>NC_138768.1:161064637-161619637 GCF_965119305.1 Pelophylax lessonae
TGTGATCCTTTGCTTGCAAAAGCCTCCCTTAAAGCAATTCAGGTAGACAGGTTGTTTTTGTGTATGTTTATTGTAGTGTATTACTTCATTCATTATGATTCAGTAAAAAATGTGCAATGTTTGTTTTCTTATCTGCTACTTCAATTACTGAAATTAATATTATTCCAAGCTGTTTGCTTTATGTATAATCCATAGATGGGATTCCTCTACACTAACAATGTGATATGCAGATAAGCAAGCAATAGCTTCAAGGTTTTCTATGTATGTTTCGGTAAAGTGCTAACAATCAGATGTCAATCACAGAACTCTCAGCATATTGGGCAGAAAAGCTGCAGCTTGTGGGGACTTGCCATTGATAAATGTCGTCCATGTATATTATACATCTATATTAACCAGTGACTGATATAACAGACCAGGAAAAGCTAGGCCGGTAAAACAGGTCAGAGTATGAAAGATCATGTCAGAGTCACCAACCATTCATCAACAAATCATTTCCCTGTTCCCTGAAATTTTCAACCATTCAAAGGGATCCACCAACATCTGGATTCCAAATTTTTGTTATAGGTAACTGTGGGCTCAGTAAAATTTGCTGTATTTATAAAGCGTTATATGTTACAGGATCTGATTTAAACTACTTGAGCTCCAGAAGGTTTTACCCCCTTCATGACCAGGCCAATATTTGCTATTTAGCACTGTGCTACTTTAACTGGTAATTGCAAGGGCATGCGAAGCTGTACGCAAACAATTTTTTTTTTCACACAAATAAAGCTTTCTTGTGGTGTTATTTTGATCACTACTGGGTTTTTTTTTTTTTTGCGATATAAATGAAAAATTATCCACAATTTTGAAAAAGAATCCCTGATTTTTTTCTACTTTCTACTACAAATTATATATAATAAAAAAAAAAAAAACTTTCTTTATACATTTTGGCCAAAATGTATTCTGCTACATGCTTTGGTAAAAAAAAATCCCAATAATTGTATATTGATTGGTTTGTGTGAAAGTAATAGTGTCTACACACTGCAGTATAGATACTGGAATTTTTTTATATTTCTGATGAAATAAAGATTGAACTCTTTTGCCTGAATGGCAAACGTCATCATCACCTGGCCAATACCATTCCTACAGTGAAGCATCATGTCAGAGTCACCAAACAGTTATCAACAAATCATTTGTTCATGATCAATGGCAGTGATCAGTGACATATAATGGGACTTAGTGCAGCGGGCAATCTGACACTAACTGACGCTGGGGGGGAACTGACTAACTGCCACTGACATCACCAGTGACACTAATACAGTGACCAGTGCTAAAAATATGCACTGTCACTGTACTGGGAACCTGGCTGGTCTACGGCGATCAAGTGGCTAAATGTGTGCCTATCAATGTTTAGTGTGTGACACATAACACATGTTTACTAAGCAATATGTTGGTTTTTACTAACTGCTTTGCAGGGAGAAAAAAAAACAGCACATTGCTGCTGTCTGCAGAGAGCCCTGTGTTGTTTACCAACACAGGGCTCTTTTCTGTCATTCGCTCAGCCAATCAGCATTCAACAATGATTTATGGCCAGGACCCGCTGATCGGCTTGTGCTGAAGCAAATGACAGCACAGTAATCGGTGCCCGCACATGCATGCACAAGCGGATCCCGACGAAAGCTGCCATGTACAGGTACGTGATTGTGCCTGCATGAGCTGACCTGCTGCAGTAAATGTACTGTGGTGGGTCGGCAAGGGGTTAAGGAATCATGTGAGGTAGAACCATATTTTACTATCATGCTGTCCTAGGCACTTTTGGAGGAAGTATGTAGTCTACTTTGTACGCAGAGATACTTTTTAACTGTTATATAGGAGAAATTGGCTGCACTTCACCACAATGCTTGGATGAAGTAAGATCCTTTATTTGTATATGTCGAGCATCAACAGGATAGATAGATAGATAGATAGATAGATAGATAGATAGATAGATAGATAGATAGATAGATAGATAGATAGATAGATAGATAGATAGATAGATAGATGCGTTTCACACGAACACAATGTGCTTGTTCCCTACTTTTCAATTGTACATGTACAAAAAGGGGAAATGTTTCAGGATGGTGTTTTCAGATTTACTGCCTTGAAGGAAGGACTTCTGACTCCTTTTAACATCACCTTACAACCCTGCCCTCCTACTGCTCTCTTTCTGATTTTATCCACATGTGTCCAAAGGTGCGCAGAAGTGGGAAGCAAAATCTAAAAAATTTGAATTTGGGGGCTTGGTGCTGCCCCATTGAACTTTTCTGCCCTAGGCACTGGCCATTGAGTACTTGGCCATTAAATAAGGTTTGGTTGCCAGGGAAGAAATATTGGAGCTGCCATTGCTAACTTCCTCCTGATTCTGCTAATTACTTGGCTGTTTATGGATTTAATTATACTTCCTGATCTACTCTGTTTTGAGTCAGTGACACAGAAACCATAGAAGCTAAAGGATCAGCATGACAATGAGGGAACTAACATTTCCAGAAGAAAACAGACATGGCAGCCTCCATAATTCTCTCATGTAAGATTTCCTTGAATATAATATTTGTCTCAATAAATCAACAAATTAAATTATTTCACTAAAAAATTCAGTCTTTTTTTCTTTGCCAGTCTTGCTTTTTCAATGCCAGGATGAACTTTCCATTAACCTAACAAGAAACATGTGCAACCTGGGTTCTATTTAAGGTGGACCATTAAAGTTTGACAGGAACAATTCTTTAAAGCTCACCTCCGATAAAAAAAAATCCTATCCGTACCCAGTACGCTTAACTATAAATAATAAAGCTAAAAAACCTATTTACTTACCTACAACTGCAGTCACATGATAGCCCAGGTCCCAGGTTTTCTTTCTTCTATTCCGTAGTGTGGGAGGATCTGGTCTGTAAGCTCCTTGCAACACAAGTCACTTCATGCTACCTTAGATGTTGTGCAAAGGCCACCAGAAGTGTCAATCATGGCAACGCGACCAATTAAACTATATAGAGTGTAACGTCCAATCACTGCTTTCCATTATATGAAGACGCACCACAGATCATCACTTAACAGTAGACCGAGATATGAAAAAAGCATATCTTTTTTCAAATTAATGAATAACAAGTGGGGAAGGGAGCCTTTGATTTTTTTTCCGAGTTGGTCCTTAAAGGACATTTTTTCCTACTAATTTTACAGCATTTTTACTGCACAAGCGTAAGTCACAGAACAACAACCCCACCCACCCCACCTCCAACCATCAATATTATAATTGTAAAATGTTACTTTTGTGGGGACCAAGCTGTAAAAGGTTAAAAAATATACTCTGTACTAATTAACTATTTTACAATGCACTATTTTCTAAATTCAGCTAAAGAGAGCTATAATTGAATATATATTTTCTGTGGGATCCAAAGCTTTTAATACAATGAAGAGATGAGATCTTTAGTTGGGACAAAAGATGTGAAAAAGAATCCTATCCTCCTGGTCTTTCCTTTGCTTCATCAGAGCAAGAACAATGAACTTTTACATTTTGCTCGGCTTCAAGGCTTATCAATTGAAATCTGCAGTTGAGAGTTTTGATAATGCATGCATTAAATGATCATTCAGAATGACTTGTGAGAGTGTCCCTTGTGTAACACACTTCAAAAAAATAATTTAAGTTGGAATACTGAACATCCTCCTCTTACTGCAAACCTATAAAAGAGACTATCATCCGAAATGATTAACACCTTACAGCTCAAGAAACAAAGCCTGCCCTTTTATACAGGCAGCTGTGGATCATTAGCTCTAGTGATGGGACCTATGTGATGTGAATTTTTCTTTCTAATTAAGAGATGAAATTCTCTCTCTGTAACTGTTCTTCAGCGAAAATGGAGAGGTGGAATAACCATTTTGCACAGCAAAAGCTCTTTGCTCTTACACAATAACTTAAACAGGTTGCTTTTTCAAATCTCCATCTTTCTGACTCTACATTTTAACCTAATTTTACATTTATAATGCAACTTTTTCTATATCAAAATGGATAGTATCTTTATTTTCAGAATTTTCACAAGTTTGCCTTGCAATAAAATTTTTTTAAAGAGTATCTAGATTTTAATAATGAACCTAATAAGGATAAAATATACGGAAGGTATTTTTAGAAATTACAGTATTTCATTATATTCTACTGTTATTTCCTACTTTGAGCCATCAGCCTTGTGCACTCACAATACCAGATTTCAACAGCAGGTTTTACCTTAAAGGGGTTAGTTCACCTTTACCAAAAACTGTCTATGCTGGTAAGGGGCATCTTAAAAACATGCTATGAAGCTTTGACTAAAGCTGAATAATGCTCTCGCTAAAGGGTGTAGGCCATTAACTTATCTCATGAAGTCTGACCTGACCACTCCCAGAACCTTGCACAGCGATGCCTAGCTATCACTGTTTACTTTCACTGTCACAGCGGCAAGCTATCAAACTCCAAGCCCAGAGCTATTGCATCTGGGGGAAGAAAGAAAAAGTGAGGAGGTTTAAATCAGAGAAAAGAGAAAAACTCTTAGCAATGTCCTAGCAAAGTCCTGGGAGTTTTTTAGGTCAATGTTCATGAGGTATGTAAAGGGCCTAAACATATAGCAAGGGCATTATCCAACTTTAGTCAAAGTTGCACAGTTTGTTTTTATCTACATCCCTTATCTCCATAGGCAGTTTTTTTGTAAAGGTGAACCAACCCTTTAAATTGGTACTAAAGGCAAAATAAAAAAAAAGCCATATATGATGCAATCATTAGCATTAACAAAACAGTCTCTACTGTAACTTATCCCTTGATCTTGCAGTTATTTTCTTTTTAAAGACCAAACTGTGCAACAAAAGAAGACGTTAGAGGAGTAGAAGGAGTTCAAAACTCTTTCTGTAAATGATTAAAATGTGTTACCTGGAGTTTGGCTTTAATTTGTTAGTCATTTATGTATCGTCCCTCTAAATCTACTAGCTCATCTAACACTACCTTCTATGAGCAGTTCTACTGCTAAAGGGTGACTCCATTGCTCCTCCACAGATAGAGGAGCCACCCTAAAGGCTGGTACACATGGGCTGAATATTGGCTGGTATTGGGCGTTTTCTTAACAGAAACTGGCCAACATTCAGCCCGTGTGCACAGCAGCCTGTCTGACAGAAGTCGGTTCAAAGACACCAATGGCTGTGAGCATTGATCAGTGTGTTCTGGCGGGAAGAGGGGGGCAGTCCCTGGGTCTAATGATGCCGTGGTTGTGGCCACTGATCAGTGTGTTCTGGTGGGAGGGACAGTCCCCCTATCAGCACACAATAGCTCAGTGGGGGAGATCGCTGTACTAACATCCTTTGTGTTAGTACAGTGATCTGTCAGGTTTTTTTTCCATTTAGCCTGTTGGGTTGAATGGAAAAAAAAAATAACCACCCCGTGCGTACCTAACATAACACAGGAAGTGTTACTGGCCAGATCATCGGGAGAAAAAAAAATTCAGTAACCACCAATTGGTAAGCTGCAATATATTACATTATATTATACATTGCAAAATAATGTGTATATACATATATATAAATATACCAAACAAAAGTGGGGTACTACACGGGTCTTGAAAGGTGCACGATAACCTGATCCTGAGGAAGACGAGCTTGTGCCTCTCTGCCTGAATAAAACTGGTATCGTGCGTTCACCTTTCAAGACCCGTAAGTGCCGCTCTCTTTTTTGGTTTATATGCACTACAGTCTTTTCCCCTGACTAGTGTGCGGTAGCAGCCATTGGATAGCATATGTAAATTTATGTATATATATATATATACTGTATATATATATATATATTGCAATATAATATATATTATATTAGTTCCAGTTTGAAATTGAGGTTCCAGGACCTCATATTATATTCTTGTTTTTGAAGCTAATACCACTTTAATGTGATGATAACAACTGCAGTATATAGGAATGAAAATTCCTATTGGGCACAGTCACATTACCTTCAGGGTGCATGAAGGAACCACCAAGCTGCAAAATTACATTACAACAATTAGAATAGGGTCAATGTGTCCTTACAAATTTTGTAAATTGACTTCCATAATGTTTTTTTCTTTATAACATAAACAAAATGATTACCATATACGAATATAAGCTTGTAAATAATGGTGCTAGCAAATAAAGCAACATTTTCAGTAGAAAGAAAATGAACCATTAGCCAGCTGGTTATTTATTTTAATTAGCATCAGGTGTTAGGATTTTTTTTAAATTTATCCAACTATCTATCTATCTATCTATCTATCTATCTATCTATCTATCTATCTATCTATCTATCTATCTATCTATCTATCTATCTATCTATCTATCTATCTATCTATCTATCCTATTTATCTTTCTCTATATATCTCAGACAGGGGCTGACCTAAGCTTGTTGAACTCAGTACTGTATGTTAGCTCTTATAGCTAAATCCATTTGCAATTCATCAAATTACTTTGCATTTTTGCATTGCCTTGGGTATATATTAGTGAATTTTACATACATAATTTATTTGTGTATGCATGAAATCTTTGGGGTTAGATTGACTTTATAATAAAACATAAAATGAAATATTATAGTTACTGATACTCTACCCATTACTGAAAATTTAGAATACCAGCCCACAACATTCTGCTTGTACCCCAGAGGACAGAGCTTACATTGCTTCAGTGTCAAGGCTAAAACCTACTTTATAGTAGTCTTTAGGATAATGGAGTCTATACAACAATACATTTTAGCACTTACTTATATTATACTTAAAGTTTTTAAAATAAAAATTGTCACTTTTAGTAGAAAATTTGAAATAAAAAGATGTGTGACAGAAGTGATGGCATGAGATCCAAGCACAGCATTTCCAGCAATGGCACCCTCCATTTTGTTAACTCATAGGCATAAAAACAATAAACAATTATTTGCACACATTTCCTAGCAAGCGCTTACTAATATTTCCCTTGTAATAGTTAGTACTCTGGTGAAGATATTTCTTAGGCTGGCCATACATGGGTCGAATTTTGAAAGAATATTTTTTTGAAAAATCAGAAATTTCGTGTGTTTTGTGATTCGATGGTGCCACCATTGATTTCGAAAATTCGATCAACCAAGCCTTCAATTTCACTTCATATTGCTACAGAAAAGAATTTTCGTGCCTGGGAATCTTCTTTTCTTTCCGGGAATTTTCTTTTCTTGCACTCATGCGCATTTCTTTTTCTATTATCATTGATTGATTAGAAAATCATTGATTAGAAAATCATTTGTTTTTCAAAAAAATCTTCAACATGCCCGATCACTCAAATTGGATGACTGCATGAAAATCGGCTTTTGCTGTGGCCCACTTATGGTGTGAAATCCGAACCCATGTATGGACAGCCTTAGTGTTCTGGCTACAGCTACCAGTGCTGTGGTGAAACCAACTTAAGCTGCCCCTAGATGGATCAAAATTTGGCCGCTTCAGCAGGAACTGGACAAATTGTGATCTGACTATGGCCCTTCCCGCTTTACAAGGTGGAACAGGAATGTTGGAAATGTTATATCAACCTGCCAGCTGCACCTGCTGATCAGTGCATTCTGATAGTGGAGTCCTGCTGTCAGAATACAATAGCATAGCAGGGGGAATTCCTCTATTCAACTCACATTTGTGGATGGGGGAATCTATTTATTTATTTTTTTTCTTTTTAATTCGGAAAAAAGAAAAAAAGCATCTATGGCCAGCCTAAGGCTTCATTTACACTAGCAGCGCATACCTACAGTTTTCAGCAGCATGTAGAAGGAATGCATGTGTGTCCTAATTTTTTTCAAGAGATGTACTATAGTGATTTTATAAAATTAACAAAAAAAAAAAAAGGCAGTCCAACCAAAAAACACAAAAAAGGTCTTGCCAAGGATAAGGTATTAAACAAACAGCCATGTAACGAAAACATGCACATGGTTGACTTAAAGGAAAACTGAATTGTTTATATGCTACAAACTTAAACATTAACCTATATACAGTATTTTTTTACACATTTTAAACTAATGTTATATATCTTTGCTTTCTCTGCAATCTTTGCTTTACAGGTAAACCTTTAACAAATCACTCAGATATCCTAGATCGCTATAGGGAACATTTATCAAAGCTGCTGCTTTACAGGAACAGTGAGAAAGATTATGTGACATATTTATTACAAGGTTAAAGCTTAAGTCATAGCTTCCTCTTCTGCTCTTCCACAAGAGTACTGTGACAGAATGAAATTTGACCCCAACCGCTTCTTGATTAAGCTATTTAGAGTGAAAATGTGTAACATCTTCAGTAGGGATTAGCTTTGGGTCTATTTGCAGTACCGCAAAATGGTGGAAAACTGGACACATTTGGCCAGCTGGGCCATGCGAATCCTCAGCTGCGGTTTGTAGACGATATTTACCAAATATGGTCATAACAAAATGTAGTTAATGCCACAATGTTCACTCTCCTGCCCTGTGCATTAAGCCCCAATGTAATTACAGTCTCCTATCCTGATAAATTTTTTAAGTGGATAATTCACACCTCACTGCCTTCCAAAGACTGGAGAGGTGCGCAAAATATTGAAAGCACATAAGAAAACGTCTTTGTTAAAAAAAACAATGGTATGTATACTCACAAACCAGTGCTTGAATCATACAGTAGCTTATCATAAAGATAATCCGCTCAGGTCCATGTAGGTACATCCACATAACATGGGACCATCCTGCAGACACATCGGCTAACGCGTTCCAAGGTTTCCCTCTTCATCAGAGCCAACAGAATACATCCACTTCTCATTCATATATATGATATACTCAATATATATCAATATATATCATATTATATCATACCATATACTATCTGCTGCCATAACCCTGGTATTTAGTGTCAAAGGACCGACGTAAATCGACGGTGGGCGGTCGGTAAGTGGTTAATGACCAACCCGAATATCTGGGCCTTCCTTGTTGCTACCATTAGTGAAATCAAGAACACTCAATTTGATTCAGGTACCAGCACCTTACCACAGCACAGCAATTAGCATTAACTACATTAAAAAATAAACCTGGAATCATTATTAAACAGTCCGATAAAGGAGGTAATATAGTGGTCATGACTCAAATAGATTATGAAAGGATATGTCTTGATATACTTTAGAATAAGGAGTGGCATTGCAAAATCTTCCCCAATAGGACAATACAATTCAAAATCGAATTTAAGGAAATGATCAATGGGGCCTTTTTAAAAGGCCTCTTTGATCAAAGTACTTATGCTTTTCTTAATATTTAATTTCCCCATGAGGCAACTTTTTATGCATTGCCGAAGATCCACAAAAATACTTCCAAACCACTAGGTCGACCTATAGTCTCAGGGATAGGAGCCCTGACTGAAAATGCTAGTAATTATATAGACTTTTTCTTAATTTCACATGTAACAAGATTGCCATCATTCATAAAGACACACTGGATCTACTCAAACAAATAGAAGGACAACATGTGCCTGAGGGTGCATATTTGGTCCCCCTTGATGTGGAACCCCTATATTCTAGCATCCAACACGACAAAGGCCTCAACATGGTGTGCATGTTCCTACGAGAAGAGGAACACGCACAATGGGAATGCAATGATTTCATCATTCAACTGTTACATTTCATAATAACACATAACTGGTTCACATTTGCGGGTTCCCATTACCTCCAGGTACAGGACGCTGCGATGGGCATATGCTGTACTCCATCTTATGTGAACCTGTACCTGGGGGGATGGGAGCGTGAACTATGGAAGGATGAGACGTATACCCACTACACAGACCACGTTCTGTGCTGGCATCGTTTCATTGATGACATTTTTTTTTTTTTTTATATGGACCGGCACAAGGGAAGAGCTCATTGAATTTGTGCATCATCTTAACCACAACAGGTACAACCTGAACTTTACACTAGCATTCAATCCTCAAATTATTACATTCTTAGATCTATGGATCTTTATGGATAGTAACCATTGTTTGGCCACTGGCTTATTCAGGAAAGAAACAGCGGGGAACACACTGCTCCATGAGGAAAGCTCGCATCCCCCAGCACTAGTATGTGCGTCTTTGTAGAAATTGTACATACACGATTTAAAAAAACAGGCTGACCTCGTTTGCAATAGGCTTTTGTAGAGAGGTTACAGCATAACCCTTCTCCGGAAGGCGTTCAATAGAGCATTACAGCAAGATAGACATTCCCTACTTTTCAGATCTTCTAACCAAACAAACAACAAACAAACAGTCAAATACATCACAAAATGTTTGTCACAACACCATAAATTGCAGGATATTCTATCCAAACATTGGCATATTTTAGCACAAGATACAACAATGTCCAAATATGTCAATAACCACACAGAAATTTTATTCCGTAGAGCCCCGTCTATCAGGGATAAAATTACATCTTCCCACTATGATCCCTTTAAAGTCAGAGATCAAACGACCAATGGTATATATAAATGTAATGGTTGTGACTTCTGCCGTTGGGTTTCTGAGGGACAGCAGTTTGTACTGCCCAATGGAGAGATTTACAGACCTAGATTTCATGCAGATTGTACTACTCAAGGAGTTGTTTATCTGATGTTTTGCCGATGTGGAGCTTTCTATGTCAGCAAAACTATTAGAACATTAAGACAAAGAATTTATGATCATGTCTACACCTATTAGTCGCCATCTAGACTTATACCATTGTTTTGATACTTCTTATGTGCCTTTTATTGTCCTGGACAAAGTCCCCCCCGATCCTAGGGGAGGGAACTGGGACAAGAAGATCCTTCAGAAGGAAACTTTGTGGACAGAAAGACTCGAAGCTACATTGCCACCTGGGTTGAATGAAATTATTACATACAAACCCTTCCTTTAGCCTTAGTCAGACTTAAAATACTAATAACGATTTAATATTACAGAATGATTAGTTGAAATGTTTAAAAACGATAGGGACCTTATTATGATTACCGCATGCTTTAGAGTTTCTGCTATATTTTATTTGTATTACCTGACCATGTTTTATAGCCCCTATTGTTATTTCTGATACCTTATATAAACACTATAAATACGTAGAGCCTTTCCAAGTGATTGATAGGAATTATTGATATATACATCTAGACTGCAATTATGTGTCAGTGGCAATTCGAGCTTTCAACAAAAGAGTTACATAGCGCAGAATATGTGATTGGCCATTGTATACAACTTCATTTTTCATGGCTTATCTGTTATGTTACTTGTATATGTTTGGAGTGGGTGGATAGATGTTACACTTTTCCCTGTTCAGGGAGGTGTGGCTGTTCATTGGCCCTGCAGGGATCCTGGGGTCATGGGCGGCAATCCGTTAGACACAGGGAGAGTTTCCTCCCCTTTGTTGTCTAATACTTGCAGGCTCCACCCGTTCACATCGTCACTGACCTGCATGCCGTTCCATCTGCGCATGCGTGACACGTCAAGGGGAGGAGCGGTGAGAACTGCCGGCCCGAGTGACCTTAGACACTGTTTTTGCGTGCTGTCTCATTTGGTTGGGGTGCATTTAAACCAGACCGACTCAACAGTCGGTCTGGTCATCAGAGCGGGGTTAATATTGCCCCAGTGTGAGGTCTGTGGATGTATTATTCCCCAGGAGAGTTAATACCATTTGTGGCACGTTTGCTCACTCTAGCAACTAACAACCTACAGGTAAATCTGATGGACACACCAGCATAAATACATTCAGTTAGATGTACAGTGCCTTTGTCACTGTGGTCATACTGGCTGTTCTTCTATTTTTATATTTATGGCGGTGAGTCTCCTGTGTTTTTCCATCTTAGATCTTATAATTATTGGCCTGTCTGTGGCTCTCTGATCGGGACACCTGCGATTGTTGGGAGACATAAAAATCTACTGATTAACAGATTATTAATATTCAGGTTCCAATCTAGTTGGACAATTTTATATACATCTGTCTGGCACCAATAAGACCACGGGTAAGATTTTACCTATTTGTATTTACTGTATTTACTGTGGTAAGTGGGGTCCCCCAAGGCTCAGTCCTGGGACCAACCTTGTTCAATTTATTCACAAACAGCATTGATGACGGGATCAGTAGTTCGATATCAGTTTTTGCAGATGACACAAAATTGGGCAGGGCAATAACTGCACAACATGAAGCAGGTATCCTACAGAATGACCTGGACAAAATAACAGAGTGGGCAACGACATGGCAAATGAGGTTTAATGTGGAGAAGTGTAAGGTTTTGCACTTGGGGACTAAAAACATAAAAGCACAATACACGTTAGGGGGGGAACCCTTGGGGGAATCAAAAATGGAGAAAGATCTGGGAGTCTTGGTTGATGATAGATTAGGCAATAGCATGCAATGTCAAGCGGCAGCTACCAAAGCCAGCAGAATATTAGCATGCATAAAGAAAGGGATGTATTCCAGAGATAAGACTATAATCCTTCCACTTTATAAAACTTTGGTCCGACCACATCTGGAGAGTATTCTGTCCAGTTCTGGTCACCAGTCCTCAGGAGGGATGTGTTGGAGCTGGAGAGAGTCCAGAGGAGGGCAACTAAACTGATTAGGGGATTGGAGGACCTTAATTATGAAGAGTGTCTACAAGTGTCTTAATTTATTCTCCCTGGAGAAGAGAAGCCTGAGGGGGGACATGATAGCAATTTATAAATATCTCAATGGGGATCTCGGCATAGAAAAACAGCTATTCAGTCGAAGGGTTTGCATGAGGACTCAAGGGCATACAATGCGATTAGAGGAGAAGCGTTTTAGCCTCAGGCAACTTGGGGGGTTCTTTACTGTTAGGGCTACAAGATTGTGGAATTCTCTACCACATGAGGTGGTTTCTGCGGGAAGTATGGTGGCTTTCAAAAGACTCTTAGACGTACATCTCAAGGATCAGAACATTCAGGGCTATGTGAGATGATTACAGCCACACACACCTACACAGGTTGAACTGGATGGACTATTGTCTTTATTCAACCTCACCTACTATGTAACTATATGTAACTATGTATAGGACCTGTGCCACAGATGTGGCAGTGGCAAATTATTAATTAATACCTCTTGCATTTATTAATTATCTAAAAACATATATTTAGGTGTTATAGATTATATAATATTACATTGTCACCTTTAGATGCACCCCCGCCTCCAAATGTTTTGGGATTAATCTGACCGTCTAACCGCTCAGCTGAAATTTCTTATACAATTGTATCCTTGCAATAATAGGACTGCTGTGCCTGGAAGGTAGAGTGTTAATTGATGAAGTGAATATAAAACACATCTAGAGGAATGTGGTCTTGTATAAGATTATGATATTTGTCTTTATCTTCTTTTACCCCTATAGAGAATTGATTTAATCTTATTTGACACTTTCCTGAAGAAGTGCTGACGCTTGAAACATGTAGATAATAGTGTCAATTACTGAATCCACCCTACCGCCGTTGGAGACCTATTCCCACTTCCTTCAAAGCCCCCCAAATTTTTTTTTTGGGGTTGGAATTTAGGGTTTGATACTCTGTATATTGTTTGCCAATGCTAGATGTTTAGGTGGTGTTCAGTGCTAGTTATATGTATCTTTTGTACGTCATTGTTTTGTGATGTTGTATTTATCCCAATAAAGAAACTGTTTTTATGATACATGTTGTCAGTTATGATGTGCCAGTAAAGTCCATTCATTGCTTGTGCAAATAAATTTTCCATATGACTTAGGAAGAGGCACTTGTTTATCCACTCTATGGTGACACTTAAACATTTAATATAACCTGCAGCCAGAACACACAAGGCAGCATAAGTCACCAATTCCATCACAGCCAAAAAGCACAATCATTATAAAAGAAATGCCAGTGCTTTGAGATTTAAAACAAGTGCTCTTACTAGTCCTTCTATGTTTTTCCTGCTAGACCTCATGCCAGGCTATCTGGTTCTCAGCTTCCATTCTTTACTGGTTTAGCATCATTCATAACACAGTTGTCACTATCTCATCCACTATTTCGCTATCCAAGCCAATGGAGTAAGCCAAGGAATGAATGATGATATCACAGTTGTTCCACAATAGAGAAGCAGTACAGTTAGAATGCAGATTGAAGTTCTATATATCCCATACTGTTCATAGAACTAAAACACTGGGATGTATTTGATTTGCACACAACGTACTATAATCAAGTGCACACATTGAATATTTGAATATAAATAATGACCAGGGGAAGATGTAATTATAGTTTTATGCACTGGAGATGGTCATTGTCAATTCCTTATTTGCTTGACATATATAAAGATATAATATGGAATTAATAAGAGTAACAATCTACATGCATAATTAACTTTTAATAAGGCCAATTTAATCAGAGTAGAACACTGAACAATCATGGCACACAGATAAACCCAACTTTGATTTACTTATCAGACAAATATTAGCCACAAAAAGTTCTTTCATTTACCATATTAAATGATGATAAATGAGCCTCGCTCTCCATGGCCAGGAGCTAATATCACCATCTGAATAAACATGGCCAGTATTTTCCCTGTGAAACTCGAAATTCAATTTAATTGCTTTTATTTCAGTGTTGCATTTTATGGTACAAAAATACCCTGTCTCATTTCTCAAGGGTTCCGGCGCTATTATTCATTATGCATCAGCTTAGAAACATAAAGATTTCATTTTACATTCCCAAAAGGCACTACTGAATTGACCATTTAAATTTTTTTAATTTTTTTTTTCTTGTTTCCTTTTTTTTCTAACATGGACGATATCTTGAGCATCCACACTTGTCTTCTCTGGCTGAATGCCATCCTTTTCCTTTGTACAGACAACGAAAGAAGACTTTGTACTATTTTCATCCTTCATATTAAACAACCAAGCCATGTAAGTGGTTAAGAGAAGACAAGCGATGATAATGCTTACACAGCTAAAACACGGGAATTTGACATCTTCCCTGCAAGACTGACCTTTCATCTTGAAAACACTTTTCAGCATTGCTAAACTTCTTATCCAGATAACCTGCAGTGTATGGTGTTTATTTCATATGATTAGCTGTGACCTTCTATCATCAAGTGAAGTCCCCCAATTATTCTGATACAAGATGCCATAGAATATCTTCAGCTGTCTGATGCTGCAGCTGAAATAACTGCATCAAGCACATGCATCATCTGTTATTCCTACTAGTTCAGACTTCAATTTGAAACCAAGAGTAAAGTCCAGTAAAAATAAAAGACTCTGCAAGATCTCTTTCTCTCTCTGTTTCTAAAGAAGAAAGAAAAATAGTATATATATATATATATATATATATATATATATATATATATATATATATATATATATATATATATATATACACACACTATATTACCAAAAGTATTGGGTCACCTGCTTTTACACACACATGAATTGTAATGGCATCCCAGTCCCAGAGTTGGCCCACCTTTTCCAGCTATAACAGCTTCAACACTTCTGGAAAGGCTGTACACAAGGTTTAGGAGTGTGTCCATGGGAATGTTGACCATTCTTCCAGAAGCACATTTGGGAGGTCAGGCACTGATGTGGGCAAGAGGGCCTGGTTCGCAGACTCCACTCTAATTCATCCCAAAGGTGTTCTATCAGGTTGAGGTCAGGGCTCTGTGCAGGCCAGTCAAGTTCCTCCACCCCAAACTCGCTTATCAATGTCTTTATGGACCTAGCTTTCTGCACTAGTTATGTTGGAACAGGAAGGGGTCATCCCCAAACTGTTCCCACAAAGTTGGGAGCATGAAATTGTCCAAAATGTCTTTGTATGCTGGCGCCTTAAAAGTTCCCTTCACTGGAAATAAGGGTCCAAGCCCAACCCCTGAAAAACAACCCAACCCATAATCCCCCCTCTACCAAATTATTTTGACCAGTGCACAAAGCAAGGACCAGCATTCACAGCTATAAATAACCAGCGTGTTACGAAGGATGGAATATTGAGGCCTTTTACAGCAATGACTATAACACCAGAGTTATAGACTGAAGCCTTCTTAAGCTCCACAGCTGACCATCTCCGTGTTTTCCACACCTTTCTGCAGAGGATGGACAAGTGATTTTTAGCACACTTAAATCACAGTGAACTGCCATATATCTAACTTAGCTGTCTGATACTCATTATCTCTCCATACTTTGGATGGTACCGGTGTGGCTCACATAAATATCTAGATCGCAACGAGTAGATCATCTCCAAAATACATTTTTGTCTCCATTGGAACATTTGCTTGGAATGCAGGAATAGGTCTATTTGTTGGTCATCCAACGCTCATATTGGACTGCCTATCCTTCCCCCCTGGATTCCTTGATCCCCCCTGACCTAACTTTAATCCTTGTCTATCACTGCAACTCCATTGGAGCCTTTGAATGCAAATAAGGGTGTTCCCTGACAGGATTCTGTGTGTGGTTGTGTACTGGAGGGATCCGTTGTTGTGTGGGGTGGGCCGTATGTGGCCTGGGTGTGGGGTGGAATGCTCCTGAGGTCTATTGTGTGTTTTAATGAGTAGGGACGTGGTTTATATGGGATATAGTTCACAGGCCTCTGAACATACCTCTATTTTTGTTTATATGGTATATAAATTGTCACAACCTCAATAAAGTATATTTTACTTGTTTTTCCACAAACCTGAGTTTGAGCCATCATTTGCAACTCCTTTTTGTTCTCTTTTCTCAGTACAAGGTCCATAAAGACATTGATGAGGGAGTTTGGGGTGGGGGAACTTGAAGGTGTTAAACCTTTTGACCTTCCCGGGCCACGCGGGAAGAAGAGGAATTGTCTTGGGTCGCACATAAAATACACTAACAATAAGGATAGCTGATGAGCAGAAAAAGTCAGGCAGATCGCCAAGTTTACTATCACTGATATAGATAATGTATCTGAGTAAAAAAACTTCATTTTTTTGTAATATTTTCTATTATAAAAGTAATAAAGAGCAACACAAAACAAATGCGATATTTGACACTGTTTTTGATAAACTACCACATCAATATCTGGTTTGATGGATGTAGTAGCAATTTTCAATGAATTCTCAAAGTGCTCAACAGATATTTTGGTTCTAATTTTGCCTTTTGTGTGCTTCATCCTTGAAAATAGTTACTCACAAATATAGGTGCTGCCGAAAACTGATGACAGGGATAAGGCGTGATTGTGAAGAGTGGTAAATATCTATTTCTGGGAAGACAAAACTTTACAGTCCAATAAAATCTATTTTTAACTACATTTTTGATTTTGTGTTGGGCTGCATTCATAGCCATCTTGGGCTGCATGTGGCCGCAGGTTGGACACCCTTGACTTAACCTACCTTTATGAGCACAAGTCATCATGGGCCCTCCCAAGTCTGTGATTGACAGTTAGAGAGAACAGTTATTATGTATAAAACAGTATTCTTTGAGGGTCTTTTGGTTCACATCCAGCAGATTTTGAATTCCGGTACAAGTCAATGGGAATGGAAACCCGATTGGAATAGGTCAAAAGGAAGTCAATGGCACCTATCTATGCTGATTTTATTAAAGCAGAACTCCAGCTTAAAGTAAAAACAAAGACAAAGGTTTGAAAAATGTCATACAGGTTATTGACGACCGGCATCATTCTATCCATGAACGTATTTGCTTATTATGCTGCTTCTTCCTCTTCCACCCTGAGCTCTGCTGTGCAGGACTGAAAGTCCAAGCCAAATTCACTGCTTGCATTAAACATAAAAATTTAATACTGTAATAATGAATACACAGCAGCATTCGCTTATGTCTTTTATATGTGCCTAAAATTTAGGATTAAAATATACTTCCTCTTTCATTAAAAATAAATTATTCTGCATATGACTGGATGTTAGAAGCAATAGAGGTTACCTACCTATTTACCTAAAAAAAAACTACCTATTTCATAAATCCCATTTTGTGTATCTTGGTTTTCCTCAATGTATTATGCAAAATATAAACATTTTGCTTTGCACTCAATGGTGAGTTCATGTATTTTTACATGGTGCACCACAGGTAACATTCAGTCGGACAGGATACAATTTGCTGAGAAATGGGAGGTACACTTCTAAAACATTTAAAGCTTAAGGTCCTTTTTGTTTTTAAAAAAAATAGCATTAAGGGAAACAAGTCTGTGCTTCCATATGCAGCTTGCTAGAATGTTTTTGCAAATTTGCTGTATCATATTTTGTTTATTTTCCTACACATTGTAGATTACCTCACTAATTTCTATCTGTATAATAGGAAGTGTGATTCGCTGTATATTAGAACATGTGATTAGCTGCTGGGATAATATCAACTACCCATGTTGAGAATATATTGTTGTCTAAGCAAGCTGATAAACATGCACTGAAAAGAGGAAGGGTAAGGCAGCCCATAAACGCTTCCAATCTCGCCTGGTTCAGCTAGAACCCGCTGAGATTTGAATGGTGTATGGGCAGGCTGAATGTACCAAGTTGAGTTGATTGATAGATCAACTTGGGTACAATCAGCATGCCAGGTTTTACCTAGGATTATAACTAGAAGTAGGGATAATCGTAGTAGGGATTCGGAAGTAGGGATTCCCGCATCAACACTGTCTGTGTTGATGGGAGAATTGAGCAAATTTCTGTCATGCAACCCATGGTTGCAGGAAAGAAATTCGCTCCATGAATGCAAACTGGAGAGAGTCCAGAGAAGGGCAACAAAAATAATTAGGGGAATGGAGGACATCAGCTATGAGGAAAGACTACAAGCACTGAACTTATTCTCTCTGGAGAAGAGACGATTGAGGGGGGATATGATATCAATGTACAAATACTGTACTGGTGACCATAGCATAAGGAACATACTATTCAGAGAAAGGGAGAAATACAATAAGACACAACGCCACTCACTAAAACTAGAGGAAAGGCGGTTTAACCTTAAAATACGTAGGGGGTTCTTCACTGTAAGAGCAGTAAGGATGTGCAATTCTCTTCCGCAAACAGTTGTATCAGCAGGAAGCATCGATAATTTCAAAAAACTATTAGATGGGCACCTCAAGACCACATCATACAGGGGTATACAATGTACGGTTAACAGGAAACACACACACACATCATAGGTTGAACTAGATGGACTGATGTCATTTTTTAACCTCACTAACTATGTTACTATGTAACTAAATAGATAAAGAGGGGGCAGGCTGTTGTTACATTGCCCCAGGGTAATAAGCCCATACACCCATTTTAAAGTACACTATATCTGAACTCAAAAAGAAAAATTGCATATACTGCAACTTACCAGTCCTTACATGGCGTGGCTGCATTTTTTTCAAGCTTTTCTACTTTTATTTTTTTAATCTTGCAAAAAAACATTTTCTTTTCCTTGGCTATGTTCATATCTGTATCTATGAAGGCAGCAATGGCTGTTACACAGAGTTGAATGCCAAAATGCATTTTTTTTAAAGCAAAACTTCACCCAAAAGGGTTCAGTTTCTACTTATTTTGGGGGGAGCAGGTACCTGGTTTTGACAGGTTAGGTGATCCAAGTGGAATCCATTTGACCACAGCCTTCAGATACACATCACATGTCCCAGACAGCTGTAGGACCATTCACAAAGCACAGCATGGCTCTTGCATGCATTGTTGTGTAGCTGCAAGGACCCACAGCCAGCTTTCCTTAGTAAACACGCCGGCACCAGGGACCCGAAGACTGGCGAAGAACTGTCCTGGGTGAGGACAACGCTGTACCACTGGACAGGTACGTGTCCTTTTGTTAAAAGTCACTAGCTACAGTATTTGTAGCTCCTAACTTTTAATTTTAATGGGGGGACTGAAGATCCTCTTTAATTTCCAATACATGGCAAATTGATGGGTTTAGAAGTTTACAAAATAAATATAAGGTTGTATCTGCTGTATCGGCTCACAGGAAGAGGCAGGGATATTGCATTTCTTACAATAGTAACAGGTATTTTCTGTACTTGAGGAAAATGTTCTTACCTCAAAAAAGGAAAAAAAAATGGACTCCTGTACACTAGAGTGGTGCTACACAGACTGGACTACAAAAATGGCTGCTTTTGACAGAGCCATTATTGACTTTCTTGAGTGAATTGTACCTTGAGCTAGGGATCTCTGTTTACTACAGATAAAAAAAAAAACAAAAGTAGCCCCAATTATAATAAAATAAGGAGAAAATAAATTTCCTTCTACCTGTGTTAATCATGAACGGGATCCAAAAGTAGGCAGTGGGCCCTGGGCTCATCTATTAACCACTTGCCGACTGCCGCACGACTATTTACGTCGGCAGTCAGCCCCTCACAGGCAGAGCGACGTAGTACTACGCCGCTAGCCTGTGAGGGTCTAGGGAGCGAGCTCGCGCCCCCGGAGGCACGCTCCCACTCCTGCGCGGTCACCGACCCCCCCGCGCGTGTGATCGGCGAACCCGATGTCCGCCGGTCACTCGGCGATTGTCGGTGCAGAGGGAGAAAGGCAGGCGGCTAATGTAAACAAGCCGCCTGTCATTCTCCCCTGTGTAGAAACAGTGATCATACGGTTCTACTATGTAGGACCGTTGATCACTGTTCATACACCTCAAACCACAGCCAATCACAGTTAGAATCACGCCCCTAGGGACACACATAACCCCTCCCTCTCAAAAAAAGTTAACCCCTTCACTGCTAGTGTAATATTACAGTAACAGTGCATATGTATAGCACTGATTACTGTAGAAATGTCACTGGTAACCCCAAAAGTGTCAAAAATGTCAGTCAAGGGTCCAATCTGTCCGCTGCAATGTCGCAGTACCGCAAAAAAAATCGCAGATCGCCGCCATTACGCGTTAAAAAAAACAACAAAAATGACAAAAATCTTTCCCTTTGTTAGTTAACGCGATAACTTTTGCGCAAACCAATCAAAATACGCTTTTTGCGATTTGTTTTACCAAACATATGTAGCATAAAACAAATTGGCCAAAAATGTTAAAAAATTTAGATTTTTACATTTTTTTTTGGGGGGGGGGGGGGGGATTTCATATAAAAAAATGAGAAAAATATTGTTATTTTTGCAAAATTGACGCTATTTTTTTGTTTATAGCGCATGATCAAAAAATCGCACAGGTGATCAAATACCGCCAAAGAAAGCTCTGTTTGTGGGAAAAAAAGGACGTCAATTTCGTTTGGGTACAGCGTCGCACGACCGCACAATCGTCTGTTAAAGTTATGCAGTGCCGAATCTCAAAATAGGCCCTGGTCAGGAAGGGGGTACAATCTTCCGGGGCATAAATGGTTAAACTGACCCTGAAGATCACAGAGGAATGTTCCACAACACTAACCCATATCTTATTTTGTGTAGTTACCTATATGTCCTCCCTGTAAATTTGGTCTTAAAATTTTTAAAATGACAGGCTATTAATAATCTCCTGGCATCTATCTGCAATGCTGTTCCTGATTAGTAAAACATTTCAGTGCTCTTTTTTATAGGTCAGAGCATAAACCAAAAATAATTACGGAAAAGATGTTCACATTTTGATGCCGGATTTCACAGGCTCTCACTTGGAAAGGAACAATGCGTTCACTTTGCCTGAAGAAATATGAAACCTTTGCAGGTTCCTGTGATCAGTTACCTTATTACAGTTAACTTCAAGGATCTAACAGACAGCAAAAGTCATCACTGTGTTGTGAGAGAACATATCAAGACTTCACCTAACATGGCTAAGCTTAAAGTTTCTATGCCACATTTTTAGTTACTGACACTGCATTCAACAACCTTGCTGTAAGATGATACTGCATTGTCACCTACATGTGCCAACTATCTACAGAGTAAAACCCTCCTTTGCCTATATTTGGATATTGCATGGGTCACCGTCAACTGTGAAATCTGATTGATGTCCATTTGAATATTAAAAAGCTGGGACTGAAACTGTACTTACTTATTCATCTTATATATCCAGCTCAATAAATTCCAGTGATTCAGAAGATTATAGCAACACCAATAATTGAGCCGTGAGTGATATAGAATATTTGTGAACATCAGCTTGTTTGACAATCTCTGTATCATCAATTGGTTGATATGTGTTTTCTGTTCCCCAACTTTACATTTCATAAATCATTTGTATACATTTTCACAAAAAAATGTTTATAGTGAGTGTACTAGCCTCAGTCCAAAGTACCTAGTGTGGTTCCTATCTGATCATTTCACTCTGCTATGGCAAGCAATAGATGCTTAGACTTTCTTTCCTTCCGCTTTGGTGGAAGGAAGGAAATCCCTTCATTCCCCCATATTGGAAAGGGGGCTAAATTAGCCCCTCTTTCATATGGGATGGTGGAAGGGTTAAAACTGAAATAGAGCAGGGTTTTAGTTTAGTGGATTAGGTCCATAGCTCAGCTAGTTTTCCCGCCAGGATGAGTTACCAGGCAGGTTTAGTGGGGTCTTTTAGATAAACAGGTAGTTGTCAGGCAGTTTAGTGGTTCTCTCAAGGGAATTAGCGAATGAGCCCGTCTCTCCGCCCGCTCACCTCAGCCTATGGGGTGGAGGTTACCTCAGGGAGATAGCATATTTAAGGGGCTTCCCGCCCCTCAGGGGCTCAATCTCCTCATACCTTTCATCTGGATTTCCCCTCCCCTGGTTTGTCGCGGCTTCTAATAAATTGACTGGTTTGGGTCACCTCTGTTTGAGGGGGACGTGTATTTTTATTATATTGATGATTTATGTTGGTGATGTATGGTGGATGTTGATCAATTGTTTTGATCTTCTGTGAATGACAACCCGAGTTTTTTATGACTGGGTTGGTCTGTTATTTATATTGATATTTATAAAGATGGTTATGTTATTTTTGATTACCAGTCAATAAAGAAGCCGCGGCCGTTTTATCCAATCTGTAGTCCGAGTGCCTTTATTATAAAAAAAAAAAAAAAAAAGGTGTTTTTTCATACAGGTTAAGGTATGGTATATAAGGTTACTTAAGATGGGTTTTAGATGACTAATTCTCCTTCCTACCATCCCATTAACACATCAGAGTTGATGGGGAAATACCTCCCACAGTGCCATTGTGTATTGGCGTCCGGGAGCCTTCCCAGCCAGCCGAACACAACGATTACTGTTAGCAGCATGTAAAAAATTCAACAGGCTGGTTTTACCCAAGCTCAAGTCAATCGATGGATCGTCTTGGATACAATCACCCTGCCCATAGATGAAATGATTGTCGTCCAGTCCCAGCTTAACCGGCTGAGATTCGATCCACCTATGGCCGGCTTATCTACAGTACATGAGTCACTGCTAGCAAGTTATCCTGACCCCAAAGTATCATGGGAAAGAACCCTGCCCCCTCCAGCACAAAGCAGGTGATTGACAGCTAGAACAGTGCTTCTTTCCCTATGAGACCATGTAGAGGGGGTGCCCCCATTCCCTTTACTCAGATCCCCGCCCCATCTTCTCTAGAGCTCAGAATTGCTGTGTAAAATGTATGCTTAAGGAAGCTGTAGAGAAAGATAGACAGGTACAACTTATATAGGAGGATTTGTTTCATGTCTGTGCATCACCTGGGGCTAGTCACCTCAGTATGTCCCTTCAGTATGTTTACACTCACTTTAACCATGAGTAATACATTATAAGTAGAAGCCAGTGCCCCATTCATTTATTCTTTCTTTATGTTCTGGTGATAATCATCAGCACTGGAAGTGAAGAGATATAGATTTTTAGGGTTGTCACTGGAACAAGAGATGAGGGAAAATCTCCCAATGGGGACACCTGCCTCAGCTACACTTGTCAAAGTTGAGATTTTCACTCACTTTGGAGAGATTTCTGTTCACTTCTCCCCAATGGGAGCACAGACAGTGATACAATTTCACACAGGATGCAACCCTTCCTCATTCTATCCAAAAATAGAGAAAAACTTTTGGGTAGAGTTTTACATATGATAAATCCAGTTACATATGTTTTGTATACATTGGTTTTCTTGTCATAAATTACATCAGACACAGAAGCAACTTTGCTAATGACTGAAAAAATGCATAAAACCCTATTGTCAAATTCATCTCTGGCTTGGAACCCCACCCTGGACCTTGACCTAGGTTCCATTGTGCTATTGCTCAGTCACTCTGTCAAAAATTGTGGTTGTTGGGGTTGTTGCAGACCTAGGATAAAATACCTGTGTCTGTGCATACACCTAAGTGTATTCAGTAAGTATTGTATTCACCGTCTAAACCAAAATAGCATACATGGGAAAAGTGTTCTGCATAGGTTGCAGAAAAAAGTTGGTTGTATGGAGGGTGAATGATGCACAAGGTAACACATAAATGATGTGATAATAGGTCAATTTATTATGATAATATTGTGTGGAATGCACACTGTGCAATACAAGTCATGATGTTTCAACGATAGACAGAA
This sequence comes from Pelophylax lessonae, assembly GCF_965119305.1. Classification (NCBI taxonomy): domain Eukaryota; kingdom Metazoa; phylum Chordata; class Amphibia; order Anura; family Ranidae; genus Pelophylax; species Pelophylax lessonae. The sequence continues at coordinate 161,088,935 of NC_138768.1, forward strand.
AACAAGACGGAAAACATGTAACAAAAATACAAAAACCGGCCGGTACAAAAGAATGACTTATCAGGGTGAAAAATAGGGGATGTGGGAAGTTCACATGGAGTGTTTCAATATTGAGCTTGTTCCTCTCACATAATTGTGTATGGCCTGATAAGTTCCTTGTGGAAGCTCAGGTGCGACGGGGGGAGCGATATCACTCAATGTATGGTGCAGAGGGGCTGATCCGGTGAGACAGGGGTTAATTGGAGAGGAGTTTGATTCGGATGGAGGATATGCTGGAGGGATAGTCAATCCTTTTGCATATTCCTTTGCATTGCCTACCAGGGCTGGGCTGTATAGCAGTTGAATGTCCTGGTATGTGGGAAATGCCTAGAGGGTGTATGCTTGCATCGCGGCGACAGTGTTTGCAATTGCACTGGTATGATTCCAGGGTTTCTGGGGGACTTTGTAAGGTACAATGGTCCTGCTGACAGTATAGCTTATACTCAGTGTATGTACCTGTAAGTTCTGCCTGTGTCTTCGCCCCGCAAAAAGTACCTGTCCTGTCGGTTAAAAATAATTGAAAAGGATTAAGAGAGGTGCATGGAAGCCAGCCAGCCCCCAGTCTGATGTACTCCCCCTCCAGTCTGCCACCAACCAAGTAGACCTGTCTCGATATAAATAAAGAACAGGGGTTTAGTTGACACGCAGTTGCAAACGCATGTGTAAGCTGCAGAGCCACGACACGGCACCCTGTTTTATCTGCAGTCCCTAACACTTTTAAATTTGAGTGTCTCCACAATGGCATTGAGATACCATACCAGTTGTGGATGGAAGTGGGGTGGGGGAAGTTTGGGCTGCTCCCTCCCACCTGCCTCCTATCCACCCATTAGCAGCCATGTGCTCCCAGAGTGGAGACACTCAAATTCAAAAGTGTTAGGGACTGCAGATAAAACAGGGTGCCGTGTCGTGGCTCTGCAGCTTACACATGCGTTTGCAAATGCGTGTCAACTAAACCCCTGTTCTTTATTTATATCGAGACAGGTCTACTTGGTTGGTGGTAGACTGGAGGGTGAGTACATGAGACTGGGGGCTGGCTGGCTTCCATGCACCTCTCTTAATCCTTTTCAATTATTTTTTTCCGATACAGGGATGGAGACGCTGGGCATACCTGCCGGTGTCTCACTTAAAGTCCCACATAGCCCACATTGTCCCTGTCCTGTCGGTTGACCTGTGCTTGTCTGCTTACTGAGCTGCTGCTGCTGTCTTCCGCTCTCCTTCCCTTTTCTTACGGTCGGTGTCCTCCTGACTCGGCTGTCTCAGTCTGTGATAGCCGTGCTCCTGTAGTGGATGGCGGATGCGAGGGAAAGGAGCGCACACTATCACAGACTGAGACAGCCGAGTCAGGAGGACACCGACCGTAAGAAAAGGGAAGGAGAGCATCTACTAAAGGCAAATAGACTGAGCACTCTGCAAGTGCAGTTGCTCTGGAGATAAGTAAATGAGGGCAAGCTCTGCTGTCATCCATCATCCATTCATGTGCAAGCAAAAATGTTGTTTGTTTTTCCTTGCATATGATGGGATATTCTTTGTAAAGTAAAGATCCACCGTAATTTAGTAAACTCTGGAGCAATTTTACTTGCAAAGTGCACACTCAAATTGCCTTTGGTAAATCAATCCCCTTGTCTAAATACCAGAGATGTGCATTCTTACAGGAACCTTGGGGGTTCATTTACTAAAACTGGAGAATGCAAAATCTGGTGCAGCAGTATATGGTAGCCAATCAGCTTCTAACTTCAGCTTGTTCAATTAGGCTTTGACAAACAAACCCGAAACTGATTGGTTTCTATGCAGAGCTGCACCAGATTTTGCACTCTTCAGTTTTAGCAAATCAACCCCTTAATGTGCCTTGTGTATTTCTTCCAGATCTGTGCAGTATTCCAGCATGAAACTTTGCTTCTGTGCAGAAACTTCCTGTAGTAAAGACCATCCACTGCTGCTTGTTCTGCTTGTGCAGGGTGACTGGTCTTGTCTCCGCCCCCTCCTGTAGTTTTCTGCAGAAAGCCTGTAGTGGGTTAAGCATGTTGGGGTTCTCCCACATCTCTGTTGTCTGCAGAGGGTATGTACAAGACATTGATGATCATTGATGATGTGAAATGTGATCAGAACTGGTTTGCAATAGCATAAAGTGGATTTACATACTTTGTGGCTATTGAGGAATATATTACAATGAATGTTTTTGTGAAACAGTTTCATTCTGTATACTGGCTTGTGAAGATTATTCCCTAAATGGTAAGTAACTATATTATATTAATGACATACTCCTTGAGATAATTAGCACATCAGCAAAGTTTTAAAAGCTGGTGTCAATTTATTTGACTTTCTAGAGGAAGCTTTCTGCCAGCGGAAGTAAAATCAAGGCACGTCCTTTATACAGGACGGCTGCACTCTGACAGAATTGTCAGCAAGAAGAAAGCCTTTTTGACACTGAGTCAAGAGTTTGCTTTGCTTTTTATTTTTTTTCTGTGATTTTTTTTCTTTACACCTTATAACTTCCCTTGACATTTCAAATTACTTTATGGAACTCAAAAGATAAAAGTGCTATGAATTTGCTTTGTGAATACTGACATTTAAAGAAATTTAAATCTCAGATCCTCTGATCACAATCATTAGAGCAGCAACAGATGAAGCGCTGATGTAACATCGTACCATATTACTGTACTTTTTTTTTTTTTATTCCTAACTAGAAACAAAAAATTGTGCAGTGAAAGATCAATAACGGAAGACAAAAAAAAAAAAAAAGAATAACGGAATAACGGAAGACAAAAAAAAAAAAAAAAAAGAAAAACAATACAGTGTTTGGTGTCCTCTGTTTTTTCGATTCTATATGGTGGAGCTGATATACTGGGAAACTGTTAAGTTTGTGTCTAGCCAAGATTTTCATGTGCTATAAAACTAATCTATAGGACAACTTCAGGCAAAAATAATTATTTAGTTTGGATGAAGAGCATCAAGGCTTAACCCCCAGTGGTTATTTGATGGTCACTGGGATCCTAGTCCTAGTCCGAACACCAACAAGATCACAACTGGCCCCCACCTACTTTGGCTCTGGAAGACCTCTGTGGACTTTATTCTGAATTTTGGTATTATCTGTTCCCTGCTAGATTCTTCATACTGTATATACTAATGGGCAGTGAAGTGTAGGTTAGGTGATCCTACAACCTGACATCTACTAATAATTCACCAGCAGACTCTCAGATGAAAAAGTGATGTACACAACCGTTCCAGTTGGTGGTTCTGATGTATTTGGGAAACATAGAGATATTATGCTGGCCATACAAGTAATAAGAAAATTGCTTGTCACAATTATAACTTTTAAAAAATAAAACACTATTTATATAAGATAATTGAATTGAATGCACTAAATGTATAGTTTATTCTTGATCCATACCGATGGAAAGTCCATCTGAAATTGACCAAATTGATTAAACCACCATTCTGTTTCAAGCAATCAAATCCATGATCTATTATTCCTTCACTATGCATATGGTCAGCATTAGTGCTTTGATGGATACTGGCCCACTTACTGTCTTCCTTAGTTACAGACACACTTTGGGGTTGATTTACTAAAGAAAAATAGACTGAGCACTTTGAAATCACAGTTGCACTCTGCAAGTGCAGTTGCTCCGGAGCTTAGTAAATGAGGTAAAGCACTTTACAAATAATACCAATCGCATGCAAGGAAAAAAAAAACGGAATTTTTGTAAAATCTTACCGTAAAATTCCTTTCTCTGAGTCCTCCGACTGTCGCCGCCCACTCATACAGTCTTCACCAATGGGTATTAACTTCTGTTGAGCCTTTTTCCTGTTGCCCAGAAGGTTCTCTTACTGTGCGTGTAAAGTTCCTTTCTCTGATGTGGGTACTGCGTTGCCTTTCTGACGGTTGCGTTTCCCACCCCTCATGTCTACACTGCTTTGGGACATCCCATTGGTGAAGACTGTATGAGTGGGCGGCGACTGTCAGTGGACGTAAGAGAAAACTGAATTTTTGTAAAAACTTACCGTAAAATTCCTTTCTCTGAGTCCTCCGACAGTCGCCGCCCCCGCCCCTCTTTTGGGGTTTTCTTGTACACTTACTGCTATGCTACAAAACTGAGTTGGGATGGCTTACTGCAGGAGGGTATTGACCAGTGGGACAGCCCCCATGGGTGTGTCTATGTTAAATGCTTTTGTTTTTAACAAGTCTTATGCCTAGCTACTCCTGCGGAGAGGAAGTCAATACCCATTGGTGAAGACTGTATGAGTGGGCGGCGACTGTCGGAGGACATAAGAGAAAAACAGCATTTTCGTTGCCACATGATTGGATGATGGAAGTCAGCAGAGCTTTCCCCTCCTTTACTAAGCACTGGAGCGACTGCACTTGCAGAGTGCAACTGTACTTGCAAAGTACACAATCTATTTGCCTTTAGTAAATCAACCCCTTTATGTGAATCGACATACCAGAGTTTGTACTGCCAGCTGTGAATGACAGCAAACTATTACAGCGTCTCTGCTGAACAGCAGATAAAGGGTTAATTGGAAGGTGTTGGTCTGCTGGAATCTAAAGGCTGCAGCCAAGCATATGATCAAGAGATAAAAGGGATATTATATATCAATGTATAGTGTAACAACCCCGCTAAAATACATTAGTGACAGGATCAAAGAAATGCTTTAAAATGAAATAGAGCTATTAGATTCAATGAAGCATATCCCATTTTAGTACTCCATTTCCCCTATATGACTATCCAATTGTTCAGGAATGACCCACGTCTTTGTCTCAGCAGCAGTGGCTGACAGACCATTCCAAACATTAATTATGTTCAAAGTGAAGAAGTGAGTCTGATAATGCCCATGCTCAGTTTGTTTATGTTTTACTTCTCGTTATGCAGCTTTACTTTCTTATCTGATTTTAATTAAGTACAGTGATTCACTATCTATGAGCTAGCATTTTTCACTTGAAAGGTGCAGCAATTTTTTTTGGGTTATCAGGTATTTTGTTATGTAAGAACCTTAAAGTGAAACTAACAACAAAAAAAAATTCCCTTACCCACCAAGTAAAGGTCTTTCTCTGTTGTCCATACTTACCTTCTGCTTCATTCACTGATCCCCATTGTAGCCATTGGTCACTCATTATTGTTAACATTGCACGATCTGTAGTATGGCTCCCTGGTGATTGGTCATTCGAACCTCAAGCACTGCATCCTAAGAGATGTCAAATGCTCTCCTATACCTGGATCAGAGTGCAGGGGAAATGATAGTAAAGGTTGCAAAATGGAGGGTAATTATTTTAAAGTGTATTTTACGGCAATATTTAATATTTCTGATATGCATCTGTTGTACCATGTACTTGTATAAAAATAGTCTGTTCTCTTTGCATTACTTCCTTTGTGTGAAATATTTGCTGATCCTGTCAGTCCCTCTGCTTTCCTATTTCAAACTTGCCATACTAGGCATTGAAGTACATCCATCACAGCATGTTCAGTTTGCTTCTTGTCATTCTACTTGTGAGCACAAAGTGCCTATACTCCAATAGTCAGACTTGTGCTCACACACCCCTGCATAACTCTTTACTAGGAAGATCATTGCACTGCTGTTTCCCTGCCCCCTGATGGCACACATCCTACAGTATTCACTCCCAGGTTTATATGCCTCTTATGCAATAGAGAACAGAGGTCCTGTGATTACATATATAAACTATTTATAATGTTTTTTTTTATATATATACACACGAACATTTTGAATTCCATTTCTATTCTAGGCTGAATGAGTTGTTTTACAAAGTAAGGGTTCACATATACTTTAAGTGCCGGTTCACACTTGTGCGATGCAGGAACGCTGCGAATATGCAGCGTGTTCCCGCATCACATCCGCACCCCTAGCAGTTCACACTGCCATATGCGATACGCAGGGGGTGTCAATTAAAAGTTAACGACACCACCAGTTGCGATCGCATATCGCAGTGCGATCTGCAAGTTCGCACAGAATCGGATCCCACAAGTGTGAACCACTGTGCGATCCGATTCTGATGCGGCTCAAAAAAAGCCTCATGTGCGAGTTTGCCTCGGATGGGCTGCAAATTCAGCCATACAAAGTGTATGGCTGAACTCGCATCCGCACATGAGATCGCATGTAATGAAGGAGCAGTGCACTCCGAATTACATGCGATCTCGCAAACCACACAAGTGTGAACCGGCACTAAGGCTCCCATACATGAGACAATTTTGTAATCTATTATTTAAAAGGGCCAGTAGTCTTCTATACTGCTTCCCCACTTTTCTGATTGCAACATTTCTAACTTCAAGATACTTATAGGTAACTCTTTTCAACTTAAAGTGGAACTTTAGTCAGAAAATGAAGTCCTGTTAGATCACTTCAGGCTGGACCCCTTTGCAGTTATAGCATGTAAAACATAAATAAGTACCTATACTACTTAAAATCCATTTACTGCTGATCAGGGGCTCTGGGCTTCAGCAAAATGGCAGCCTTCAGCAAGAAGAAACAGGAGCAATGCTGGAGGCAATTTACAACACACAATCATTTTGGTAGCATAATTATTAATGTGGAATGTATGTTCCTTGCTAAAGAACATCATTTTTTATCAAGTTGTTATGGGTAAAGTTCCACTTTAAGCAGGTATGCTACATCAACCATTTTTACAACAACATGGTCCATTGTTATTGGCACTTTTACTCCATTTTGTTGCAATGGGAGATCAGTTAATATGTAGTTCAGTGTCAGAAACCCTAAACAATACTGTATTTGTGCCCTGCATTCCATTGCATCATGCTGACTGACAGGCCCCTGATTTATATTAAAGAGGAGCTCCAGTCATTATTGTAAAAATTAAGTCAACAGCTACATAAACTGTAGCTGCTGACTTTTAGTAAACAGACACTGGCCTGTCCCCGAATCCAGTGCTGTGCTTTCCCGAGCCCATTACTCCACCCATCTTAGGTCCCTGGCATCAGCATTCTTAATGTGGGCACCCGGCTGTGAAAGCTTGAATGTTCCTCCAGTCTTCTGGGACTTGTGACATGCAACAGAAGACTGCGGGGAGGGAGGGGGAGAGGCAATTCGAGTGGAAGTGGGAGCAGGTACCTGTCAAAACCAGGTACCTGCTCCCCCCAAAAAACTGCCATTTCTGAAAGAGGAGTGGGGCAGGAGGCCTTAAAGCAGAACTTCCTCTTATGAGTGAAGCTCCACTTAAATTGTATGTAAATCCAAAATATTTTTGTTTGTTTAGGATACAGTAACAGATTAGCTCCCCTGTTTTTTTTGGCTTTTTATGCTGGGGAGATTTACCCTCTTTCTCACTATGGCAATTGTCATTATAACTGAAAGTGAGGTCAAATCCAAAAATGAGAGTCGTCACTAGATTAAGAACAGAGGGAAAGTTTTCTAGTTGGGGCACTTGTTGCATAATTCCATTTTCCATAATGGGTCATAGACAGAAAAACAACTGTTGGGGTTTTAACTGCTATACACACATCAACCACATAAACAGCTCCATAATTTATTGATTCAAATGGTGCCATGATTTTATGGAGCACCCTTTAACTTACTTATGGCCTATGTTACTCAGCAGACGCGTTGTTCAATTGTGAAACTATGTTACCTTTTCTTACCTTGTCTGCTTATATATTTGAAAACAAATAAAAAGATTGAACAAGAAAAATTGTTATCATGCAAATTCTATTTGCTGAGGGTGCTAGGCCCATTTGTAGGTCATCGGTTTATGATATTCTTTCCAAGAACACATATAGCATTATCTGACCCTATGGGAAATGGGGGTGGGGGAGCCAATCAGAGCAGTGTGCTGTCAATAGCATTAAACAGGAAGGATCAAAAAACTATACATGGCTTAGTAGTAAACTGACTCAGTAGAACCTATATTTAACCACTTAAGCCCCAGCCCTATTTCGGACACTTTTTGTTTACAAGTTAAAACCAGTATTTTTTCCTAGAAAACTACTTAGAACCCCCAAACATTATATATATATATTTTTTTTTAGCAAAAACTCTGGAGAATAAAATGTTGGTCATTGCAATATTTTTTGTCACGCGGTATTTGCGCAGCGGTCTTTAAAACGCCATTTTTTTGGAAAAATTTTGAAAAATCACATTTCACTGCATTTAAAAAATACTAAACAGTAAAGTTAGCCCTTTTTTTTGTGTATTAGGAAAGATGATGTCACGCCGAGTAAATAGATACCCAACATGTTACGGTTTAAAATTGCGCCCCCCCCGTGGGATGGCGACAAACTACGGTCAATAAAGATCTCAATAGGCGACGCTTTAAATGTTTTTAACGGTTACCAGTTTAGAGTTAGAGTGTAGCTCTTTTTTTTAATTATTGCTCACGCTCTGGCGATCGCGGCAATACTTCACATGTGTGGTTTGAACAGCGATTTCATTCGCGGCTCGAGTTCCGTATACGTTTTTTTTTTGTGTGTGTGAGCTAACGGTGACAGGGGCGGCTAAAATTTCTTTCTTTTTTTTTCCTATTTATTTTATTTTTTTTTTAACTTTATTACAGGTTTTTTAAAAAAAAAAAACTGATCACTTTTATTGCTGTCACAAGCAATGTAAACATCCCTTGTGACACCAATATGCAGTGACAGGTACTCTTTATGGAGGGATCGAGGGTCTAAAAGACCCTAGACCCCTCCACTACACTTCCATGTATGCAAAACGCAGAAAACTGCGTTTTTGCATACAGCCATTTTTTAAATTTGCCGCCTTTTGCAGCACAGTAACCCGGAAGTGACGTCATGGACGCCGCCTCCGGGTTACGTCATCGGAGACCCGATCGAAGCCGTTTCCGGCATTGATCGTGACTCCATCCAGCTGGCGGACGTGCCGGCTGGTTGCTTGGGGCTCCCGGTGGGACGGGAGCCCCGAGCAAAGTCACGGAAGGCGGCGGGAGGGGGGGCGTCCCCTCCCGCTCACCCAGGTAACGATTGAGCGGCTCCCGAGCCGCATCGGTCGTTACCGACGGAAAGCCGACTGTTGGCTCTAAACCACGGTACCGGGATGGTGCCTCTAGCTAGAGGCATCATCCCGGTATACTACCGCAGTTTGCCGCCGTAGATCTAGGTTACTTTGCGGTAAGTGGTTAAAGTATTTAAATGCAGTAATTTGTCTTTTTTTTACTAAAATAAAAAATAAATGCATTTTTGTTAAAGTAGTTCTAAAGCCTGAAGGATTTTTACCTTAATGCATTCTATACATTAAGATAAAAAACCTTCTGTGTCACAGAATACTTTCCCTCACCCCCCACATATTTACCTGAGCCTATTCTCGATCCAGCACAGTGCATGAGAGCAGCGTCTCTCTCTGCTCTCTCCCTCCTCACAGGCCAGATCGATAGCAGTGTGAGCTATTGACTCCCGCAGCTGTCAATCTAATTTTGGGGTGGGAGCAGCCCTGAGGCACAATGTTTATGTCTTTAGACTCAGACAGGGCTCCTTGGGAGGGAGCCCACATGAGTGCCCCCATAGAAAATGGCTTTCTATGGAGGCACTCGCCAAAGAGGAGGTACAAAAAGCACCATCGGGAGACCTGAGAAAAGAAGCATCAGGGCTGCCCTGTGCAAAACCATTGCAGAGAGCAGGTAAGTATGACATATTTGTTATTTTATTTTAAAAAAGGAAAGCTTTACAATCATTTTAATTTTTTAACACTTTAGTCTTATGTTTAGTCCTGAATGTAATTTAAAAAAGAATCAAAATCCTTATAAATTAATTTTAATGTTCAACTGCAAAAATATGTGGTTTATAAAAAAGAACATTATTTTTCCTGTTATTTGGACAAAAATGACTTTTTCTCATATAGCTCTTGGGATAAATACTCTACATGAAACAAAGACAACAGTAAGCACATCATAGTATTAGAATGGCAAGCTTTTCCACTTTTCAGTTCACTAAGAAAAGGTGTCAGCTACAGCAAGTACACGAGTTAGATCACAGCTCAGGGTCTGTGCAAATCCCTATGCTTCCTCCACCTCAGGCACAAGCTCATCAAACATCCTGAGAGAGGAATCTATCTTCAAATCTGGGTTTTGTTTAACTCTCTCTGTCTAAATCTTAAATACAGACAACATAGCTGGAAAATTGCACAAAATATTCACATTTGCCATTTTCTGTTATAAAATATATATTTGGGTTTACTCAATAAGGCACTATAAAAAAACAAAAATGATGTACGATGCCTAGCAACCCAAAGTAAGCACATAAAAAACTAACACTGTTGATTAAGGAGTCTAAGGAAAGAATTGTATTAGAGCCCATTCACACTGCCGCGACTTGTCAGGCGACTTGTCAGCCTGACAAGTCGCGGTCTGTCGCGGTCCATTGACTGCTACAGGACCCGTTCTAATAGGAGCGACACAAGTTGCTCCGACTTAGAAAAAGGGTCCTGTACTACTTTGGGGCGACCTCGGAGCGACTTGCATAGACATTCATTATATGAAGTCCGTGCAAGTCGAGCCGAAGTCGCGGTGCACAGCGGTGCACGTGACTTCACAGGTCGCCCCCCCGAAGTCGTGCCGCTTCAGTGTGAACCGGCACTTAGACATACTATGATGCTGTATATCAACCTACTGTGTTAATGGTAAACAATAATGGTAGACTGGGAGTGTTTATAAAATGTAATTTCGCTATGTATAGTAATCAATCATATTACTCTTTTCATTATCCCATAGAAAACAAAATTAATCCTAACATTTCTCAAGTTTTCGGTTGTCATAAGCTTATTTAGTGAGCAAGACCATTTTTATGTTTGACTGTTGTAAATATTTAATCTACTGTAAACATGGGGGACTAGGAAGCTTTATCCTTCTGGACAAATGCAACCAATTACCTCTTTCATGGTGGGGACAGTATCCTGTGGTCTAAAAGTGTACCGTGCAAAGTGTTCTATGGTGTGGCAGTGATTGGTGGGCATAGTGAACGATGGGTGTTCCTTAAAGTAATTGCAATTGATCACCTTGTTAAATAACTCATTCAGTTTAAAATAGAAATGAAAGGCCAAACATTTGTATGCAGAAATAAAAAATGCATTATAAATACCTTTTTAACCCTTTTTTTATAAGTGATCACATTCCCTCTGTTCTCCACTGCATAAGAGCTGGGGGAGGAGAAGCAACAGCACACTGATCTTCCCTGTAAAGAGCAGTGCGAAGGGGGGTCATGTTAGGACAAGTCTAATCATTGGAATAGAGCAGGCCGAGTTCCCAGCACAGCTAGAGAACTGACCACGCTGTGTTCTCCTGTTTAGTGTTATCAGTTGCTAGAAAAGCAGAGGAACTGACATGAACACCAGGGATTTCATACAAAGGAAGCAATACAAAGCGAACAGGATACTTTTTTATACAAGTACATGGTACAGTAGGTACATATAAGGAATATGAAATATTGGGGTAACAAAAACTTTAGGAACGTGGCTTATTGTGACACCTTTTCAAATCCTCCAGCATCGGCTACCTTTGCAGTACTCTACATACAGTTATAGTTACATTTTTTTGAGGTTGAAAAAAGACACAAGTCCCTCTACTTCAACCAATAGAAAAAAATACATAAATAGAGTAAAAAATTATAAACAAAAGAAAAGGCTACAGAAGGGTACCTCATCCATATATATCGCTACAGAAGAAAAATTGGGAGACATTGGACTTTACTGGTAACAAAAGAGGAATGGCCACATCACATTAGTATAAAACATCAATATTTTTTACAAAAAAATTTAAAAAGTCCATAAATCCAAGAAAAATTGCTCTCATAATAGACACAATACGGTATGACATTTAAACCATCTTTGCTAATTATCCAAGAGGTCAATGCATTTTCCATTTAGTCACTTCTTCCAGACCTTTTACCTTGGCAGCAAAGAAATGTATCCTATTCAAAAAAAGAAAAGACACGATATTCAATACTTTTATATGTTTCAAAGAACAATATGCTGTATGCACAGCAAAACTTACACGGCATAGAAGAGATTCTACCATCTCTTCAAAGCCACTTCATTGTTAAGTAAGTATTGTTGTTGTTTGGGGGACTGACTGTACTATATCTGGTTAAATATTTTTGAGTTACGAGAATTTTTTTCCCGATGTTATAGAGGACCCATCCGGTTTATGCCAAAATATATAATATTCTCGCATTTACTCGTTTTGCATCGCAAATTGTTCCGCCATCACTTTTGGGGCTCTCGGATTGACATGTAAGTCTCGCTATGGACACAGCGTATTGTTCTTTGAAACATATGAAAGTTTTGAATATTGTGTATTTTCTTTTTTTGAATAGGATACATTTCTTTGTTGCCAAGGTATAAGGTCCTGAGGAAGCGACTAAATGTGATACGCGTTGACCTCTTGGATAATTAGAAAAGATGATTTAAATGTCAGACCTTATTGTGTCTATTATGAGAGCATTTTTTCTTATTTTTTTATGGCCTTTTTAATCTTTTTGTAATAAATATTGATGTTTTATACTAATGTGATGTGGCTATTTCTCTTTTGGTACCAGTACCAATTTTTCTTCTGTAAAGTAAATAATTAGAAAACTTCCATATACAGAATCCCAAACCCACAGTTGATCAAGTGGAGGGCAAAAAACCCTATATAAAGCAGGGTCAAATTTTCTCCAGCAGGGGAAAAGTTAACTGTTTCCTGATCCTCCAGAAGGCAATCAGATATTTTCCGGATCAACAATCCCCGGTGTTATTACCTATACATGTTAATATCCAGTTGTAACTTGTGTATTTAGCTATGGATTCAGCTCTTTCTTAAAACAATCTACTGAGCTGGCCAAAACCAGTTCTTGAGGGAGCCTAGTCGACATTTTCCTAACTCTTACCGTGAAAAAGCCTTTCTTTATGTGAAGGTTAACTTATTTTGCACCTTTGTCCTTTGTGGTGACCCTAAAGTGAATAAAGCTTGCCATACATTATATAATTTTCTTGTACAATTTTTCTTTAGATTTAGCAAAACCATATAATATGAGGTCAAACCTAAACACTTCCAATTTGTATGCAATCAGGCAGGCCTTTGCACTACATAATCTAAAGTAAATCTAATGGAAATTGAACTAGAAAATTGTATAATGTATGGCTAGCCTAACTCTACACCAATTTCCCTATATGGACCACTTATGTAATTATACATGTTGATCACAACCCCCCCCCCCCCTTTTTTTTTTTGCCTCTTCTCAAAAGAAAATAAATTCAGTTCAGCCAATCTTTCCTCGTAGATGAGCTCCCCCATACCTCTTATCGATTTGCTTGCCCTTCTCAGAAATGTTTCTAGTTCCACAATATTTTTATTGTGAACTGTGGTCACATGACATCTCAGAGTTGCAAAGGAAGTTGGTACTGGAAGGCTTCCCTCTGTTACATGCTGTGGTGGCAGGTTATATTTATTCATATATTCTGCTAATTTGCTTGTAATACAACCACAAAGAGGAGATGTCAGACCTGATGACTTTTGACTCCTGCCCTTAATTTACCAGTAGATATTTTGGGTTAAAGAAAGCCTCTGGAATTTCAAAATAAAAAAACTTATCCAAAAGTAGGAAATATAGTAAAAGATGGTTCCCAGGATAAAAAAAAAAATATTTGTTTCAATACTTAGGGATTTGTATTCTTACACCAGATCATGTGTTTTGTGCATTTGTCTTGGAAACAAGTCATTTTTGTATAGACTAGGTTATAGGGCAGCTATTTAAATTGTGGGATCATCATGTAACCTCTATTTTTCAAAAAACACTTAAATGTTCATCTAATATAATCTCTTAGCTTTACATACACTGTTCTACATTTGCCAGTGCAGTTTGTCCATGTTAAATATTTGATTAATATTACTTTTTAAAGAGGTTGTAAACTCGCATTTTTTTTTTCACCCTGCAAGAGAAAGATATAATGAGCTAGTATGCATCGCATACTAGCTCATTATGCAATACTTACCTTAGAATGAGCCCCCGCCGTGCCGCTCACTCACCTCTATGACGGGCGACATGTCCAGTCGCCCGTCTTCCGGGATCGCGGCATCCGTCCATCTGATTGGCCGGAGCCGCGGTGACGTCACTCCCGCGCACGCGCGTGAGAGCCGACAGTCACGGCATGGGACTCTGAAGGAACGGCACCAGCGGCCGTTCCTTTAGAGTGCATGCGCCAGTGATGTCACTGGCTGCATGTAAGGTAAATATCTCCTAAATGGTACATGTTTAGGAGATATTTACAGTACCTATAGGTAAGCCTTATCATAGGCTTACCTATAGGTACAAGTTGTAGAGAAGGGTTTACTTCCTCTTTAACTGTTCCTTTTGACAGAATAAATAGTTGTGTGGGTCTTTTGACTGACGCACACGTAATTCAGGATGCAGCTTTTTGGGACTCTGTTAGTTGCTTCATGATGCAAATACTGCTAATTGGCAATCACTTATATAAATCACCTTTTTAGCTGAGTTGGAGACTCCAAATGTAAACTGTTTTGTTTTTTTTGTAATTTTTATTTTTTCATTTTGTTTATCCCCCTGATTAATGATTATCGCTTGAATGTCTTTTCCTCCATTTCAAAGTGGCTTGATACTTAATACAACTCCAAATTCTATACTTTTTCATAGTAAGTTAGAACTTTTAGATTGTAAGCTCTAACGAGCAGGGCCCTCTGATTCCTTTTGTTCCAAATTGTATTGTAACTGTAATGTCTGCTTTCATTTTGTTAAGCGCTGCGGAAACTGTTGGCGCTATATAAATAATGTATAATAATAATAATAATAATAATCAGATTTATTTTGCAATGGTTCTAATTGTTTTTTTAACATTTTATGAAGCTTTATGTGTTTGTCTTTTTTATGATGCTAAAGTTCTTCAGCATACCAGTCTTGTTGGCGGTCTATGGATTTTTAGGCAATATCATCAGATGTGGTCTTCCATGGTCATATAATCCAATCATGTACACATACAATATGGTCTTTTAGAGGAAGTAAGCTTATTACATGTGTCGTGAACGAGACAAAGGTACCTGAGGGGCTGAAAGGACAGGTGCTCCTTGGCTCTCTTCCCACTGTTTTTATTGGCATTTCTTACTTACCAATTGCTGCAATCTAAGATGTCCCTTTTCTTCTGCTGGGTCTTTTTTCTGCAGCCAGTTTTCTCTTTTCCTGAGTCCCAGCAAAACAGGTGTGGCTTTGTCCTCCTGATGTATGACACTTGGCTGAATCAAGCTCACCTTTCAATGCTTGGGGAATATTACACTTCATTGAACATAGCTTTCCTTCCCAGACATGTTTGGTCACACTTCAACAAATACATTTTCAGGCTCTACTGAATTGCATACATGATGATGCCATAGATAGTTGTACAGTCTTATTAGTCAATCTTTTCTTGTTGTCTATGGTTGAACAATACATTTTGTCTGTGAAACAAAATGCCACTAAAGAGCCTAGATTAAACAATACAAAAACGTTTTAGGACTTTAAAGGTGGAAGGCAAAAAGAAATATAACCTGCACCTCCTTTTCTCTAATATAAAATTTGTGTGAAATGATAAATTTTAATTTTAAAGCAAAATTGGCTTTTTAATGCTTTATGGTACAATATTCTGTGTTCAATTCACCTTTATCTGCCCTGTACCTCCACTATCACTAATAAGGAAAGACTGGAAAGAGACAGAATGTTAGTTGGGCATAATAAATGCCTTACGCCATGGGAATGTGGCTGCTGTCATTAGTATTTAGTTTAGGATAGTTCCGAGCGTTTTAGTATAATGGCCGCTGGTTGCTTTAAGCTAGGTGGGAAAGTCACGCAGAAGCTCAAGCTAGGCGGGAAAGTCACGCAGCAGCCGGGCGGGAAACACGTGAGCCACGTGCGGCTACGTCATGGGCATAGGCCTATATAAAGAGCTGCGCGGCTTCAGTCTCCTCAGTGTCTCTGAGCGGCTTGGCGAGCTCCCCACCCCCCCATCCCTGACGTGGCACCGTTATGTGGTCTGTCACCCTTGTATCAAGGGGGGACTTATTTGAAATAAATATATATTTTGACTGGTCATCATTCAAGTTCTATGACTGAGTGATTTGTGTTTGCTGGAATTTAATTTATTATTATTTATGGATTATTTATTATATTGATATTTATTCCTATTTATTCTTATTTATTTGATGATTAATAAAGTTTGTTTACAATATTTTAAAAGAAACCAATAAAGGTGCCGCGGCCAATTTTTATCCATCTATGAGTGGTGTATTTATTATTGAGTTGTCTTGTTTAAATTATTTGAAGAAGGTATTTCAAAATATTTAAATTTGTTTAAATGAGAAACATTGCAGTCTACAGTCCCAAGTAGGTCTAAAGGATTAACATGGGGTTTTCATAAAACTGACAACAGAGAAAAATCTGAAAAAGGGGCACCCTAATACAATTCCCAGATTTATGTGTACAGCTTATCTATAGGTGCCTAAAACAATGTAAATCAATAATATGTTGTTCCCCATCTCTGTTTATGTGTGCGTTCTTTTTTTTACAAAGCAAAGAAAAGCCATATGAAGCCCTGAATTATGCATCATAAATACTATTTCGGCAGTCTAGCAGCCAGAAACCCAAATGTTACTTAGTTAGTCTGGTTGAAAAAAGTCCATCCAGTTCAACCAATAGAAGGGAAAAAGAATGTATATACTCCTATATCCAGAGAAAAAAAAAAAAACCCCAATAAAGCATGATCCAATTTGCTTCAGCAGGGGTAAAAGTTCCTTCCTGATCCCCTGGAAGGCAATCGGATATCCCCTGGATTAACTGTGTTTATAATTATTATTATCAAATGTGTCCAGCTACGTAGCAAACGCATCATCCAAAAAATGAAATAGTCTGTAAGATAACCAATCCCTAGGACAACACTATAAGCTTTGAAAAATGCATGTGCTAAAAGATAGCTATCACAAAACAGCTAGCATGGTCTAACGGTAGTCACCCTAGTTTGTAGCCGTGATGCCTGGAATGGATTTTCATTTGAATATCTAAATAGATAGTGTGTGTTCTCTTCGTGTTTGAATGGGCTTCCTCAGTTCCCTTGTCATTGCCCACAAAACATACTGGTTGTTTAGATACCAACTTTAATTAGAGTGTCAACTGTACATAAATACTGGATAGTGGACATATATGCTCATCTGTTCTGAATTCTAGGGACCTTGTACAATTAATCATTTTCACATAGATACACACAGCAAATGAGAACTTTTATTATTAAAAGATATAAATTAAGCAAACATCTGCTTAACAAGCTACTGATCCAAGCTTACCTTACCTAAGGCTATAGTCCTTTTAAACACATTCAGCAAAGAATTACCCAGAGATAGGCAGGCTAAACAGTGTCACTGGCCACACATGAACTCTGGTGAAATTGTATCTGTTAAGTAATGTGACAGACAACGGGTCAGCCATATAACCCGTTCACACAGTCCTAAAATAATGCCTACAAGGAGAATCTGAGAGTTTCTTATCTATTTCAGCCAAGGTTTTGTCTGCAGAGCTGATCTGAAAACTTACACTTGGGAGTGAACCCATTTGAACTTCAAGGTGAATTCAGGTAGATGAAGCAAGTATATAGCAACAATATTATAATGGAAAGAATTTCGATACCCTGCCTTAAAGACTGCTCAGTGTTTAAAAGTTATATACTCCAGAAGGAAGTGAGTAAAGGGCGTGTATGGATATTGAGTATTGCTTGTTTATTTACTTCTTAATAGAATCTGGGGCTAATAGTAATAACAGCATCGCTAGACTTAAAATATAAACTAGTGCTGATATATAGCACCAGAGGCCACATTTTGTGCAGACTGTCACTTTATTAAACATTCTGGTAAAATACTGTGGAAAAATACAGCATAATTTTAGTAAGGAGAACACATGCATAATGTATACTGGTTGCAAATAATTTTTCAATTTAGTAAACTGGAGTCTGATTGAGAATGGGAAGGCCATATGAACTCAAAGGCAGTTCACTCATACTTAGACACCATAGTCCTAACCACATCTGACAGAATCACTTGATTATAAATCTCATAGATAGTAGTTAAAGCTTAGACTTGGCTGCTTGAAAGGCAGCAGATTGAACAGAGAGACCTCTTCACTCTGCTGCTGCTCCTTCATTGCCCAATCAGCTGAGTAGGGTGTACTCTTGGCCAGGTTGTGCTGTTGCTGCTACAGTTTAGAATCTGAATGTACAAAATGGCATGATAGCCTGACTCACTGACTGTTCATCTGACAATTCTGACTCTCAAATGCATCCTGGCTCTGTGCATGGTGGAGGCACTAGCCAGTCAATATTTTAACACACTAAATTTGGTATTTGTGCTGAGAACAACGAGACAGAGTGATGAATTTAGAGTAAACATTTCACTTTAGGTTTGCTTTAATGAGAAAGAAATAATTGGAATGTAACATTTAACGTGGATCTGAACTCAGAAAGTAAAGTTCTATTATGTTTTATAGGTACATCTAATAATGTTATTTTGCCTAATAAGTACCCTAAATGTACCTATGTCTGGAACTCCTAATTAAAACGAACAATGCATATCCACATTGTATGTATGGCTGCCTAGGCCTGTCCTGTAGCCTCACAGCTGTTTACAGTGCATGGACAAGGTCATCCAGTGCCGAGGGTAAAGATCCCAAATTGTGCCCTCCTTTCCCCCATAGTACATCTGATCGTCTTCTGCAGCTGGGATCTGATAACATGTCTCATAGTCACTGTCAAACTATGAGTCCACCACTAGAATTTCACGTGGGCCCAGAGGTGTCCAGTGACATTGTGGGATCTTTCTGCTGTGTATTCTCTGCCAGTCTACCTGACTGTGAATAACATGGGCAAGAAGCTAGATAAAAGGTAGGGCACATATGTGATGAACATACCTTCAAACAGTTGGAAGTTGGTCAGTCTGAGATTGGGGGAAGGGTAAAGGGAGGTGCCAATAGTGGTGCACAAAATATGCCATAAAGAAATGGAGCATATGATCGCAGTATGCTTTGTGTGCCGCAGCTAACTGCAGGATTTTTTAGCGGTGCACAAAATGTTAGGCTAGAAGGGGTCTAAATGATAGTATTATTGACTTCTAAACAAATAGAGCTGACTTGACAATATGCAGACAAAAAATTACAAACTGACAAAACAACAAACAGCCATCTCTAACAATACCTGAACAACAAACAGGCAATTGTGACAGTATGAAGGCATCAAATGAACAATAACAAAAGGGCCCAGGAATAACTAGCAAATATGGAAGGCAGATGTCTGGTTAGTAAGCTGCAGCAACTGGACATGATTAAATAGTTAAAGCCATCAGCTCAGTAAATACCATTATTATCTCCAACTTCCCTATAAGCCTAATAAACTTTAACCCTCCTTCCGCTCTCCAGCCCCAATCTGCACACCCCCCTCCCTCCTCTCCCTCCCCACGTCCATTCCCTGACTGTATATCTGCACTGATGCCTCTGACTGCTAATTTAGAAAAAGAATAAAATCTAAACATTTCAAAACACTACAAGAATGTTGGTTATGGAAAAATAAAACATTATGGGCGTTTTTAATGGTACATTATTGATTTTTTTTCATATTTATAAACTTAACAATCCCTGGAATTCATAAAAAGTGTCTAAGACACTCTTTATAATTCTAATGCGCATCCACATAACAAATATGGGTGACAGAGTCATTGTAAGCAGGTACATGAATCTGGGGCACGCAGATGTGGAGGTACACAGAGTATCCATAAGGATACTCAGACCTTAGTACAGTGAGGTTCCCTACCCACCACTGAAGCTGTCACACACAGCACAGTGCCAGGGAGTTTTATACGGGAAGGGAGGAGGGGAGGGTGGAGCCTGATGGAGATTTCTAGAATTAAATCCCCACAATTTTTTTCTCCCCTTGTGACTGACAGCAGGCAGTGGGCAGATCCTTAGACAATAGACAGGCTAAAGAATTCAACAACTGCCTGCTGTCAATTGCAAGGCGAGAGCAGACCTGGTGAGGAACTAGTGTCTTAGCTTCCCCATCAGGTTCTGCCCCCTACAGCGCCATTGGTTGCTAGAGAGCTGCTAACTGTAAGACCGAGAGCATCCTTGACATCCATTGACAGGGTGGGACTAACAGTGCTAAACAATGTACTGCATGCAGGTATAGGCACTCTGCTATCTCTGTATGCCAAGTTACGGTAGGTTTTAAATGCCTCCAGTCATAATACTAACTGGAGGTATTTGTTTTTGAATATGGTGAAATAATAGCACCACTTGGTATAAGTGGAGCTATTAAGAACTATCTGAATCTGCTGCACATGTTGGCAAAGTTACCGAAACAGGTTGTAGAAATGTTTGGATTTGGCACAGGCCAATTTAAAGATGCAAAGCACAAAAAAAACAGTCCTTATTTCTTTAATGAATTCCCCATATGTCTTAACGCATACTTCAATAGTAACTTGGGCCTCTAAAAGAGAGACTTTGGGGTTGATTTACTAAAACTGGAG
This sequence comes from Pelophylax lessonae, assembly GCF_965119305.1. Taxonomy (NCBI): domain Eukaryota; kingdom Metazoa; phylum Chordata; class Amphibia; order Anura; family Ranidae; genus Pelophylax; species Pelophylax lessonae. Next base: position 161,109,459 of record NC_138768.1, read on the forward strand.
AGTGCAAAACCTGGTGCAGCTTTGCATAGAAACCAATCAGCTTCCAGGTTTTATTGCCAAAGCTTAATTAAACAAGCTGAAGTTAAAAGCTGATTGGCTACCACGTACAACTGCACCAGGTTTTGCACTCTCCAGTTTCAGTAAACCTCTTTATCTGCTAAACGGGCATTTGTAAGTTGAGTCTTTTCTCTCCACACCTTAGACTTATTCCAGTACTTTCATGCACCAGATATGTATAATTTCATTATTTTGGTATCGGCCGATATTGGCCGATATTTTCAGACAGTTAAAAAAATATATATTTTTTTTTTCACAGGTACTCTGGTGGAGGGATCTGGGGGTCTTCTGCACTTAAAAGCATTCAAAACGCTAAGTTTGGCTGTTTTGAATGCTCACATTTTTTTTAATTTGCCGCAAAGTACCCGGAAGTGATGTCATGACATCACTTCCGGGTTTTTTACATGGAGACCCGATCAGAGCCGAATGTGGCTTTGATCGGGTCTTCTCTTCGGCGGCCATGCAGGTAGGATGCCCAGGTGGGATGGGAGACCCGGGCGAGCCGTGGAAAGTGGCTGGAGGGGGGAGACGTCCCCTTCCACTCCTTGTAATGACAGCCAAGCGGTTTCTCAGCCGCATCGGTTGTCATCACAAGACAGCCGACCATCGGCTATGGATGCTGGTACCGGGGTGATGCCTCTAACTGCAGGCATCACTCCGGTACAGCACTTTCCCCAAATATCGCCAATATCGGTAACCCCAGGGGCCGATTCCGATATATCGGGGAAAGTGCATATCGGCCTCCGATATATCGGCATTGCCGATAATCGATCGATCCCTAGTACACACTATAATATCTGTTAATACAGCATCTTGGCAAAGGTCCTGGAAGCTTTCACATACTACTTTTTACTGGAAAGGCTTGAAGTAGCAAGCTCAGTGGCTCCTGGTGTAAATGATAGAGTCACCAGTACAGCATGGTAATATCATCACACCACTCTAGCAATTATGTTATCTTTGCATCTATGTGTAACAAATGACAGACCGCTGTTCAAATAATTGCTTCAAGCAATGTACTTTAATCTTTATGACACATATTAGTAAGAAATAAACTTCAAGTGCAGTGTAGACAAAAGCAGCCGCTGCCCATGGCTTGCATTTGCAGATATGCATCCTCAGGGTAAAATGTTATGTAACAATAAGTATCTTATTCTGGTCTCACTATTCCAGCTTCTTTGGTATCATTCCCTTGTACGCCTTTCCAATTCCTGTTCTCTTGCTAAAAACAGGTGCATGCAGTCCAAACTGGGTTACCAGATTTAAAATAAAGAAATACAACCTGCCTACCCTCTATATCATTATCATCCTTAAGACGCTGTATCAAAATACATGTAAATAATCTCCTTGTAAAGCTGGCCAATCAGGCTTTTTTCCACTGCGCTCTGGCCATGTAAAACCATGAATGTACTCTTTGACTGCAAGTCACTATCTCTGACCATTGGCTGCTTGAGTATCAGGGATGAGGTTTCAGGGTAACTGTGGATGACCTTTTTGTCTTTTTTTTTTTTCTTTCCTCAAGGTCATACATAACAAATTAAATCCTTTCCTGCCTCAGCACACTTAATACAGAGACGCAACTTGATATAGAAGTAAAAGTATTTACTTTTCTTTCAACTTGCTTGTTCATGGATGTCAGCAATCATATACAACGGGAGATGTCTAGATTAGGAGATAACCACATACACTCTTGTTACACCGCTTACAGCCGTCCACAACATGCGGTTATCTTGTTTCCATGAAATTTTGAGAGGAAGGCACTGAAGGCACGTTTAATATCTTCACAATATGAAACGACAGAGAAAGGAGGAATCTGAGGATCTCTTTTATTTATTAGGGCAAACAGTAGACTTTAGTAACCTATAGCAGTCAGACTTCCCCTTCCAGGGGTCTGAGTGCATAAAAAACTGAAATGTGATAGTTTAAATGGATTACCACATTATTTCTATCTGTGCTGCCTTTTTAAATGAAGCTCTCTGTAGGCATATACACATGAAAACAAGCAATGTTATCACACCAGGGTGACCTTTTTACATAGTGCCAATACATTATACTGTCACTAGGTACATTTGCTACAGTTGCCCCCTTGCTCTTATTCGTTTTGACCCTTCAAGGCTATATGAGTTTAACCGCTTGCCGACCGCCGCACGACGATTTACGTCGGCAGTCAGCCCCTCACAGGCAAAGCGACGTATGGCTACGTCCCTAGCCTGTGAGGGTCTAGGGAGCAACCGCGCGCCGCCTGAGGCGCGCTCCCGCGCGGTCACGGACCCCCAGTGCGTGTGACCAGCGGACCGATATCCGCCGGTCACTCGCGATCGTCCGTTAGAGCAGGAGAAAGGCAGGCAGGTAATGTAAACAAGCCGCCTGTCATTCTCCCCTGTGTATGAATAGTGATCGTACGGTTCTACTATGTAGGACCGTTGATCACTGTTCATACACCTCAAGCCACAGCCAATCACAGTTAGAATCACGCCCCTAGGGACACACATAACCCCTCCCTCTCAAAAAAAGTTGACCCCTTCACTGCCAGTGTCATTTTACAGTAACAGTGCATATGTATAGCACTGATTACTGTAGTAATGTCACTGGTAACCCCAAAAGTGTCAAAAATGGCAGTCAAGGGTCCGATCTGTCCGCTGCAATGTCGTAGTCCCGCAAAAAAAATCGCAGATCGCCGCCATTACGCGTTAAAAAAAAAACAACAAAAATGACAAAAATCTTTCCCTTAGTTAGTAAAATTTGCAATAGTTGCAATTTTTTTTACCAAACATATGTAGGATAAAACAAATTGGCCTAAAATGTTAAAAAATTTAGATTTTTTTTGGGGGGGGGGGGGGGGATTTCATATAAAAAAATTTGAAAAATATTGTTTTTATTTTTGCAAAATTGTCGCTCTTTTTTTGATTATAGCGCATGATCAAAAAATCGCACAGGTGATCAAATACCACCAAAAGAAAGCTCTGTTTGTGGGGAAAAAAAAGGACGTCAAATTCGTTTAGGTACAGTGTTGCACGACCGCGCAATTGTCCGTTAACGTCACGCAGTGCCGAATCGCAAAATAGGCCCTGGTCAGGAAGGGGGTAAAATCTTCCGGGGCTTAAGTGATTAACCACCTAACCACTCCGGAAAGGTTTTACCCTCTTAATGACCAGGAAATGTTTCGGCACTGCGTTACTTTAACTAACAACTGCGTGGTCGTGCGACACTGTACCCAAATACATTAGATGTCCTTTCCCCCCCCCCCACAAACAGAGCTTTCTTTTGGTGGTATTTGATCACCTCTGCAATTTTTAGATTTTGTGCTATAAACAAAAAAAGAGCAACAATTTTGAAAAAAAAAAAAAAAAAAAAAAACACCACATTTTCTGCTGTAAAACATTCCCAATAAAAAAAATAAAAAAAATATTTTTTTTTTTAAGTTTAGGCCAATTTGTATTCTGCTACATATTTTTGGTAAAAAAAAAAAAAAATACCAAGAAACTTATTTTAATTGGTTTGCGCAAAAGTTATAGCGTTTACTACCCACAGGAAATATTTTTGGACTTTTTATTTTATTTTTTGTTTTTTATTAGAAATGGTGGCAATCAGCGATTTTTAGTGGGACTGTGACATTGCGGTGGACAGATTGGACCTCTAACTGACATTTTTGACCCTTTTTGAGGACCAGTGACATTAATACAGTGATCAGTGCTAAATAATATGCACTGTTACTGTATAAATGACACTGGCAGGGAAGGGGTTAATACTGGGGTTGACCAAGGGGTTAAATGTATGCCTACTTGTGCTTGCTAACTGTGGGGGGAGGGCTCTGTGACAGGCAAAGAGAGATTGGTGTTTCAGCTAAGCTAAGCTGAAACACACGATCTCTCTCTGCCTGTCTGACAGAAGAGCTGCCTGCTTTGTTTACATAGGCAGGCGGCTCTTCTGTCAGTTTCTCTGAAGATCGCGTGAGGCCGGTGGCGATCGAGCCCGCTCCTCCCACGGTCTGACTCCCGCTGTGTCTAATCACAGCAGGAGTGCGGCTCCGGCGGTGCGTGTGCCCCGCTGAGACCGCGTGCACACGATCACATAGATCTACATGATTTTGAGCAGCCGAGCCGCCCTGCCGCAGTAAATCTGCGTGGGGCGGTCAGCAAGTGGTTAAACAATAGCTATGGTCAAAATTTAAAGTTCTATATTTTTGATTCCATATTATATTTCAATTATTTCTAGTCTACACCTATTACTCTGAACAGTCTTGAAATTTTTAAACGTTCTCTGAAAAGCCCCACATAGTTACTTTGTTGAATTCTGTGACATGTATTTACTATGCCCTGTGGATAGGCACTGCTGTGTCACACATTTCTCAGAGCCTGCCCTCTGAACTACAGAGGTGATGAGAGGAGGAGTTTCAGGAGGCAGGGTCAGTACAGGAATCACTGCGTGCAGGCAGCAAAGTACTATGGGATATGTAGTCCTCAGAAACAGAAAGTAAATCAAAGAGAAGCTTCAAAGCAAGCAGGGAATGAAAGGAGTTGTGGAAAGAGATGCCCAGCAGACCGGAAGCACTCCCAACATGACAGGAGATTTTTCAAGTAAGCTTATTTTGGTTTGTCCAAAATAACTATTTTTGCACTGCTATTACAATGCTTGGTTCTAAAATGAAAGTGTATGCTGTGATCATAGATCTCATTTGACCTCTTAAAAATCACATGCTGTCCTAAAACAACAATTCAACAGATGATTTCAGCAGCAGCAGCCGCAATATTGTAAAAAGTAATCGATGAGTGTTTGTGGAACATCCAGACCAAATCAAAAAATCGGAATTGATCATCTGCTGGGTTCACTATACACATTATACGGAATACTCTGATTCACTAAGGCCGGCCATACACAGTTTAAATCTTGGCCCGTTCAGCAGGAACCGGCGGAGATTTGAACCATTAATGGGCAGGCTGAATGTAACAAATTGCAGGAAGCCGCTTAGCATTTTCCATTAATTCACTGTCACGTGCAGCTGAGGCTGCAGAGAAAGACGTGTGTTTGAGGTTTGGGGTACACCCTAATACAATAGGCCACACACACATATGGTGACATCAGAACAAGGAATCAATGGAGCAAGGTCAGCAGACCAAAATTCACAGATAACAGTGAAAAGCTCACAAAGTTTTGAATGTTTTCTACCTTAAATACCGTTTTTTCTGTCTCCTTCCCTGTTGGAGAGATTCCCTATAATTTCCTACTAGTTCCTATTACTCACACTCCTCTCCCTAGCAATAAAAAACCTTACAGAAGTTTTTTTATTGTATTTTTTTATATTTTTATTATTTCTTTTATCAAAAAAGATAAGACTATAATAATAAGTACATATAAAAAGCACAACAAAAAGTACAATAATCAACATACATAGGCATAGCAGACTTTAAAACTGACAATTTAAGATAGTAGAAGAGAAATACCGGACTAAAGTTTTTAAATGTAAATCTTTCCCCTAGTTTGTAAATGCGATAACTTTTGCGCAAACCAATCAATATACCCTTATTGGGATTTTTTATTTTTTACCAAAAATATGTAGCAGAATACATATTGGCCTAAAATGATGAAAACATTTGATTTTTAATTTTTATTTTATTGGTAATATTATATAGCAGAAAGTGAAAAATATTGTTTTTTCTTCAGAATTGTCGCTTTTTTCTTTTATAGCACAAAAAATTAAAATAGCAGAAGTGATCAAATACCACCAAAAGAAAGCTCTATTTGTGGGAAAAAAAGACATCAATTTTATTTGGATACAGCATTGCACGACCATGCAATTGTCAGTTAAAGTAACGCAGTGCTGAATCGCAAAAAATAGACTGGTCATTAAGGGGGAAAACCTTCCGGTCCAGAAGTGGTTAAAGTGTTATTAAACCCACAACTTTACTGTCTGTATATGCAGTAAAGCATGCTTGTTATATTCACTGTGGAACCTAAGGAGTTCATCCTCTGCATTGTGTAAAAATACTGTTTGATCCTGTCTTCTCTGATCTTCCCCTTCTTTTACTGTCCCCAATCTGCTGATAGAACAGAGCCTTCGGGGCACTCTCCACGTGCTCAGTTTGGTGTGTATTGCTAGAGATTTTTTTTTTTTGGGAGGGTGCATGTGATCAGCACAGGGCCAATCAGCACTGTCCAGACAGAAAGTCAGGGGACATGCAGCCTACTAGGACAGTCAGAGCAGAATGAAAACTTCTCCTACAAACTTTAACAAGACACTGATGAAAGTCACAAGACTGCTATATACTGCTGATGAGAAAAGGTATTTAGCAGTTTAAATTTAGGCTGCATTCACACTTGAGCGATTTTTACCGTGATTTTCAGGCATTTTATTCAGGCGTTTTTGGAGGCAGGCATTGACATCTATCAAAAACGCTGGTAATCAGCCCAAAAAGAAGCTCATGTACTTTTTTCAGCTACAGGCATTTTGCTTCAGGTGTTAAAACGCTCAGATGTGAACAGGGGCCATTTAAATTAATGGGGTTTTACTTGTTGGGCGTTTTGGAACTTACTTTTTTAGCGTTTTTGGAGCTGAAAAACGCTAAAAAATGCCCAGGTGTGAATGGAGCCTTACTAAAATAATTGCATTCTCATGTTCTGTGTACTGCTGGAGACCAGATATAGTGAATGCAGGCTCCTGGGTTTTCAAACACTAAGCACGCCCTCCTGCCTGCATGCCTCAGCTAATGGCAGATGGATTCCAGGAAGTACATGCCATTTGAATTATTTGCCCTTATTCAAGATGGCCACTGCTAAAAACACTAAGGGGTATTTTTCAAAGTGGTTTCTTAACAAAATAAAGCATGCAGAAATGAATGAATGGGTGGGTTTGCTTTGAATATAGAAAATGAATGAAATAGCGTTTTCAGTTTGTGGTACTCAGATATAGTTTAGTTCCACTTTAAATCAACAGGAACATCTCAGAAATAATGATGATTTGTAAAAACAAGCAATCTAATGCATGCAGTAATCTACAGACAAAACACTGGGCTTCTTTACATATGTTGATCTGTTTTGTCACACTGGACAATAAACAGGTTGTTAAGACTGAAGAGTTCAGACGTATATGTCCAATATGTTATGTTTGGAGCAGAGTCACAAAACCTAGCAGGAATGATTCTGTGAGAATTAGCCCAGGCAAACACCCCTGAGGAGATAACTGGGAGCCATACTGAGAGTTTGCCTCGATACATGAAAATAAACATGAATTTCCCAGCACTCCAGATGCAGTAAAAGTCGCCACAAACACTGTCACACCGGGGGATAATGTATTTCTGCTAATTAGCACGCAGTTGTACACACCATGTAGAAACTGTTCCATAAGTTGTTGCACTGAGCTTACAGAGAGCTCTGGTAATGTGAAACAAGTGATAGATAATAGGGAAGAAGAGCGCGAGTTCAGCAGGTGTGAAATAGCTGGCTCTTGTAAATAAGACCTAACACATTACCGGCAAGCTTAACACATGATTGGAGATAGAAGGATAGTTAGACACAGCAAGGCCTAATGGGTGGCCTTGAAATCCCGTGTCATTCCAATGTTAGCATTATTACATTATAAAACACCACATTAGTGTGGGCTATCTGAGAGAATAATGAGCCACACAGAATAATGAGCTTCACAGTTCATCCATAGAATGTATTATATGTACCATATATTCAGTTATATATGTACAGTATATTCAGTAAATCTATCCGTTCTTTAATATTATCCTTAAAATAAGACTTTGCCAAGTGTAAATGCTTGATGAGTAGTGTTGAGCGAACACGGACTGTATTATTCGGGTCCGTACCGGATAATTGGATTTTTGTAACCCGGACACGGACCCGAAAACTTTACTGTATGTTCGGGTTTAAAATCCGTGTTCGGTAATTTTATTTCCTGCTTTGTATGTAATGGCGCGCTTTTAATGGCGGGCTTTCAACAGCCAATCAACAAGCTTTTTTACTGGTGTGCGCCATCACAGCCATGCCTACTAATGTATTAGTAGCTGTGATTGGCCAGCTGAAGCATGTGACCCAGGTCTTTATAAGCTCGAGAGACACAGCGCGGTGCGTCAGTCTGCTGTAGTGTAGGGAGAGAGCACACAGAACGGTGCTGGCTGCTGCTGATTAGGGACAGACAGGGTAAAACAACATTGTGCCTGAAAAGAATGCAGGGACAGGTCGGAGTGTAGGCAGGGAAAGATATTTGAGCATTTTAGGGACAGGCTGGAGAGATTAGGCAGGGAGAGATTAGGAGACACAGGACAGAACAATCGTCCGTTAGCGATTTACATAAATTTTGCTGTGTGGGGGGTGGTGCAGTGAACGATCTTTTTGCCCTCGCTTGAGCCCACTGAGGAGGAGGAGGAGGAGGAGGGTGAAAAAAATATATTTTTATCAGTCTGTTGTGTGCAGTGTTCAGCTATATTTTACTACAGAGTGCTGTTCTAATCTGCTATTTAAAAATTACAAATTTAAAGGGGAATTTTTTTTTTAAGAGCACTTGCCATGCTCTTAACTACATTTTGCTGCCATTTGCAGCACTCTAGCCTTTCCATTGGTTTTTTAGAGCCATTTTAGTGCCTGAAAGTTCGGGTCCCCATTGAATTCAATGGGGTTCGGTGTCCGGGTAAAGTTCGAAAAAAGTCCGGGACACGGACCCGGACTTTTTTTTCAAGTTCGGCCGAACCCGCCGAACACGGACATCCAGGTATCCGCTCAACTCTATTGATGAGCAATTTTTCAAGAGGAAATTTCACAAATGTATTTACAGGCACAGAAGGGCGTATCCATCTGTATATTGAATAGTATGCTTAACTAATTGGGAGACTTGAGAAAACCAACTGTATTACAGGCCACCTGGAGAGAGTATTTTCTTAAACCTAAAGCCTGGTACACACTATAAGTTTTTTTCCGTTAAATCCACAGGCTGAACAAAAAAAAAAAACTGAACAGCTCGGCTGTGCTAATAATCCGATGTTGGTACAGTGATCTCCCCCCGTTGAGCTATTGTATTCTGGCAGGGGGACTTCTTGGGGGACTGTCTCCCCTCCCCCTGGTACAAGGGTCCACTGGCTGAGAGCTCTGACCAAATGCCGATAGGCAGACCTTTTTCGGTCATGGCCCTTCTACAGAAGCCAGACATTCAGCCTGCTTCTGTCGGACCAGCTGCCATACATATTGGCCAAATGTCGGCCAGTTTCTATTGAATCGGCCAAAACTGAGAAGTTTCACTCAGTGACATTCACTTTCAGTTGGTGTCTATGTGAGGAAACAATCCAGCAGGGTCTGGCAGCTGGTAATTTTGGGGAGTAAGAAGCATAGCAATAGCTGTTTTCTTTCAGGTGATCAATGACTGAGACTTACTATGGCGCTGTACAGACTTCATATATATACGGTATATATACTGTATATCACCTAGGTTTCTTAGCTACCCAAGGTGAGAGGTTCCAGGATTTGTGTGTGATGTGGTCCTGGAGCCAAAGGACTTTATAGATCTTTGGGTAGGGTAAAACCTCCTCTCCATGATCAACAGCTACATCCTGATAGCCAGATCTCCTTATTAGTCTCAGCTGTGTACAAGCCTTTAATATGTGAACACTCTTAGGGCTCTTTCACACGGACCGCCTCCATAGGCGGACTTGTGCTGCTCAGCGGGGATCGATCCGCCGATCCCCGCTGAGCCGGCGGATGACAGCTCCGTCTCCGCTTGCAGTGCGGAGAGGGAGGTGTCACAGCTCCCGCTGCTCTCTATGGGGGATCGGATGAGAGCGGACCGCCTGTCCGCTCTCATCCGGTCCGATCCGATCCCTGAACGGATGGAAAAATAGGGTTTCCATCCGTTAAGATTTCACGGACAGGATCGGATGCGGATGGCAGCGGGTGTCAGCGGAGGTGTCTCCGCTGACGTCCGCTGCCCCATAGAGCTGCATGGAGGATCCAATCAGATCCGCCTAAAAAACTGACAGGCGGATCTGATCGGATCCCCCATGTGAAAGAGCCCTTACTGTCTATACAACGTGGGAGCCTGCTGCTGGGTCAAAAGGCAGAGTGCTGACAGAACACTAAAACTTGCAAAAGCATTGACTGTTTATTTTGGGAGGTCATTAGGGGAACTTACATGAGTTTAGTAAGTGGTTCTGCTGAGCAAATGTTTTGTTTGTTTGTGCTATGGTCTTGCTGTGAAATGCTCTTGCATTGAAAGTATATTTTATTACAGCCATGCACCCAAAAAAAAAAAAAAAAAATATATATATATATATATATATATATATATATATATATATATATATATATCCTTCCTGAACAAAGGATGCTTATATATTTTTGTGTAAATCACTCCTAAATCAATACTAAAGCCTATTCACTATGCCAATCATTGGTATTAAGATACATTTGACAGGAGGTACAACATGATAAACAGACCTAGATAACTGATGTGCTTTGTTCCCTAAAAAGCCCAGCCCACACAATGGCACAATGGCTGCCTCCACTGAGTAGACCTGAAAGACTGACAAACTTAAAATTCTTAGCAGTCTAGGAAGGAAATCAAGCACTATAGCTTTCTTGGGAAAATTCAGATTTATTCCATATTAGTAATGTACTAGAGCAGTTTAACCCCACTGACAGGAGTTTTAGAGAAAGCCGAGAAATCTATTTAATACTTTCAGTCAAAGGACTGATGCATGTGTAATAATCTTTATAGGAGTGGAAACGCTGACATGGTGAAATATTCAATTTAACATGGAGAGATGACTAGCAAGGATTGTGAGCATCTATCAGGGGCTAGTTAGTATGATGAGATCTATTAGAGGCGTCATTTCACATGTATAATATCTTTAATTCTTCCCTTCTAACTTTCATTTTACTTATTTTCATTACTTGCAAGATCTTGACAAAGTCTTTGAGAGAACGTGTTTTTTATTGATGTGTATGATAAGTACAGCAGAGTCTGTAACATTATCGAAGAAAATTATGAAAAAATCTTTGCGGTATTGGGACTATCAGAGGAACAGCATACACTATACCAGGCATCACTAAATGGCGGACCGTGGTCCGGATCCGGACCCAGTTAATGTCTCATCCGGACCCCTGCGGTCCCACCCTTTAGAGTCGTTATGCCCACAGCCATCACCACTGCCATTCTCACAGAGCTAACAGCTGGAGGCAGGACAGCTATAGACAGAGGGCAGGGGCTACTCAAGTTAACAAGCAGGTGATTGGTTGCAAGGATGCAGGGAGGTCATCGCACAAACATGTAATTCGGACCTCTGCTGGAAGAATATTTTACTGACTGGACCTTTGTAAATTTTAATTCAATACCCCTGCACTATACTAACAAGGATTAAACAGAGCCTGTGCTTGCAGAATTATGGAGGTATACGCTTATTGTGATTTTTTTTACCAATAATATGTAGCAGAAAACAAATTGGCCTAAAATGTTAAAAAATTTAGTTTTTTTCATTTTTTTTTGGGAATGTTTTATATCAGAATGTAAAAAATATTGTTTTGGTTTTCAAAATTGTCGCTCTTTTTTAAAAAAATTAAAAATTGCACAGGTGATCACCACCAAAAGAAAGCTCTGTTTGTGGGAAACAAATGACGTAAATTCTGTTTGGGTACAGCATTGCATGACCGCGCAATTGTCAGTTAAAATCACGCAATGCCAAGTTGAAAAAAGGGACCTGGTCTTTGAGCAGCCAAATCCTCTGGTCTGAAAGTGGTTAAGATATACTTTATAGCATGTGGCATTTTATATGCTGTATATCTGCTCTATATATGGACATATAACTATTTATTAGTGGATGAACATAGGTATCAATATATAAATATAAATGGAGATTTCAATAGAAGGAAAGTGTCGATTTGCCACTCAAATGCTAATGATCATTTGGTGCTTAATAGAGCAGCATTGATTTTGTAACACAATTATTCTGTCTCTGTCCTCATCTACCCTGGATATTTTATTATATTTATTGCAGAGCACAAGCTTGTGCTTTACCTTTGCAGGTTTACATAACCTGGCTCAGCATGAGAATTCCAAGCTACCAATGTATTACTGGACCACAAGAGGTAGTGGAAGAGAAGCAACCCCTGGACAAGATACTCATGGTGAGAATGGTAATCACCAATAATAACAAAAATGTACCTTAACTATGTAAAGGCCAATGACATCACCTCACCACAAAGCATAACAAAAATAGAGAAGATCAGTACATGTACTATCCATGTTGAAAGGCTGTGTTGCGATACCACATGTAATATGACATTTTCTGAACCCCAGCAGCCCACAATGCAGATTATTCCACCACTCTAGGGTCTTGTGCTATGACTTATCTGGTGTTTCTTCACCTGGAGCCTCTTCATCTGCTTCACTATCTACACCCATAGTATGATATTAGTCGGTTTGGTGTGCACTTTTGAAGCATTGCCCTCAAACTTCAATAATGAACACCATTTGTTACTTACAATGGTTATGCATTATATGCCTGGGTAAAATAAAGAATAAAAAAAACATTCAGTACTCATTTGTAACACATATAGTACGTGTCACCATATTTTGTTTCTCTAGAAGTGCTGTAAAGCACAGAAAAATACCAGTTGATTTGCAGTAATCCAGTGAGTTCTAACACCCTCTACTGTAGGGATAATCAAACTGTGGCCCTCCAGCTGTTGCAAAAGTACAAGTGCATTCATTCCTCTGCCTCTGGGTGTCATGCTTGTGGCTGTAAGAGCCTTTCTATGCCTCATGGGACTTGTAGTTCTGCAACATCTGGAGGACCACAATTTGCATATCCCTGCTCCAAGTAGTGTTATTAGCCCTGCCGTGTTCTCCCATGTGGACTACAGAGTCCCTCCTCATTATTTTATGGAGTTGGGGGTTGTAGTGTAATACAGCAGAAAACAACTGAGCAGGGTGATACCACTAACACCAATACCAGCCTACAACTCTTATCTCAGGTTTCCTGTAACATGATTGCAGAATCAAACAATGGCACAAGATAAATAGTACAATGCTGCAACAGCCTGTGTGTCAACTGAAAATGCTGCAAAGGATCTATTATCGAGCTGTAAATTATCCATAACAATCTACATGTAAACTGAAAGAGCTGCAAGAGAAAACCTACGATCTGTGTATTCTGTATTTTACCTTACTTTGAAAACAATATATAGTATATACCATTAAAAAAAAAAATAAAAAAGTTCAGCATTACCATAGAAACTATTCTTCATTAATTATGCCATTAACGATTAGTTTGATATTGTTAAAAAGGTGCATTAATTTATTTTATTAATAGCACAATACTAAAACTTAGCTTTCAAATGAAAAATATCCATTTCAGATAAATAACCAAATAGTGGAACCAATAAACATATGCCTACCAATGAAACAAAAGGCAATAAGCATACATTGACAAGACTAATTCATGCTTTAAAGCATCTAGCACAGAAATTGCAATGCCTCTTCAGTTGTGCATTGGCTAGAATATGTTTTATCCTTGCTATATAAGCTTTATTATCACGTATTGTTATCTTGTTGCTACACTTGGCCACTGGGGATGAACCTGGGGTTTTTGGTTGACCATGACTTTGATTGGAACCCAGGCTGTTTTTGCAGTTGGTTAAATGGGAGCACTAAATGGTCAGATGTGGCCAGTTCACATACCCGACTGGACCTCCGCCAGCTGCAGTTGATAGCTTCCTGCTGCCGTTGGCTTGTTTCAAATTCTATGCAAACTGTTGCAAGATGATGTTAATGATTGCAGATGGTCATGACCATATTTGGTTAATGATGTCAGCAAACATTGCTGGACAGTGTGATTGATGCTGTATTTAGGGGCCAATGTTTATTTATATATTATTAAAGGACTTTATCATGGTGTGTGTTAATTTACTTAGGGGTACTATGTATCCCTTATTCATTAATGTTGGGTGGAGGGCTGACCATTAGGGGCCCCCTATTCTAAAGGGGAATTCCAGATTCCAAAAGTTCTCTCCTGCACATCCCTACATCCTTTGGGCTAGGGATGTGGGGATGAGGCCCTTTTCTTTATCAACATGGAGACAAGGGGCCTTGCCGAGGTCTGGTAGTGGTCTGGTATGGGGCCCATGTTGAGAAGGGCCTCATCTCCACATCTCTAGCTTGAATGATGTAGAGGCCTGCAGTGATGAGGGGAGGAGCTTATAATAATCTGGCATCCCCCTTTAAAGCTGAACTCCAGCTTTTGATATACTTTAAATAGTTCATTTGGGCCAAGCTGGCCCAAACTAACTATGTCCCTCACTAACATGTGAGGCTGCTGGATGTGATGTATAAGCTGTATGTAGCTGAGGCTACATACAGCATTCCGCACTGTGTTCCGGGTTCAATCGAAGACTTCCTGTCCCATACCCGGAATACTTTAGAGTTTATCTGATAGGTGCTCAGCCATTCAGAGGAAGCGATGTGTTCTAGCAATGATTACAAAGCTTCCTTTCATTGGCTGAGTTAGATGTTGTGACATCATCAACCCGCTACTCTGACTCAATCAGAGGAAGCTTTGTATTCATTGCTAGAATACATCACTTTCTCTAAATGGCTGAGCGCCCATCAGATAGACTCTAATGGGTTCCGGGTGTGAGACAGGAAGTCTCAGCTCAAAGCCAGAAAACAGTGAGGTATGCTTTATGTAGCCTCAGTACAGTTTGTACAGCACATCCATCAGCCTTACATGTTAGTGAGGAACATAGTTCATTTGGGCCAGCTTGTAAAGTGCATCAAAAGCTGGAGTTCAGCTTTAAGATAGGAGGATCGCCCAGATATCCAGCCCCCTGCCCCTATGTTAATGAATAAGGGGTACATACCCCTTGTTATTCATTAACGAAAAACATGACACCATAAATAAACACATGCACGCACACAATGTGACAAAGTCCTTTATTAAAAATAAATAAATGATAATATAAACATTGTCACCAAAGGTAAACATAATATTAAACATGTCATCCAGCGATGTACAGCCAGCATCAATCATGATGAATGAAGCCCCGACGACCCGCAGGTTTAAGGCAGAAGGTTTTTTTATCTTAATGCATTCTATGCATTAGGATAAAAAGCCTTCTGTGTGTAGCAGCCTCCCCAGCACCCCCTAATACTTACCTGAGCCCCATCTACATCCGGCAATGTCCACGAGTCCCTCGGTTATTTGAGACTCTCCCTCCTGATTGGCTGAGACACAGCAGTGGCGCCATTGGCTCCCGCTGTTGTCAATCAGTTACCCAATCAGGAGAGAGAGGGGGTGGGGCCGAACAGCAGCTTCATGTCTAAATGGACATAAGGAGATGCAGCCGGCTCGGGTGCCCCCATAGCAAGCTGCTTGCTGTGGGGGCACTCAACAGGGGGGAGGGGCCAGGAGAGCCGAAGTGGGATTTTGGAAGAGGAGGATCCAGGCTGCCCTGTGCAAAAGCACTGCACAGAGAAGGTAAGTATAACATGTTTGTTATTTAAAAAAAAAAAAAAAAAAACATGAGGCTTTACAATCACTTTAAAGGAATTGTGTATTTCTAGGGTAGATTTTGACATGTGTCTATATCTCCTTTTCCTCTGAAGCCTTATCCACGTTTGTGCTTCAGAAGCTACTGACAGGAGGTGAGGAAGCGATGTGAAGCCTCCATACATGCCTGTTTTAACTCCATTTCTGCCAACAAATGTGGCACATCTGTGTGCATTGGTTGTGGGGTGTTTACAGTACTTCTCCATTTTCTTCAGTGTAAAGAGTTTGCTGCCCACTGATCACCACATGTTGGGTAAACTTTGTCATGGCCGCATCATGAAAGCAACATGTAAATATCCGTCCGCTGTCTATTGCAGCTTGGGGAGGAAACTCAACTGTGCCCTTTTAGGTCACAATAAAAGACCTACTCTTGGCTGAATGGTATTTTTAAAACAATTTGTTTTGCATTAGTAAATGCCCCCCATGGCAGTGTCCAGCTACTGTATTTTAGAGGTTTGAGGAATTTAGGCTGGGTTTGTGAATCCTTCAGGAAAGCAAACAAGACCAAAATATGACAGAGATCCAAGCTCACCTCTGAATGTCAATCAAACAGAATAAAAAAAAAAATACAATCTCTAGTAATGCTGCCATGCTTCTTTGTATCAGTTCTTTCAGTTGCATTGTATAAGCTTTGGGAGCCAGCATTTCTTTCAGAGATATGAGAGTCTCACAAACATGGAAACTGTAAATGTTTATGGTATATGTTTTGGACAATATGTGTACAACCTTCATATGGACATATGATGTTTTATATATATATATATATATATATATATATATATATATATATGTTCTGTATAAGCTTTGCTAGATTTTTCTACAAGTGTGCACCCTTACTGTGGAAATATAAAATATAACCTTACAGAAACTAGAAATGTCTACGTTCTGAAGAAGCAAATTATGTAGACATGCTGGAAATCCACTGAAAATGTATGTATTGCTAAGATGTATATAAGTCCACATAGAGTCACAAGTTACATTTTTAATGGTGATTTTATAAAAAAAATAAGGGACTATTGAAAACCTCTGTAGTGTTTTATTATACACTGCTCAAAAAATGAAAGGAACACTTTTTAATCAGAGTATAGCATCAAGTCAATTAAACTCTTGGGATATTGATCTGGTTAAGTTAAGTAGCAGAGGGGGTTGTTAATCAGTTTTAGCTGCTTTGGTGTTAAAAAAATTAACAACAGGTGTACTAGGCGAGCAACAATGAGATGACCTCCAAAACAGGATTGGATTTACAGGCTTCCACCTGACATTTTTTTCCCTACTCATCTTTTCTGACGTTTTTTACTAGTTCTGCATTTGGCTAGGGTCAGTGTCACTACTGGTAGCATGAGGCGATACCTGGACCCTATAGAGGGTGATCAGACAGTCTAACTCCTCCAGGATGGCACATCAATACGTGCCATTGCCACAAGGTTTGCTGTGTCTCCCAGCACAGTCTCAAGAGCATGGAGGAGATTTCAGGAGACAGGCAGTTACTCTACAAGAGCTGGAAAGGGCTGTAGAAAGTCCTTAACCCATCAGCAGGACCGGTATCTGCTCCTTTGTGCAAGTAGGATCAGGATGAGCCAGAGCCCTACAAAATGACCTCCAGCAAGAAACTGGTGTGAATGTCTCTGACCAAACAATCAAAAACCGACTTCATGAGAGTGGTCTGAGGGCCTGACATCCTCTAGTGGGCCCTGTGCTCAATGCCTGGCACCATGGAGCTCGACTGGCATTTGCCATTAAACACCAGAATTGGCAGGTCCACCACTGGTGCCCCGTGCTTTTCACAGATGAGAGCAGGTTCACCTTAAGCAGTGAGCACATAATATACGTGAAAGGGTCTGGAGAAGCCGTGGACAATGTTATGCTGCCTGTAACATTGTTCACCATGACCAATTTGGTGATGGGTCAGTGATGGTCTGGGGAGGCATATCCATAGAGGGACGCACAGACCTCTACAGGCTAGACAATGGCACTCTTACTGCCATTAGGTATCGGGATGAAATCCTTGGACCCATTGTCAGGCCCTACGCTGGTGCAGTGGGTCCTGGGTCCCTCCTGGTGCAAACAATGCCTGGCCTCATGTGGCAAGAGTATGCAGCCAGTTCCTGGAGAATGAATGAATTAATGCCACTGAATGGCCCCCATGCTCCCCTGACCTAATTCCAATAGAACACCTTTGGGACATTATGTTTCGGTCCATCCGACGCTGCCAGGTTGCAACTCAGTCTGTTCAGGAGCTCAGTGATGCCCTGGCCCAGATCCAGGAGGCAATACCCCAGGACACCATCCGTCGTCTCATTAGAAGCATGCCCTGACATTGTCAGGCATGCATACAAGCACATGGGGGCCATACAAACTACTGAGTACCATTTTGAGTTGCTGCAATGAAATTTCAGCAAAATGGACTAGCCTGCTGCATCATTTTTTTTACTTTGATTTTCAGGGTGTTTTTGAATTTAGCCCTCTGTAGGTTGATAATATTAATTTTCATTAAGCGAAGTGGCATACTTTAATTCCTAACACATTACCCAGTCCATATCAGTATAGATATTCAGCTTGATTTTTTTCCCCATTGAGATCTGATGTGTTTTCAAAGTGTTTCTTTAATTTTTTTGTATATAAATGTAACTATCCTCAGTCAATACATTTTGCATTCTTGATTCTGGCAAATATGCTTTTGTTTGCTGCATGTGCTAAGCTCTTAGAAGACCCCTGATTCTGGTTTTGTGTAAAGATTTGACTTGGCTATATTTTACTGGTTGCTATGTGCGACCACCACATTGATTTAAATCACAATACAAGTTCTGGATCAGAGTATTTATGCTTAGCCACACTGTCAACAATGGCAATTTAACCAAAAGTGCCAGGGTGGCACTCCAGAAAGAGCCTGTCAATGATGTACCCAAGCACACCTAGACTCTAATTTTTTTATGGTTCTGTCAGCAAAAATGCAGATTGCCAAAACTTCAAAGAGCTCAGTGGTTCTACTGACTGCTGCCAAGAATAAACTCTCATGGATTATAATTCACGAGAAATAAGCCAGCATCCTTCTAAATAAACACTCATAATTTGAGACAGTCTAGGGAGCTTGGCTTCGATATTTGCAATGTACAGACAGATACAGTAAGGGTGGTGGGACTTGGAGCCTGGTCCTGAAGGAGGGTTTACAAACAGGGATACACCTTTTCTACTCTAATTGATTCTGCTTTTTCTCCCCCCCTTCTTTCTTTTCTCCCCCCCCCTTTTATTTTTCTTTTATCTTCCCTATTTTTCTCCTTGAGTTTGGTTTTGAAGATTGTTTATGAGGCACAGAAACAAAACTCAAATTTGGGGCTGTAATTCCCCATTCATTACGGGGGGGGGGGGGGGCTTGTTATAAACAGATGCTATAACACTCTTTCTTTTTCTGTTTATGCCCTATTCAAGTGAACTGATTATATGCAACATTAGGGGGCTTTGAAACTTTGGATTTCATACAATTTGCATAACCTGACGTTGTATGACATTTTTACACATGTGATTATAGGGTTTAGTGCCTTATTCAGAACTATGTCTTTCTTATATGTTTGTACTTTTTTGTGCTTTTTCAAAACAATAAAAAATACTGAAACATAAATCACAATAAAAAAACCTTTCACATACTGTATATATATATATATATATATATATATATATATATATATATATATATATATATATATATATATATATATATATATATATATGTATATATATATATATATATATATGCACAGCGTGAATTAACTTTTACTAAATTTTATTTATTTATCAGTTTTTCCATTAAACTTTTACATACATTCATGGTATCAGTCATTATTTACAATGTAGCAGAGGTTACATTTTTTTAACTTCAATGTCTTTCCCATATTGGGGATAAGTTACACCATCATTGTACTATATTCATAGCCCAAGTATTCCCCAAGTGTCAGGTTTATTTAAACCCTTTTCCTAATCTAACCTCTGCAATATCACATCCCATAACATAACATTAAACAATAAACACCCCATCATAAAGGAAGGGGAAAGGAAGAAAAAGAGAAAAAAAAAAAAAAAAAGGGGGGTCTGGCTGGCTTGGGGACTTCTCTTCTGGGCATAAAATTTCCTCTATCCCCTAGTCTTTCATACAGGATTCTGCCTTCTCGAGATGACATATTCATTCCATCTATTCCATGTTAGTTTATATTTGTCTATTTTATGATGTGTGTGAATTAACTTATA
Source organism: Pelophylax lessonae (assembly GCF_965119305.1). Taxonomy (NCBI): domain Eukaryota; kingdom Metazoa; phylum Chordata; class Amphibia; order Anura; family Ranidae; genus Pelophylax; species Pelophylax lessonae. The sequence continues at coordinate 161,129,285 of NC_138768.1, forward strand.
CATGCATCCAGATATCAGGTAAGGTACACCTAATAAAATAGTATTTGACAGGTACTTTAATTCAAAACCAATCAATGCATAAAAGTCCCAAAGTATTGTATAGTATATATAGGATATATAGGATAGGAAAGTATATATCATAGATACAATAAAGGTTAAATCTTACATAATAAAATAGGATGATTGAGAAGATCCATTTGTGCATAAATAAGATATATTCCAAGTACAAGGAATCTGACCAGCCTAAAACATTTCTAAGAAACTATTGACATTTCTAAAGTGCATAAGGGGTAAAACCTTACACACTATTTACAGATAGAGAGTATGGGAGTGGAGCTGAAGTAACAAGTAAACTGATGGTACTGTTCTTTAAAATTAATTCCATATGAGCTGGGCCCTCTGATTCATCCTGTATTGAATCGTATGGTAACTGTATTGTCTGCCCTCATGTTGCGCAAACTGTTGGCCCTATATAAATCAATAATAAATAAATAATAATAATAATAATATAGAGATGTTACCAGCACTACAAACTGCTGAAAAAAAGCTCTATTCAGTTACAAAATATTAATGCAGATTCATTTTTCTGGAGCTACAGGGTGACCCCTTCAGCAACTCAACAGTGCCCCCGTTACAGGTTAGAAGGTAATATTGAACCGTATTAAAAAATCCCAAATTCTTCTTTTGACTTTAGAGAGCATAATTATCAGAGGTAGAGCTAAGATTATATCAGATGATGAAGAAGCATGGAAAGCAAAACTAGATCACCATCTAGACAGGATCTGATATAAAATATTTCAGAGAAGGTTCAATACTTTAGTGTGTATTTCCAGATAGCCAATTTAAAAGTAATAAGTTGCTTGCAACATATAGTATGCCCCTTGGGTTGAAATGTATTTCTGTCATTTACATCCATGCTGGGGATTTCAGGCTAAAATCAGGACTTATTTTAGTAGTATTGTTATAAAATAAGACCATTCTGGGATTTGGTGTTCCCATTACGCCAGAAGCATCAGTAAAGTAAAATGTCTGCTTTTTTGCAACTTTTTGAACTTCCAAATTTCATTTTGACCAAAAAAAATAAACAAATTACATGTTCCCTCATGTTAAACACAGCAATTGCAAAAGTGCGTTACTGGAAAACAGATAACATACTGACCTTGAGTAATGTAAGTTTCTAAGTGTCTGAACATGGAAGAAATAGTAGCAGTAGGGTAAAAAATAATCTTTGTGATATGATGTCAGTATGGCCGGCAAAGATGAACATGTTGGATTAGGCAAATTAGTTGAACAGTACTGTAAAAGACTGAAATTATATATAGCAAAGGTGTACTTGATATTAACAGAAATAAAGAATGAAGAAAAAAAGAGGCATAAAAAAGAAGAAACAAACATAAGCTGACAAACCTATTTTCCCCTTTAGTATATCCAGAGGTGAAAATTGCATATAAAATGGCCTTTTCCTCCTAATTTAACAGGCTTTTAAAGCTCATTATTATTATGCTGCTACATATGGCCTCCTCTTTAGAGACAGACCCTAACAGGACAAATGTCTCCACTCCGAAAACAAATGCTTTCTACCCTGTACACCTTATGTTTTTTTTTTATCACAAGATCGCTTTCATTATCTCTATTATACATCCTACCAAGAGGAAACTTCCTCACAGCACAGCTGGCATGGAGGGCACAAAGGCTGAAGACTGTTTTTGTCCTGATGTTTAACAATATCCTGCCAGCCAAGAAAAAGGAGCAGTAAAAAAATCTTCCATGACTGGGCCACTGCCCCCACTGTCATTTTTCATGCTGGAGAGCTGAGGATTGCATTCCTTCAGAAAAGTGAAAATGTTATCCTGTGGCCAGATAATGACAAATCATTGATGTGCTGCTCAGCAGTCGACCTTAATATAAGAGAATATCCCTCAGTAGGAAAGGAAAAGGCTTTGGAAAGCAAGGAAATTTACATGGGCCCGTACACGACACATGGAATTCAATATGACCTTACTGTGAAAGGGCATTAAAAGAAGATGTAGGTAGAGGGCCATTATATATATATATATATATATATATATATATATATATATATATATATATATATATATATATACATATATCATGAAAAAATATAAATGTTGAAAAAACCTAGAGGTAAACATACTGACTATATTTAATTCTAGTTGGTTATTTGAGATAAAGTAGCATTAAAATGATTTACAACTTGATATAGTAACACTTACTTGACCAGCCCCCAGCCTGTGATTGGACAACTATGGAGAAACATCACATTGATAAAGGAACTACTCTTCTCATGTGATCCATCACAGGGGCAAAATAAATTTGCTTGTATTTCTAACCAGCACTAATATTTTAGTTTTAAATAATGTAAGCAATGCATAGCTTTGGCATGTTAAGTCTATTTTGGATTAATGTAAAGAGTGCCTACAACACTACGCCTCTGTAAAGCACTGTGTACTGAATATAGCTTTTGACCAGGTCCATTTGACCAATGCAGATCAGGAGCACACCTTCTCCACCACCATTTAAGTTTCTGAGTATTCACAGTTCCAACACAGTCCCATGAATTGTTCGTGAAATTAGATCAGCCTTTTTCAACCAGGGTACTAAGGTGTCTTTTAGGGATGGCTTGGCAATATTGCCTAAAAATTGCCCAAAAATTGTATACAAACCAGTGAATGGATTAAGCCTACTTTTTAGTTCCACAAAGCCACAGGTTTTCATTGTGCACCATTACAACCTTCTCGCCGCTGTCGTTCTAACAACCAATGACATCATCGCTTATTAAGGAGGCTGTTGGGTCCCTGTACAGCATCCTCGTTTTTTCCTCCTCTGCCCCTCTCCGTTAGCTGAGTGAGGAAGAGAACATGAGGGAGAAGAGAAGTACTAAAATACTAGTCAGTACCGTTGTGCAAAGTTGTATTCGCTTTGGAATAATAAATTACCTCTAACTTGGGTGTCCTACAACGTTTGTGTTTGGATGTTGCTGCATTATGTGAACCTAATAATTTAAAATGGGGTGCCTTGAGATTGTGCAGGATTTTAGAGGGTACCTTGACTGAAAAATGGTTGCAAAACACTGAATTAGACTGCTCTGTGCACTGCGTAGTGAGCATTTTTAGCGTAGACGAGAGAATCGAAAGATTCTTACAGTGTATTACCAACATAAATTAGTGAGGCTCGTGGGTGTTGTAGAGGAACTTGACTGATGACTCGTGCATGCTAAAACATGGGGGATGCCACAACCCACTTAAACTGCAATACACCAGAGCCCACTACAAGGCACAATGGGGTTGATGTACAGTAAATATATTGTTCACTTTGCAAGGGAAATTGTATTTTGCAAGGGAATTTGCCCCAGAGCTTAGTAAATGTGGTGACATTTCAATTTGCAAAAAGAACCCAATCACACACAAGGAAAATGAAAACAGAAAAACATTTTTGCTTGCATATGATTGGAAAATGGAAGTCAGCAGAGCTTCATCTCATACACTAGGCTCTGGGGGAAAATTCCCTTGCAAAGTGCAACATCCCTTAAAAAGTAAAGATCCTATTTACCTTGGTAAATAAATGCAGCATGACCAAAATTTGTGTATGTTGTGGTGCAATTATAGCCTATTTATAAATAACCTGGCTAATGCAACTCATCTCATTGCATGAAGAATTCTCCAATATATATTAAAATATACAACTTTTTTTTTAGATTTGCAAATAGTGGTGAAGGGTTAGCATTCATCTTAGGTTTGTATTGAGTGAAAACCCACAAGTTTGAATTGCCAACAGAACAGCATTAGAGGAAAAATCTTCCAGTGGGGACACCTGTTTCAGTGACAAATTTAGATTGCTTTCCTCTCACTTTCTGTTATCTCCACAGTTTAGGACTTGAAAGAAAATCTCCCCAATGGGACACAGGACACAAAAAAGACCAAAAGGCATTTTGACTATTGATCACTCTATCTAAAATAAATAAATGTTTAACATGAGATATACTTTAAAGCAGCACTATGTTCTGGTTATATATGATATCTGTTTTCACATGTAAAAGTCCTTTATATTTGCTTTGCCCACCCACAGGTTTGCTTTACATTTTTGTTTATATCCCAAAAATGCACTTCTTGCAGACTACCTCTAGAGTAACCATCTCTGAGAGGGGCCTGAGGAAGGAGCGCATGCTCTGACAACGCGTCGCCTGTTTACGTCATCACGCTCCACGCCCAAGCCGGAAGTACACCGCCGGAAGCTCTGACAGTGTCCCCAGGGTCCGGGATATGCCGATCTACACTGGCTTCAACGGATCTCCATAGTGGACCAGTCGGTTTCTTCTGCAGAGGCACCCGGATTCATCGCACCCCCTAGATGTATATCCACTGCTGTTTGCTGCTTACACGATTGTGAGTATGTAATAAGGTGAATTTTCAATAAACACAAAGTCATATTACACTTAGAGTGGCGCCTGTCTTTCTCTCATAGCACTCTGCAAGTTCATCTTCACTTGTGACAGAGCTGCCTTCAAGTGTTCACAGACCTGCTGTTTTTTATGGACTTTATGGACTCCGTATATGTGTAATGCATTTACAATTTGTCCTATATGGTTCCTATAGAAGGTTTATTGATGGTTATCCTTCAATTTTTTTGCGCCAGTACACCCCTGTTGTTGTATGCAAAAGTTATCATGTCTACTATCTACGGGAAAGATTTATGTAATTTTTATTGTTTTTTTTTTTTTTTACTAGCCATGGCGGCGATCTGCAATTTTTTGCGGGACTGCAACATTGTGGTGAACAGATCGGACCCCTAACTGACATTTTTGACACTTTTGGGGGTACCAGTGACATTACTACAATAATCAGTGCTAAAAATATGCACTGTTACTGTAATAATGCCATTGGCAGGGAAGGGGTTAACCCTGTGGGTGACCAAGGGGTTAAGTGTGAGCCAAGGGGAGTGATTCTAACTGTGGGGGCGGCGGGGCTTGTGAAATGATCACAGAGACATGCGATCCTATATAGCAGGATCACATGAGCTCTGTGATCATCCCAGGGAGAAGGACGGTCGGGTGTGTTTACAACAGCTGACCGTCCTTCTCTCTCAGCGGGTGTCAGACGGCAATCGGAGCCGCCTGACACCCGCATTGGCTTCCCCGCTGATGATCGGGGGCGGGCTTGCCCCCTAGCTGCCCCCAGGCGAGGGACGTAGATCTATGTCGTTTTGCCTGTACGAGCCAGCCTGCTGCAGTAAATATACAGTAAGCAGTCCGGAAGTGGTTCAAATAATAATCAGTGATCATGAAGGTCCTTTAGGCAATTCTTGGTATTGGGTGACAACACTCTCTTGTCTCCCAGTTGTGTGTCATCAACCTGTCAAGTATAGAGATTACAACAGACCATTTCAACACACATTACACAGGCTTTCACTATCAGGAAACCCATGCACTCATCAGCAATGGCATTCAACCATTGCTGGTGAGTGTGTGTAAACCAGAGGTGGCTGCAAAGAGGCTGCAAGAAAAAAGCAGTGCTATGATGCAACAAAGGATGAAAAAGGTGAAAACAGTATTTTATTGAAAAAGCAACTATGTTGATTAATGGTGATTTTAATGCTTTAGTTCTGCTTACAGTTTGATAGGAAATCAAAGATGTTTGTGCACAGCTGCACATTAGTCTGCCATTAAATAAATATATTTAAATAAATATATTTATATAATTTGTAAATATGTGCATAACAGTTATAAACATAGCATATAATTATAATATAAATATTAATAATAACAAAACAATAAAAACATAAAAAGTAATAATAATACCAATAACTATATTAAAAAGCCAGCTATAATCCAAAGTATTCCTTTTTATGTCCACTATGAATTCTCTTGTATTGCCAGTGTCACTGATTCTCATTGTCACTTGGAAAGCTCCCACTGTTTCTATTTTGCCACCCCTTCCTAATGCTGGTATTCGGTCTCTTCTGTCATTTACAATACCTCTGCACTGGGCAGTCACCAACATTTTCCTCTACTTCCTTGAGAGTTTCCAGTAGTTGCACAGAAAAATGTATATATTTTGATGCCAGTAAAACAGTGAAAGTATTTTGACACCCTGTTATAAGTAAGTGGTCATCAGGATAGCCTGGCAAGATACTAATTGTGCAGACAGCATACAGTTTAAATTGAAAATCAAGGATACAAAACTGAGTAAAATCAAGTATGAACCTAAAACTTTACTGCTTCATATTACAGCCTGCATCTTGTAAATGCAAACAAACCTTTCCTGTCACTCACACACAAGGGCCACCACAAAGCACAGTGCCTATTATTTTGCTCCCGATAGAAACATTAAGTGCCTCCTATTTTACAAACTTTGATCCTGATGGAAACATTAAGTACCTCCTATTTTATAAACGTCCCTACACTCTTCAGCAACCAGAATTAATTCAATACCAATACTCAAGTTCCTTACAAAGGAGGACACTCAACACCTGTCTCTTCCACAGAACTGCTTAAGTCTTAAAACCTTGATATGACACTATACATTATTTCATGCATCAAACCAGCTTATTAAGTTTCTGGTACCTAACAAAGACTGTCAGTCAAAGGAAATAAACACCACCTCCTATCCAGAAGGTTTTTTAGACATGGTGGCGAAAGGAAATCAAAATCTATTGTACTGGATGTTTGTATTTAACATAAAAACCAGCAGCAAAATACAAAGAGCTCCAGGATAGTACTGGGTGGTCCAAGGCAAACATACAACTTTATAGCAAACCTGTCACAAACCTGGGTAATTTAAACATGTCATATGATGCATAAACAGAATTTGCACTTGGTATAAACTGTAAAAGTTATCATTAGATCTAGAATTATGGGCAGTTGAATTTGTAAACTGCTGTCACTGAAGCATCTTTTTTGGTAGTTACCTGTGATGTACGGGGCAATGAGGAAGCTTAGGAAGTGGGATAAGGTGGAATAAGCTTGACTTTTTCAAGGAACGTTGAAATGAGCATTTTCGATTTTTACATACGGTACATTTTTCTCTGAGCGTAACATCTAAGCAGGCCTGTTAATCCCAATCTTACTTTGAATTGCAGGTTCTTGGCAGATTTATTAATGAAACAACAGCCCATGATCCATTCAATGTATTGCTTTCCTATATCCTCCATCTACTCAAGAGTGTCATCTATCGTGACCATAATATACAGACATTTGAGGAATGCATTCAATAAACCCATCCACGCAAAGGTGAGGCAAATTTACAATTGATATATATATATATATATATATATATATATATATATATACTGATCAGCCTTAAATTTATGACCTATGACCATCCACATAGCATTGAGTAGGTCCCCGTTTTGCCACCAAAACAACCCTGGCCAACAGAGATATGAGCGCCACTAGACCTCTGTAGGTATGCTGTGGTATCTGGCACCAAGCCATCAGTAGCATATCCTTTAAGTCCCATAAGTTTGCGAGGTGGGGCCTCAATCGATCAGACTAATTTTTCCAGCAAATCCCACAGATGCTTGATGGATTGAGATCTGGAGTATTTGGAGGCCAATCAACACCTCAAACTTGTTGTGTTCCTCAAGCCATCCTTGAACCATTTGTGCAGCTTGGTAGGGAGAATTATCCTGCTGAAAAAGTCCACTGCCATCAGGAAATACCATTTCCATGAGGGGGTGTACTTGGTCACTAACAATGTTTAGGTAGGTGGTACTTGTCAAAGAAACATCCACATGAATAGCAGGATCAAGGTTTCCAGGCAGATCATTGCCCAAAGCATCACATTGCCTCTGCTGGCTTGTCTTCTTTCCATACTGCACCCGGCCACATGATATAAAAAAAAAAAACAATTCATCTCACCAGGTCAACTTCTTCCATTGCTCCGTGGTCCAGTTGTGATGCCCACGTACCCATTAAAGGCACTTTTGGCTGTGGACATGGGTCACCACGGGCACCATGACCTGTCTGTAGCTAGGCTGTTACTTACACAACAAACCGTGATGCCCATTTTTTTCTGCTTTCAATGCACCAACTTCCTGGACAACATGCCTAATCAATCCTACCAACTTTCAGATGGAATTGTAACAAGATAATAAATGTTATTCACTTAGTCTGTCAGTGGTCAAAAGGTTATGGCTAATTGGTGTATATAAAAAAGACTTTCATCTTTCATCTTGATCAAAAATGAAAACCTTTAAAACATGCCAATGCTTGCTGTTTCTGTCTTAGAATAGTATAAAAAGGGTACTGTTGTACAAAGCATACACAGCCATACTTCATCAAGTCAAGCTTAGCTACTGGCATAAAATGGTTGTCTTGTAACTTGCAGTTGTTATCCATTAATTAGGAAAAGACTTTCACTAAAATAGATGTTAAGAGTGCAGCAGAGTTTTGAACTCCGCCACCATCAAACTGCCTTTAATGTTGTCTAGGACCCCAGTGGTAGAATCTTCTTTTACAAGAACGACCAGGTTAACCCCTTCCCACCCTTTAAAAGTTCTTAACGCCCAGGGGGACGGGAAGGATTAGCTATTATGTGACCACTGTGATTGGCTGTCACAGTGGTCACATGATGGGAAACCAGTCCTGCCGGCTACCAATGTTTTCTCAGGGCCAAGAGCTGTTTTTGTTAGCTCGGTCTTTGTGCTGGGAGCATACACCCAGCACATAAACATCGCTCACTCAGCGACACATATGTGCAGTGTGTGGGTGTTGAAGCCCAGCTTTTTGCCGCTGTACATATGGGTAACTGGGGCGTAAATAGGTTAATCCCAGCTCAAACCAAAACATTTTATTTTGTTTTGAATAAAGCAGGGATTTTTTTTTTTACTGAACCATAAGATAAAGTGATGGGAAATCTGTTCAATGGGGACATAGGTAAAAATAAAAACACATTTATAGTTAAGCGAGAAAGGTTTAGAACATCCGGCAATGATTTTTGCTTCTTTCCATGCCTTCCTTTTCCAGCAATAACCAATCCTTGAATTTCTTCTAGAGGTGTAAACGGTACAGAAACTAAAGGAAAATGTCCTTAATATAGAAATAAAAACCTCAGAGAAATGTTAAGTCCTCCCCATTCTATTCATCTAGCTTTTCTGACAAAATACTATTGTCACAAGCCTATTCCAGAAATTCATCCTAAACAGAAAAACTGTGTTTTGGATAGAGCTGGAGTGTAATTTTTCATGTTAACTACTTTGGAGAATCAGTCTTTATGCTTTGGTATGCTGGATTGCTGAAAAAAAAACAGGCTGTTCATGGTCAAACAAAATGTACTGTATCTATAATGCTTAAAACAGTGTATATAAAAAATATACCATATCTCTTCCTAGGCTAAAGTCTCAGAACCCAGTGAAGTCTAAACAGAGAGAAAAGTGATTTGAAGAAATGTAATAACGCTGATAAAATTAGAGAGAATTGAACACTTGAATTGCTGTGTTTAATAGCTATGCTCCAGTAAGCATTTCAGCAGTGTCATATCACTCGCTAGCTTAAAAGATGCCTGAAAAGGAAGTTGACTGGTTTGAAAACTCATACGTAAAAGCTTGAGATATCACACTGAGTAATCTGCTCTTACTTTTCTCAGGAGACATGTTGCTTTCTATGTGAAAGGAATACCTAGGCCTTGTTAGAGCATAGAGTGGAGAGAGGGGATAGGAAATGTTAACACATGTCAAAAACTGTGCAAACGTGATTCACAATGTACAGGGACATAATCATCAATGTGTACAACAACTACAACAGTTTATAGCTCCTGGATTTTAACAGTTTGTCTCTCTGTCTCTCTATTCTATTGTTTTTGTTCCATTTAGAATTTTGGGATCATATATATATATATATATATATATATATATATATATATAGCCTAAAATCAAAGGTAAATTATCCTGGCAATTTACCAATTCAACAAGTGAGTGAGATATATATATATATATATACATAAACATACACACACGCTTTGTACACGTACACACATATAGTACAGGATGCCAGGGATACGTCCTGGAAAGCAGGTATATATCATGGCTGTTTGGTTTGTGCTCCCTTGAAGGGGGACAGCAAGGTATAGTTGGAGTACTCTGGAATTCTCACCCAAGCAGAGTTCCGGGGTGATCCATTACAAAGAGGGGAAAACTGACCTGTAGCTTTCCCAGCATTGTTAAGTCCTGATATGGAACCTGGAATTTGGAGGCGTCGAGAGATCTTGGGTGGGAAAGAGCCTCCAACCTTGACTATGGGTACTTTAATCTGCCTGTAAGAGTGGGCTGAAAAGGGTAGAAGGCAGCCAGTAGGTGTCCACTTGTATAAAGCAGGACACGCTTATAAAAAAGAGCTGTGTCCTGTTTGTTACTGAGATGTTGCTGAGATCTTGCAATTTTTCTGGACCCCTGAAGCAGACAGAGACTTTGAAACCCTGTTGTGGGACAGGCATTAGCTGGCGGTGAGCTGAATCTTAGTTTTGTATACCAGGAGTGGGAATTGTTTTTCTTTACGCTGATGTTAAGTTTTTGTTTACTTTTTGAAAAATAAAAGACTGCTTTGTTTATACCAACTTGACGGGATGGTGAGTGGAACTCCATTTATGACAACACAAACACACATACTCAACCTGGTGACCTGAATCTTCCTTGCTGCAGATAACCAATAAAAGGATACCTTCACCTTTCATAACATGTTACATGTTACATGTTACACCCATATTCAGGATGTGACATGTAACATGTTATGAAAGGACCGGTCCCCACTCCCCACCCCCCCCCCCCACCAGCTCTCCTGTTTGACAGCTATTGGGGGATCTTCTCCCCCTGCTAACTGTCTCAATTTAAAAGAGGTGTTCTGTAAATGGAAAACTACAAGTCCCGACAGTCTTAGCAGCTGTGGTAGTTCATTGATTCTATTTGTCAGAGCGTATCAGCTTGCCCGTACGAGGTACAAGCAAACAGATACACTGACAGGTCTGCAGGAAACCTGCATGGCATCAGCAATATGCTGATCACCTGTGCAATGCTTTACAGGCTCCTGCTAAAAAAAAATATATATATATATATATATATATATATATATATATATATATACGTATATTTACCTGCAAAAAAATGTGAATTTATTATTTTTTGTCAAAAGGTGAACTTTATGGTGAACCTTAAGGAAAGGTGATCCTTTATGCCTGGTCACCTCTCTCCCAACAGCCTATGACTAGACAATGAAAGGAGCAGCACCGCCTCACACAGTGAGAGAACAGTAGCATGACCCTTTTCTGCTCACTCTGTTCTCTCCTCCTATCAGCATGTTCCCTGTTAACAAATGTACAGAACACCAGATCTGAATAGCTCTAAGTGCCACTGTACAGGATAATGCTAGAAGGTGGTACCAAGTAAAAGTCTGTTACACTAGCTGAAAATATTTGCAATCAATTATTTTTAAAGGATACATAACTGCATTATTTGGTGGAGTTTGGTTTTAACTTTAACTACCCTTTTTACTGCATAGGGTGTTTTCATTAGTCATATTAACTCCGCAAAATTCAGAAAAAGTGAAGACACATCCTTTAGCCCCTTGATGTGATGTTAAAGTGACATTTGTATTTTTTCCATCTCCAGCCAAAACTATTTTTAAAGGACAATGTCAAATCCTTTGCCAGCGTATTATTTTTCCCTATGAATAATTCCCCTACTTTCTGTATGGAATTTAGGAAGGTAAGAATTGAGGGGCATTCCCCCCCCCCCCCCCCCCCCCAAATGAGGACACAGCGAGCAATAAACACTTGACAGACATAATTACCTCATCCCTGCTCTACTAAAAAGCAGTTTTTGCATTTTGTGTCCCGTAAAAGTTTCATCCTCTTTCCTGTTCCAATAAATATGCAGTAGGTAAAAAAAATACTGGTATTTCCCCATCACAGACAGCACAATAAGCCTAAATTATTATTTTTTTTTGAAATTCATATTTAATCAAAAAAGATTTAATTACACAACTTTGGTGGTGATTTTAAAGAGTTCCTATTCACAATTTTGAAATTTTAAATTGTATTTAATATTAAGGGAAAAAAATAAATAAATAAATAAAAAGTGCAGCGCCTTATAATGATGGTGAAAACTGATAAGTAAATGCACAAAGGTAATATAAAGGATAAAAATCAATAATCCAATACAAAATCATGGAAGATCATGGCTTGTGTGCATAGAAATGATGAAACAAAAACAGTCCTATTAATGAACAGTCTCTGTAGTAGGTGAAAGGAGAAGTGATGGTAGGAAGCCGCTCCCACTGTAGAGTAATAATCCACCACCGTGATGCAAATAACCGGGGTACTCTTACCAGATAAGATGGACCTTCAAATTAATGAAAGGTCAATCGGGCATGAATGGAATAACAGGGGTCAGCTTAGCAGATAACCGGTCATCAGCCTCCTTGAACTCTTAAGCCGGAATGGATATATACTAATCAGATGCAAACATCCCCAACTCCTCCACAAGTACCTGTTTTTGTAGGTGCAAACTCCAAGGCTCTTTATATTTATCCTTTCACGGCTTTATGAGTCATTGACCTTCTTCCTACTTTTTCCTACATGTTCGATGTCCGATATGCACTCATATGCTTAGAATTGGTCAGTGATCCTGTCCATCTGTTCATTTTGGGACTAGCGCGGCTTTTGCTTTTTATTTAAAAAAAAATAATAATAGAACGTACTGAAACACTTCAAAGTGGTCAAGAATAAGTCAAGAATTATGTTAGAGAGACCTCACGGCTGGATTATCCAGCTCATACCCAAAGCCAAACTTTACCTATGACGACAACCATTTTGGGTTGACCAAACCTTTAATGCAACTTTTTGCCCCTGAATTTTTTTGCTGTACATAGCATGTGAACTCCTGTACTATGGGTCAACTGCCTCAAATTAATAAAAGGCGAGTCACACTAAAATGTAACATGATGCCAAAAGTTCAGGTACAAGGAGAAAAGGTTGTTGTCTTATTATATATGTGATGTATAACTGCACCCTTGTAATAATGCCTACTGTAACTTTAAGTGTATAAAAGGAAAAAGTTTGAAGTAAAAAGTATGTTGTAACAGCTCTGTGTATTTATGTACGTGCTTGCTAATTGACAATTAAGAAGAGAAACAACAAGCGGCAGCACTATCACACTTGAAACACTTGTTAAACAAAACAATAAAAAGAATTCTTTATCTGGCTCAGGAGTATGGCTCCCTTGTTGTCTCACTAGTTCACAAAACAACCTGTGCAGGAAGAAATAGCCATCATTTTAGGGACAATAGCCATCCCACTAGGACACTTAAAGCATAATAGTTTCCTATCATTAACTTTGCTGCACTACCAGACAAAAAGAAATCTCAAATTCTATAAGCTTGCAGGAACAGATTTTAGTATATGCCATTTTATAATAACATATTTACCGATATAATCAGTTTTAGCATGCCCAGGAGCTAGCACAACACAATGCCACTTTTAATATTCTCCAGAACCATTTTTCTTCAAACTACACTGAAGTCCCCTTTGTGGGAGGACAATGGAGTACTGTAATGGAATTTTATTATGTGAAATTGAAGTTGTCTTATCCCACTTTTAGTTGAACTTGTCTAGTGTTCATTAAAGTGTAACTCCACCTCCTACATATTTTCTGCATTATCGTTATACCTATATGGTCCGCAGGGATATTTCTGACCAGTGGAAAATGTCATTGGCTGCCTATTCCATGGTATGGAGCCTACAGTCAGAAGCAGCTGGCGCTGGAGTATTTGTGACTACCTAATAACTACTACATGGCAACAAGGCACAGCTTAACATTTCCCACAGAGCACAAACTACACTCTATACATTAGGTGTGTATGAACAATAAAAGGTTACCTATTGTTTTGGACACTACTATTAGTCCACTGCCCTATAGGGAAGGTGTAGATGCACGATTATTGTACATACATGCACACATGTTTCCTTTTGGTAAATCCAATGAAAACATGAAAATAGATTGCTTGCAATATTTTTAAAATACGAAAATTTGAAAAGGCACTCATCATTAATCTTTATTTTAGGCCATCAATAGCCCTGCTAACATACAAATGGAATCCCTGGGTTTATTGTGAATTCAGTAAAAGTCAACTAAAATATTAAGTATTTATTTAAAGAGTTAGAGACGTCAAAAAGTCAACAAATGTTCGCAAAATTGCAATACCCCCAACTGTGAATAAAGTTGTCCTCAGGCAAGTAAAAGGTTCTAACAGCATCACTTTCAATATCAGAAATATTTCCATTTAGGGCTATGGCTTGAATCTAGTTGGACAAGGCACCCTTCAAAGGGCTTGTGTCCATGGGAAATGCAGCTTGCTTTTCAGGTGCAATAAACTTGCATTTGAGATTAGTTGGGGACATTTATGAGATTATTCAAAGTGTAAATGATCTCCTTCTGACCTTCACCTGACCTTCTTCTAAGCTGCATCAGCCTGCTTGAAGCTGTTGTACATTCCTATTGACTTGGTAAAGAAGCAGTTTTGATACAAACAATAGCCCATCCACACAAGGCCATAGTCCTTCTAAGGTGTACACCAAATCATCATAAAGCAGGTAGAAATGTACTGCTGCGGGGTTCCCCAGGACCCCTAAAACTTGCAGTATGTAGAAGCTAAACTCAGAGTTGCCAACAACACCATCTTTTATCAATGTTAGCACCTGTTAGCAACAATAAAATATTACAGTTGTTCACACCCCATTGAGTTATTTTTCATCCCAATAAGGCTCTCTTTTTTCTGGGCTCTTCCAGAAGAGTTTTTTGTATTTAGTATTGAGCCAGGAGATGACTACCAATTTGGTGGTAACCGCTGGGGAACTTGCATAAACCTACCATAAAGGGCCTCCTTTCTCATAATTTTTGTAGTATGTAGAAGGTACATACTGACAGGAAGTGAGGAGAAATCACCCCAATACATACACTGATGCCCAGTTCTCCCCTTCTCTATCCAATACAAAATAAAATGTTTTGGCAAGAGCTGAGCTGTATGCATTGGTCTATGAAGGCATACATTGCATATTAGTACTTTGGTTTGCCTTTTTTTTTATATAACATTGTTTTAGAATATACTCTACAAATACAGCTGATATTCCTTCTCAGCTGTACTTTTAAGTATTGCTAATGTATTTTCATCAGGATTCTTCAAAAAAACTGAAGACTTTTTTCTTTCAAATAGCAGAAACAGCAAAACAACTGAATATAAAATATACAGCTGAAGTACACATTATCCAAAAAATTGTAATGTGGAAATTCTTTTGCTCCTGCTGTTGTAAATAATGGGAAAACTTGTTTCTAATACTCACCTAACATTTACATTGCATCCGGAAAGTATTCACAGCACTTCACTTTTTCAAAATTTTGTTATTCCAAAATGGATTAAATTCATTCTTTTCCTCAAAATTCTACAAACACCCCAATAAGACAAAGTGAAAGAAGTTTGTTTGAAATCTTTGCAAATGTATTAAAAATAAAAAAGGAAAAGATCACATGTACATACTGTACATAACCCCATAAGGACAAAATTATAGAAAATCATATGTACATAAGTATTCACAGCCTTTGCCATGACACTCAAAATTGAGCTCAGGTGCATCCTGTTTCCACTGATCATCCTTGAGATGCTTCTACAACTTGATTGGAGTCCACCTGTGCTAACTTCAGTT
Source organism: Pelophylax lessonae (assembly GCF_965119305.1). Lineage (NCBI taxonomy): Eukaryota > Metazoa > Chordata > Amphibia > Anura > Ranidae > Pelophylax > Pelophylax lessonae. The sequence continues at coordinate 161,144,989 of NC_138768.1, forward strand.
GATTGGACATGATTTGGAAAGGCACACACCTGTTTATATAAGGTCCCACGGTAAACAGTGCATGTCAGAGCACAAACCAAGCCATGACGTCCAAGGAATTGTCTGTGGACCTCTGAGACAGGATTGTATCGAGGCACCGATCAAGGAAGGGTACAGAAAAATGTCTGCACCAATAAGCACAGTGGCCTCGATCATCCGTAAATGAAAGAAGTTTGGAACCACCAGGACTCTTCCTAGAGCGGGCCACCTTGCCAAACTGAGCAATTAGGGGACAAGGGCCTTAATCAGGGGGGTGACCAAGAACCCAATGGTCACTCGGACAGAGCTCCAGTGTTTTTCTGTGGAGAGAGGAGAACCTTCTAGGAGAACAACCATCTCTGCAGCACTCCACCAATCAGGCCTGAATTGTAGAGTGGTCAGACAGAAGCTACTCCTCAGTAAAAGGCACATGACAGCCCACTTGGAGTTTGCCAAAAGGCACCTAAAGGACTCTCAGACCATGAGAAACAAAATTCTCTGGTCTGATGAAACAAAGATTGAACTCTTTGACATTATCGGCAAGCATCGTGTCTGGAGGAAACCAGGCATTTTTTTACCTGGCCAATACCATCCCTATAGCGAAGCATGGTGGTGGCAACATCATACTGTAGGGATGTTTTTCAGCGGCAGGAACTGAGAGACTAGCCAGGATCGAGGGAAAGATGAATGTAGCAATTTACAGAGAAATCCTTGAAGAAAATCTGCTCCGGAGCGCTCTGGACCTCAGACTGGGGTGAAGATTCATCTTTCAACAGAACAATGACCCTAAGCACAGCCAAGATAACAAAGGAGTGGCTACGGGACAACTCTGTGAATGTCCTTAAATGGCCCAGCCAGAACCCAGACTTGAACCTGATTGAACATTTCTGGAGAGATCTACAAATGCACCGAAACTCCCCATCTAACCTTATGAAGCTTGAGAGGTCCTGCAAAGAAGAATGAGAGAAACTGGCCAAAAATAGGTGTGCCAAGCTTGTAGCATCATACTCAAAAATACCTGAGGCTGTAATTGGTGCCAAAAGTGCTTTAACAAAGTATAGAGCAAAGGCTGTGAATACTTACTGTATGTACATGTGATTATTTTTTTTTATAAATGTGCAAAGATTTCAAAAACAAACTTCTTTCACGTTGTCAATATGGGGTATTGTTTGTAGAATTTTGTAATTGAATGCATTTTGGAATAGGGCTGTAACATACCAAAATGTGGAAAAAGTGAAGCGCTGTGAATACTTTCCGGATGCACTAAAATTTAGGATTGGCATGGATGTGTTTCTCAGCTTTCTCTGTGGCCATGTAAACACTAACCTAAGAGTGGCTGTGCCTGTATACAATTCCAGTTTTGACGCAGCACTTACATAATCAACTTTTGGCAGCTACAGCCAGGAACTACATCCAGACCAAGCCTGCAATGCAAGTTTAGTAAGCATTGCATTGTAGCACATTATTTACGCAGCTGGAAGATTGTGAGCCACCAAGGTTCCTCTGAGACTAAAAGTATGCCTGAGAAAATTATTGATAACAGAATTGTTACATCATTACTTTGCAACAGGGCAGAGAAACAGGAAAACAGGCAACTCTACTTAAAACTTTCTTTCACTTCTGAGTTGAGTGGAGAAAATTTAGAGTATCTGACAGATTTCTGTTTGTTGTCTAATTGGGGAGATTTCCCAATATCTTCCTCAGATCTTCTGTCCTGGTGACAACCTGGATACCCAGTCTAGGTCACTGCTAGCTCACTATAGGGCATCTAGGATTTTTAATAAAAGGGGTCCATATTACTTATTTTAACAGAATGTGATTAATTAATGCGTTGCCTTGCAGTGTTTAGGTAAACATTTTGTATGCTAAATTTGAGGGTGTTTATATGCAGTTTGCCATTCAAGTAAATCCAAATGGGATCTTTAAAAAAAATGCAATGCATTATAATATGTCTGAAACAGAAATGCAGTGTGAGATAATTAACCACTTTAAGACCGGAAGGATTTGCCCCTTAATGACAAGGCCCTATTTTGCGATTCGGCACTGCGTTAATTTAACCGACAATTGGGCGGTCGTGCGATGCTGTACCCAAATAAAATTGATGTCCTTTTTTCTCCACAAATAGAGCTTTCTTTTGGTGGTATTTGATCACCTGTGCGATTTTTATTTTTTGCTCTATAAACAAAAAAAGCAACAATTTTAAAAAAAAACAAACAATATTTTTCACTTTCTGCTATATGACATTCTCAAAAAAAATATTTAAAAATCAAAATTTTTTAACATTTTAGGCCATTTTGTTTTCTGCTACATATTTTTGGTAAAAAAAATCACAATAAGCGTATTTTGATTGGTTTGCGCAAAAGTTATCGCCTCTACTAACTACGGTACGATTTATGTAATTTTTATTGTTTTTTTTTACTAGTAATGGCGGCGATCTGCGATTTTTTGCAGGACTGCAACATTGCGGCGGACAGATTGAAACCCTAACTGACATTTTTTACACTTTTGGGGGTACCAGTGACATTACTACAGTAATCAGTGCTAAAAATATACACTGTTACTGTAATAATGACACTGGCATTGAAGGGGTTAACCCTATGGGTGATTAAGGGGTTAAACGTAAGCCTAGGGGAGTGATTCTAACTGTGGGGGGCGTGGCTTGTGAAATGACCATAGAGACATGTGATCCTATATAGAAGGATCACATGGGCTCTGTGATCATTTCAGGGAGAAGAACAGTCAACTGTGTTTACAACAGCTGAGCGTCCTTCTCTTTCAGCGGGGAATGATCGCGGGTGTCAGGCGGCAATTGGAGCCGCCTGACCCGTGCATCGGCTTCCCCGCTGCCGAGTGGGGGCAGGAGGGCGCCGGCGTAGGCGCGCGCTCGCCCCCTAGCTTCCCCCACAAGGCCGACGTAGACCTACGTTGGTTTGCGCAGGAGAGCCACTCTACCGCAGTAAAAAGGCGGCGGATGGTCGAGAAGTGGTTAATGCATTCTAGTATAAACAAGCCTTTGATAATCACGATAACAAATTACAACATCAACTATATAGAGCCAAAAGTTAACATATCTGCCTAAATGGTAAAGCATAACTTCCTCTTAATGAAGTTAAAGTAAAAATCTTACTGAGCTTAAATCTACTCTCACCCCCATTCTAAGTCTATTCTGAAGTCGCTTCGGTCCGGTCACATGATCTCCCCAGCGCCGACTTCAGTAAATAGGAGAGATCGCTGATAATGGCTGCAAAGCCTGGGTGATGTCATCATAGACTTACTACAAGGCATCTCTTGTTGGCTCTCCCTCCTCTACACTAAAGCCAGCGCTGGGACCCAGTTATGTGACCGGGCCAGAGCAACATCAGAAAAAGTAAGTGCATGCATCTTTCCTTTTACAGGGTAGATAGATTAGGCTTAGTATGGGCGTGGTAGTTGACTTTCAGCTTAGTTAAGTTTTGACTTGCCTTTGAGTAATACTTACCTTCCTCCTGGTTCAAGTTATATGTGCTATGTGGCCCTGTCCAAAAGATGAAATAGGGACCACTATACTATATACTTAGCAATATTTCAAGAAAAAGTTAAGTCACTCCAGCCATGAAAATCATGAGTTCGTGTTTTGGGTGCCATAAATCTTGATGGCATTAGACCTTTTCTGTGCAGATAGTTTCAACCTCAGGTTAGGAGTTCATTTTAAGACTTCAGATGGCAGTTAGGTGTTAAAGCAGAACTCTAGGAATTAGCCAAATACTTCCAGTTGCAGTGGGTCTCCCCGCACACTGCTCAGTTAACTGCTCATTAGGTCCATTGTTGCATGAATAAGGGTTAATACTTAATGTATTTCTAGCTCCAGCAGACTCCCTTGATTTGTGGCTGGTCCAGTACTGCCACCTTTCTAAATTGCTCCAGCTGAAGTCACATTCCAGCTTTCTTCATATACAATGCAGAGACCTGCATTGCAGGTGAAGTCGCTCACAAGCTGGGGCTTCAGGGGAAAGAGGGAAAGCACCAAAGTTGGTCGGAGCAGGGGTAAAGTAAAAAATACATCCTATATATCTCTCATATAGACCTTATGAGCATATAGCTCAGCTCTGCAGTGTTAGGAAAAGGGGTTTGGGGGGGAACGCTCTGCTCTGTTAGCTGTTGTTGAGTGCAGGGGAGACATCAGGGGTCTAATGGACTGTTAATGTAAAAATAAAGAAAACCCGTCATTACAGTGTGTATGTGTGTGTATAGGGGTCTCTATGTGATAGCAATAAAGTTAAGTGGGTGGCACTTTCACCTAGCAGTAAAAGGGTCGCTGGTTCAAATCCCAACCATGACACTACCTGCTGGGAGTTTGCATGTTCTCCCTGTGCCTGCGTGGGTTTCCTCCTACACTCCAAAGACACTCCAAAGACATGCTGGTAAGTTCATTGGATCCTGTATAAATTGGCCTTACTATGTGTATGTAAGAATGTGATTTAGGTACCTTAGATTGTAAGCTCCTTGAGGGCAGGGACTGATGTGAATGTACAATATATATGTAAAGCGCTGCATAAATTGACAGCGCTATATAAGTACCTGAAATAAATAATAATACATGTAAAAATAAAAAAATAAAGTAACATATAATAAATTAAAAAACACAAAAGTCCCCCACACCACAGAAATAACAAACACATGCAATGGGCATGCCTATGTACAAAAACAACAACTGCACCACACAGGTATCAAATATCGGAATAAAAACAGTAATTCTAGGGCCATCGTTCATAGTTAACTCTGATGGGTAAACTAGTTAAAGCATAGCTCATTTTAGGTACTAAATTCTGTGGCTATTTCATAAGCATGCAATTTTAAGACTTGACGTGTTTGGTATCTATTTACTCGTCACAACCTCATCTTTTATATTTTACCAAAAATTGGGTATTACTGTATATAGTATTGTGTTTATGTGCACTATAATTAACTTTAGTGTAGTATTTACTGAAAATTTGTAGCAGAATGTGCCAGTGCACTATGCTTTCGCATCTGCACAGCCTGTAGTCCAACTTTTGCAGGAAAGGGTTAAAATAATGCAGCTGAACTGAGCTAGCATTGTCACCCTAGCACAGGAAGTGTCTGTGGATGCACTTTGCTGGACATTAAAAAAAAGGATTACCCTTTTTGACACTACAGGAACATAAGCAACAACAGTGGAGGCCCATCAATTGGGGGCGCAGGGGCGCCGCCCCCCCATCCATGCATCCGGCCCCCTAATCTAAATGCAGGGCGCTGGACGCATGGATTGCAATAGGGGATTTTTTTTTTTGAAGCACGTGATTAGAGCCAGAGGCTCTAATAGGCTTCGAAAAAGGGTGGGCTCGGGGTGCAGAGCACTGCGCCCTGAGCCCACCCAGTTGTATGACAATAGCGAATGAATATTCGCTATTATCACATTGATTTTCCTCCTAGCCAATCAGGAAGCGGGTCTTGAGACCCCTTTCCTGATTGGCTGAAAATAGAAGCGATTTTACAGGCCATTGGCCACGAAGAGGGAGGAGTCATACAGCCGGAGGAGACTCACAGTCGCTCGGGGAAGGAGCAGGTAAGGATGCTAGATGGGGGAGGAGGGAGGGGGTGGTAGATTTGATTGACGGCTGGCCAGCTGTCCCGCTGGGGGGGTGTTGGTTTTGCCGCTCCCCCCCCCCACATTTTCATTCACCAGCCGCCACTGAGCAACAACATACTTGGTTTTAGTGTTTTAGCTGTACGTATCACATAAAGTCTCCATAAACAGCTGTTCCTGACAGACTCATGGTGCACTTCTTCTGAAGACCTTCTGGGCAGGATCCATATATCATTTTAGCTAGGGGCCATAGGTGGCCTGAGCCTTTACCAGTAAAACGTGCTGGACTTGAACTGGAGGGGGCACAGATGTGCATGGGTGGTGGTGGAAGTTTAGAAGCAAAGTGCTAGACAATAGTGATGACAGAAAGGTGTCTAAGGAAAAGTTTTTTTCAGGAAGAATGCAATAGTTATGGTGTTTTTTTTCTATTGTATTTTTATGTATATACATTTAATTCAGAAAATAATGTAGTATTACTATTTCCTTCACATCCCTTTGCAACAAAAGGGATGAATGGGACCATTTAAGTTTGCCTTACAATGTAAAGGGGTTTCTGTTCAAATAAAGCATCAGGCCATGAATATTTCTGTTACATGCTTGTTCTATATCTTCTTCTACTTCTACTAAATAGAGCGGGAGCACTAGATATTTCCTTTAGCAGCAGCACTTTATTTAGTGGAGTTTTGCTGCCCTCTACAGTCTAAATAAAGAATAAATGCCAGGTGAACATTATAACTTGCTACAATAGAAGATCTCAATGGGCCTGATTTACCAGGTTTATATATTAAGTTGCTGGGCCACTGATCTCTGGCAAACCAACAGGAAAGCCCTATCTGATTCACTAAATGAAAAGGTGATGCACAAGCTTCATCTGCAAACCTGTCTTGGGACCATGCACATGCATTTACTCAAGCCCACATCTGCAAGGTTGTATCTGTTTATGAGAATGAAAATGTATTGTTGGTTTACTGGAGCAAGTAAACATGATTTAAGAAAGCAATACATTGTCTTTAGGAACAAGTTTCTGTTTTGGCTAGCTGAAATAAACATACAGTATATTAGGGCGCTCCTGCAGACAAAACATCCAGTGCACAATAACCAACTTTTACAGCAGGATGAATTCAAGAGATAACGTCACTTTTACAAGTGACTCTCTTAAGTCCCATAAAATGAACTAGTTCAAGAGGACCCTGGTTCCCATAGATCACATAGTCATCCAAGAGGTATAATTGTCAGGCTTCACTAGTCTACATTAAAGCAGAGTTCCGGCCTCAAAACGAAAATTTGACATCCGCTTGCTCTAAGTAACCTGAAAAAGAATTGGATAATCACGATTTTTTTTGCTTTACTTACCTTGTTTTTGAAGAAATTATACTTACCTTCCTTCCACTTCCTCCCTCTGCGGCCGCAGCCCGCGCCGTCTCTTCCTGCTTGCATTGACTCCTGGGAGCTGAACGTCATCACTCACAGGAGTCAATGCGCCTGCACCGGCCCTGCTCGTCACTTCCGGTGCAGGTGCTGGTCTGGTTTTAGTGTAGAGTCCAGTGTGGTTTCCATCCAGTGCGATTCAGGTATGAATATGACACTAAAATCACATCTGAGCCAGACTGAAAAATGCAAAGGACCCTTTTCTAGTTCACACCGCAAACGGTCCATAGCCTAGGCATCTTTATGTAGAGCAACAATTCTTTTTTCCAGATCCTCAGAAAGTTCTTTGCCATGAGGTGCCATGTTGAACTTCCAACGACCAGTATGAGAGAGTGAGAGCAATAACAGCAAATTTAACACACCTGCTCCCCATTCACACCTGAGACCTTGTAACACTAACGAGTCACATGACACAAGAGGAGTGGGGGGGGGGGGGAATGGCTAATTGCACCCTTTTTGGACATTGCCACTTAGGGATGTACTCACTTTTGTTGCCAGCAGTTTAGACATCAATGGCTGTGTGTTGAGTTATTTTGAGGAGACAACAAATTTACACTGTTATACAAGCTGTACACTCACTACTTTACATTGTAGCAAAGTGTCATTTCTTCAGTGTCGTCACATAAAAAGATATAATAAAATATTTACAAAAATGTGAGGGGTGTACTCACTTTTGTTGGTTACTGTATATGTAAACCAGCTTCATTGAAAGCCGGTCTGATTAACATGTTATGCAAAATGGATGCAGCTCAAAATGCATCTGATATGCATATAATTGAACCAAACCTAAAGTATTCACATGACCTCTGTTCTCAGCTGCATAAGGGGCTTAGAGAGGTGAGGGTGATGATGGGGGGGGGGGGAGGCAGCAGCTTGAACAGAGCACAGACATAATCCAGTGTAAAATACAGATATAGAAATACACTGTTACAAGCTGTGCAGGGGGTGTGTCAGCAGGAGGCAGAGAAACAGCAGGACACTGATCTTCCCAGTGATTAGCTGTGCAGGGGGCATGTCAGCACAAGTCTGACCATTGGATTACAAGCTGGTTGTGCTCTCAAGTAGAATGCAAACTAGAAAATAAACCACTCTTGGATGGGTTATTTTTCCTGGCCAAGCGTGGTTTAGTTTGAAACAGGAAAGCAGGGGGACTGCCAAGATCACCGGGTATTTCATACAAAGTAGGCAATGGACAAAGAACAGGATGCTTTTTAACCACTTAAGCCCCGGAAGATTTTACCCCCTTCCTGACCAGGGCCTATTTTGCGATTCGGCACTGCGTGACTTTAACGGACAATTGCGCGGTCGTGCGATGCTGTACCTAAACGAATTTGACGTCCTTTTTTTCCCACAAACAGAGCTTTCTTTTGGTGGTATCACCTGTGCGATTTTTACTTTTTGCGCTATAAACAAAAAAACAGCGTCAATTTTGCAAAAATAACAATATTTTTCACATTTTTTTATATGAAATTCCCCCCCAAAAAAAAGTAAAAATCAAAATTTCTTAACATTTTGGGCCAATTTTTTTTTTACCATATGTTTGGTAAAAAAAAAATCGCAAAAAAGCGTATTTTGATTGGTTTGCGCAAAAGTTATTGCGTTTACTAACAAAGGGAAAGATTTTTGTCATTTTTGTTGTTTTTTTTTTTAACGCGTAATGGCGGCGATCTGCGATTTTTTTGCGGGACTGCGACATTGCGGCGGACAGATCGAACCCTTGACTGACATTTTTGACACTTTTGGGGTTACCAGTGACATTTCTACAGTAATCAGTGCTATACATATTCACTGTTACTGTAAAATTACACTGGCAGTGAAGGGGTTAACTTTTTTTGAGAGGGAGGGGTTGTGTGTGTCCCTAGGGGCGTGATTCTAACTGTGATTGGCTGTGGCTTGAGGTGTAGGAACAGTGATCAACGGTCCTACATAGTAGAACCGTATGATCACTGTTTCTACACAGGAGAGAATGACAGGCGGCTTGTTTACATTAGCCGCCAGCCTTCTCCCTTTGCACCGACGATCGCCGAGTGACCGGCGGACATTGGGTCCGCCGGTCACATGCGTGGGAGGGTCCGTGACCACGTGGGAGCGGGAGCGCGCCTCCGGCGGCGCGCGCTCGCTCCCTAGACCCTCACAGGCTAGCGACGTAGATCTACGTCACTCTGCCTGTGAGGGGCTGACCGTCGACGTAAATAGTCGTGCGGCGGTCGGCAAGTGGTTAATACAGGTACATGGTAACGCAGACACATAGCTGAAATATAAACTGTTGGGGTAACATACAATTTAGTTTACCTAATTTTTAATCTATTCATGTTGGGGCATTTTTTTTTTCTCGAAAATAATTCTATATGAATCCAACTATTCTACTTTGCTTTACAAGAATGAACAGCATAAATTACCTTGGTTTTCCAATCTCTTCTATTTTTTCTGAATATTTCCAAGGGTGAGTCTCTTCACATATCCTCAGGTTCTTTCTAAGAAAACGAACCTACTTTATATGGAAAGATGTATGCTGTGTAAAAACAATATACACAGAAAACCAAGCTGTTTAAAAAGTCTTCAATATTTCTAGTTACTACAAAGTTATCCAAACCTCCAATCTCACTTTAATCTGCAATGCTAATGACACCTCTAAATTGGTATACTAAGAATTACAGATTGAAAACCCTTAACCCGGTTAGCTATGTCCCTTTCAGGGTTTTTAGCTCTAAATTCTGAAAAGGTCATAATAGTCATAGTAATCTACCACTTGCTCAGTCTATGCTGATCCTGTATATTAGTAGAAAGTGAAGTCACCCATGCACTAGGCTGGGTTCACACGGGTGCGAACACAGACATTGCATATGATTTGCATCGCATTTCTGTGCAGATCACATGCAATGTCTGTTTGATGCAAATTCAGCCATGCAGTTTGACTCTTTTTAGGCCCGCACTGGAATCGGATCGCATGGATGTTCATACCCATGCAATCCAATTCCTGTAACAATTCACAGTTTGCACTGCGATCTGCGAACCAATCTGGGGGTGTCATTGACAGTGGCGGCTGGTGCATTGGAAGCGCAGGGGTGCCCCCCCCCCATCCATGCGTCCGGCCCCCTAATCTACATGTTGGATGCCGGACGCATGGAGTTCAATGGGGCTTTTTTTTTTTTAGCATGTGATTAGAGCCAGAGGCTCTAATAGGCTAAAAAAGGGTGGGCTTGGGGCGCAGAGCACTGCTCCCCGAGCCCACCCAGTTGTGTGACAACAGCTAATGAATATTCGCTATTGTCACACGGATCCTCCTCCTGGCCAATCAGGAAGCGGGTCTGAGACCCGTTTCCCGATTGGCCGAAAGGAGAAGCCATGCCATTGGAGGAGGAGGGAGGAGAGGCAGAAGACTGGGGGAAGAAGCCGAAGCTGAAGCCGCCGCCACCGTGTGCTGCTGCTGCTTGCCCTCCCTCCACATATCCAGGCAAAGTGAGTGAGCCGGTGTGGGGGGGGGTAGTAAGGTGCAGTCTGTCTGCCGCCCCCCCTGGCCCATGAAGCCCCAGCCGCCACTGGTCATTGACTTTACACCTTTACACTGGAACCTTGCAGTTTGCAGATGTCGGTGTGAACCACCTGTGATTCACGTGCAATGTGGAAACCCGCACAGGGACTGTAGCGTTTTCTGCAACGCACCAGTGTGAACCCAGCCTGAGATGAAGATTAGTAATGTGTGGGGTCCTTACGGGTTTTACTAGCATGCCCCATGTGTTACAGTCCTAATTTCAAGTTGCCTAAATTGGCAAACTCACTTCATATTACAGTGAACATAGCCACAGAAATAACCAAGCATGCTGAAAATCCTCAGCTTGGTTATTCTTTCAATCTTACAGTTTTCCGATTCTAGAGGTGGTCCTGAAAAGGTCTCATATGAATCTAGAATGAATCTAGACAGACTTCATACCAGCAATCCAAGTCACCCATACACTATAAGCATTCTGAGGACAGTACTACTTCTTTAAGGCCCTTTCACACTGATTGGTATTTAATCAGTTTTTCAGTTAAAAATGCAGAAGAAAAATGCATGAAAAATGCATACTATGGAACTCTTCACACCAGTCAGTTGTGTTTTTAAAAGTCCTGTGTTCTGCATTTTTGCACCAAAAACACAGTTCCCCATTGAAATGAATAGAAAGTGCATCAAAAATGCATCACAAATGCACTAGGGTTGCATTTTTGATACTTTTTTTAGTCACATGTCCGTGTTTCACAGGTGAATGCTGGGAGTCAGGCAACCAAAAAATGCATCAAAAATGCATATGTGTTTTTGACACATTTTTTTTTTTTAATGGAGCAGTGTGAAAGCAATCTTAAGTGGCTCTTCAGTTAGTTTTTAAAAAAATTAAAGGTCAGCAGCTACAAGTACTGTTGCTACTGACTTTTCATAAACAGACACTCAACAGTCCAGGGATCCAGTGCTGTCTTCACCTGGGCTGGTTCTTTTCCAGTTTTAAGGTCCCCGGTGCTGCCATGTTAACTGTGGGAAGCTGGCTGTGACTCCTCGTGGCTTCACAGCCTATTGCGCATGCGTGACCTGTGACGTATCCCAGGAGGTTGCGGGCAGAGAGGGAGGGGGAAGAACCTAGGCGATTCCAGCAAAAGTGAAAGTGGGTACCTGCCAGAAATAGGTACCCACTCCCTAAAAAAATAGGTACCCACTCCCTAAAAAAATAGGTACCCACTTCCTACAAAAATAGGTACCTACTTCCTAAAAAAAAAATAGGTACCCACTCCGTAAAAAAAGAGATCCCATAAGTGAAACAGGAGGGGGAGAAGAGGAGGATCAGCAAAGCTTCCCTTTTAAGATGAAGTTCCACTTTGAGAGCCTAATGATGTGGAGGGCCTATATATCCTACCCCCTGCCTTCTACAGGCTCACATTACAATGTATATCAAATTAGAAGGGTGATAAGACCTACATGGACATTTCACCCAAAATAAATTGAGATGCTCAATAAATGTACCAAGGCTAGAATGCTAATAAAATTGTAGCTTGTACTTTTTCACACAGTATAATTTCTTCCTATCAGGACTGTTTGAATAAAGTTGCAAAACTGAATTACAAGTACTAGTGCTTGAATTGTGAAGCCGTATATTTTATGTCACCACACTATTGTTCTGGAAAGCTATTTGTTTTAAATGGAAACTAATGGTTTAGGTTTTTTTTAGTTGTGTTCTTACAAGTTTGCAGGTTGTTAAGCCGTTGTTTTACTGTCTATACACAAACTTTGTTTTAAAGTTATATATGTGATACATGGCAACAAATGCCCAGAATACTAAAGATACAACACAGTAGATGATCCTTGCTATAAGGCTCTGCTTTGTCCATTTGAAACCATGGATAGAGCCATCTGATAAGTGATGGTTCACGTGACACATTCCAGCTTGAGGTATTGAGTTATGTAAACAACAGCCTTTATTTAAATAAAGCAAACTGAAAGCCTCAAAGAAAGAGACCAAAGCTACACTTTCAGCTCCGAAGGTGACTGCATACACAATATTTCATATTTACCTGGCCCAAAAAAAAGAAAAAACATTCAATGGGGTTGGGTCTCTTTTTTATGTGATCATTGTAATCCAAGATATCCATAATCACATTTTAAAAAACATAAAATCTACCCAGTCTCCTCCTTACAGACCAATTGCAATTTGTTGAAATGCAGAGAACATAACTTGCGTCACATGTTAGTGAAGGATATCAGTGGGGCTGATATATATACTAGCCCCACTTATGGAATAAACTGGCTATGCATCAGACTCAACCGCATGCTTTAAAGCAGAGGTCTTCAAACTACGGCCCTCCAGTTGTTCAGGAACTACAATTCCCATCATGCCTAGTCATGTCTGTGAATGTCAGAGTTTTACAATGCCCCATGGGATGTGTAGTTCTTCAACAGCTGGAGGGCCGTAATTTGAGAATCCCTGCATTAAAGGATGTAAAGGAAAGGGTACAGTAATGGCGCTTTTCCACTGCATGGAACCGTACCGGTTCGGCACCCTTTTGTGCTTTTCCACTGCGGTACCGCATGGTATAGGGTCGGAACGGTTCGGTACGGTACGGTATAGGTTTGCTTTTCCACTGCATGGAACCGAACGGTACGGTACGGTACGGCCCTGAAAAAACAGTACCTACTCGATTGTGGTTCCAACAGGTACCAAACTGGTACCATATCCCACAATCCTTTGCATGCAGTCACTACTAGCCACTGATTGGTCAGAGAATCCCACCCACCCCGTTGTTATCCCACCCACTTAACTTTAGTACTGCTTTAGTGGAAAAGCAAACCTATACCGTACCGTACCGAACCGTTCCGACCCTATACCATGCGGTACCAGCAGTGGAAAAGCAAACCAGGCCAAGCAGGGCCGAGTAGAGCCGAGCCGGTACTAGCCGGTACTTGCAGTGGAAAAGTGCCATAATACATATCCTTTTGTACTGCCCTTGGATTACAAAGACTTTGATTGACATGCTTTGCTACATCACTGAGAATTTCCTAGTACTTCACAGACTCGGCAGAACACTTTTAGCAGAGGTAGTCACTGAAGAGGAGACTGAACAGAGTTGAATTGACCTCATATATTTGCTTTTAACAACCAATCCACTAATAAGAGGCCTTTGTTATGCTAAGTTTAACCACTTTACCACCGGAGGATTTTGCTGTCTTATGTCTGAGCCACTTTTTGTGATTCGGCACTGTGCAACTTTAACTGACAATTGCGCGGTCGTGCGATGCCGTACCCAAACTAAATTTTTGTCCTTTTTTCCCACAAACAGAGCTTTCTTTTGGTGGTATTTGATCACCTGTGTGATTTTTACTTTTTGCGCTATAAACAAAAAAAGAGCATACGTTTTGAAAAAATAACAATATTTTTCACATTTTTTATATGAAATTCCCCCCCAAAAAAATGTAAAAATCTAATTTTTTTAAAATTTTTGGCCAATTTGTTTTCTGCTACCTATGTTTGGTAAAAAAATCACAATAAACGTATTTTGATTGGTTTGCACAAAAGTTATTGCGTTTACTAACTAAGGGAAAGATTTCTGTCATTTTTTTAACGAGTAATGGCGGCGATCTGCAATTTTTTTTGCGGGACTGCGACATTGCGGCGGACAGATTGGACCCTTGACTGACATTTTTGACACTTTTGGGGGTACCAGTGACATTATTACAGTAATCAGTGCTATATATGTGCACTGTTACTGTAAAAATGACACTGGCAGGGAAGGGGTTAATTTTATTGGAGAGGGAGGGGTTAATGTATGCCTGGTGCTTACTAACGTGTGTGGGGGGAGGTGACTATGTGACACAAGGACAGATCGCAGGTTCAGCTATGCTGAACCCTGCAATCTGACCCTGCCTGTCACTTAGGAGATCCACCCGCTCTGTTTACACAAGCGGGCGGATCTCCACTCTCGATTCCCTGACGATCGGGGAAGATCGCCGCTGCTGATTAAACACAGCGGGAGCGAGCCTCCGGCGGCGCGTGCGGTGCCGAGAAAGGGGAATGTCTGGTGACGTAGTACTACGTCGCCAGATGTTATCGAGCCACTTTGCCGCAGTACTGCTCTAGTGAGCAGTCGGCAAGTGGTTAAGTGTGCATAGTACAGGCATACCCCACTTTTAGGCTACGTTCACATGTTAGCGTAGCGGACCGCGGCAGAATCACTGCGATTCTACCCGCGATCCGGAAATCATTGCAAATCGCGGGACGCCTGTGCGTTGCCGTTGATTTGCAATGGCACCCCAAACGCTGTGCGATGTTTCTGTGATTTCCGCCTGCCGAATCGTGGTAACATCGCGCAAACAAAATCGCGGGCCGCATGACGCCCCAAAGAAGCTCTTGTACCTTTTTTTGGGCGTCATGCGACCCGCCATTTTGTTTGCGTAATGTTACCGCAATTCGGCAGGCGGAAATCGCAGCAACATCGCACAGCGTTTGGGGTGCCATTGCAAATCAACGGCAACGCACAGGCGTCCCGCAATTTGCAATGATTTCCGGATCGCGGGCAGAATCGCAGTGATTCTGCCGCGGTCCGCTACGCTAAAATGTGAACGTAGCCTTAAGTACACAATGGGACCAGAGCATATATGTAAAACGAAAATGTACTTAAAGTGAAGCAATACCTTTTTTCACTTCTCAATGCATGTAAATAAACTAGCTCTATAGGAAATCTTGGTCAACTTGTCATGGCACTGCTCCCAAACCATAAGTGACATAGACACCAAACTTGGGGAGCACATTAAGGGGACCCAGGACTATGACATGGTAGATTACATAGGCAAGCTGGCCAGCCACAAAATAGGATATGTTGTAGTCCTGGATCCCCTCTTGGTGCTCCCTAAGTTTGGTGTCCCTGTCACTTATGGTTCGGGACCAGTGCCATGTCAAACTGACCAAGGTTTCCCATAGACGCCAATGTTAGGCAGGGAGAAGTGCCATGCCAAGCTGACCAACATTTTCTATAGATGCAGTGTTAAAAACCGGGAGTAGTGCCATGCCAAGCTGACCAAGCTGTGTCCGTACTCGTAAGTGTACGTACAGTGAGTGTACGTAAAACGGGGTATGCCTGTATTCCATGTGCAGTAGAGAAATTCAACATGGTAACAATATCTGGTGAGAAGAGAAGAATTTCAAATAGCAGAATACAGGCTGCATTTATTTATTTATTTATTTATTTATTTGCACTAATATAGTTTTTATAGGGGTAGTTTGAAACTCTATATACACTATATTACCAAAAGTATTGGGACACCTGCCTTTACACGCACATGAACTTTAATGGCATCCCAGTCTTAGTCTGTAGGGTTCAATATTGAGTTGGCCCACCCTTTGCAGCTATAACAGCTTCAAATCCTCTGGGGAGCCTGTCCACAAGGTTTAGGAGTGTGTCTATGGGAATGTTTGACCATTCTTCCAGAAGCGCATTTGTGAGGTCAGACACTGATGTGGATTAGAAGGCCTGGCTCGCAGTCTCCACTCTAATTCATCACTAAGGTGTTCTATTGGGTTGAGGTCAAGACTCTGTGCAGCCCAGTCAAGATCCTCCACCCCAAACTCACTCATCCATGTCTTCATGAACCTTGCTTTGTGCACTGGTCCAAATCATTTGGTGGAGGGGGATTATGGTGTGGGGTTGTTTTTCAGGGGTTGGGCTTGGCCCCTTAGTTCCAGCGAAGGGAACTCTTAAGGCTTTAGCATACCAAGACATTTTGGTTAATTTAATGCTCCCAACTTTGTGGGAACAGTTTGGGGATGGCCTCTTCTGTTTCAACATGACTGCGCACCAGTGCATAAAGCAAGGTCCATAAAGACATGGATGAGCGTATTTGGGGTGGAGGAACCTGACTGGCCTGCACAGAGTCCTGACCACAACCCAATAGAACACCTTTTGGATGAATTAGAGCGCAGAATGTGAGCCAGGACTTCTCATCCAACATCAGTACCTGACCTCACAAATGCACTTCTGAAAGAATGGTCAAACATTCCCAAAGACACATTCCTAAACCTTGTGGACAGCCTTCTCAGAAGAGCTGAAGCTGTTATAGCTGCAAAGGGTGGGCCAATTCAATATTGAACCCTACAGACTACGACTGAGATACCATTAAAGTTCATGTGCATGTAAAGGCAAGCGTCCCAATACTTTTGATAATATAGTGTATAACCATATATACTTTTATTGGCAGTTCTGCTTTAAAGCCCCTTTCACACATGTATGACCTGAAAGTCCCGTGACTTTGACGCGACTTGAAGCAATTGTGAAAGAAAATAGGTGCGCGGTCCTGAAGTGATGAGAAGTGAAGTGAAAGCAGCACTGAAATTTGAATTAAACGTGAGAGGATGGCAATATAGAAAACATTACCAAAGTGCGCTAAACAAATAATGAACCAAGTGTTCAAAAGTACATGGATGGTATCCGGATTTATACCAAAATCATATGCATTCAGTCCAAAACAAAAGTGCAAAAACTGTGAAAAAGTCTTTCTTTTCAAATTGGAGTGAAGGTGAGGGAGTGTTGGGAGGTGGGTGGGGCCTCGTCCCAAAAAAAGATCCAAAGTGATTCTCAGTGACCTGATATACACATGTGGACACCCAGTGTTAGGAGTGGACTCTTACCACAATGTGGAGAGATGTGAGCATGTACTTTGTTGTGTCTAGAAGTCCCCAACTGATCAAGCTGGCAGGGATGGCTCTCGGAATGGACCGGAACAATCAGCTGCTTCCGAAGTGGGGAGGGATCTGTAGGCTTCCAAGCAGGGGGAGATGCCAAGACAGAGCAACCCAGAGAAAAGAAGAGGACTATAGTGCATTACCTTCAACTTTAATGATAAAACGAATGAGGGTACACTTACACATTCCAGACGAACAAACAGCAAATACAGGGCGGTCGCGGGTGTCTGCAGTACAAACCGGGACCTATGACAGCACGGCTGGCTCCCCCCGACGCGTTTCCACTAACAAGTCGGCTTCTGGGATTGGAGCTCCAATCCCAGAAGCCGACTTGTTAGTGGAAACGCGTCGGGGGGAGCCAGCCGTGCTGTCATAGGTCCCGGTTTGTACTGCAGACACCCGCGACCGCCCTGTATTTGCTGTTTGTTCGTCTGGAATGTGTAAGTGTACCCTCATTCGGTCCATTCCGAGAGCCATCCCTGCCAGCTTGATCAGTTGGGGACTTCTAGACACAACAAAGTACATGCTCACATCTCTCCACATTGTGGTAAGAGTCCACTCCTAACACTGGGTGTCCACATGTGTATATCAGGTCACTGAGAATCACTTTGGATCTTTTTTTGGGACGAGGCCCCACCCACCTCCCAACACTCCCTCACCTTCACTCCGACTTGAAGCAATGCCTGTGTAATCTTGAGGTCTATGGACCTCAAGTCGCATCAAAGTCAGACCAAAGTAGTGCAGGGACTACTTTGAAGTCACTATGACTTGAAGTCGCACAGATATGAACGGTACTCATTGGAAACCATGGGGTATGACTTGTCATGCGACTTTACAGTCCCAAGTTGCTTAAGTGTGAAAGGGGCCGAAGGCTTTTTTTTCTTTGTTCACCCTTGTTTACCTCACTAATCTACTACCACGGATACTGATGTGTAATACAGTATATAAGTCTAACATATAAGTCAAAGAAAGTTTTTACTCAAATTTTCCTCTTATCTATCATCATAACGTCTTCCCATTGCTTTATGATAAGGTATGTCAACCAAGTTGCCTCATAAACTGATAATGAATATTCACTGTGTTATTTCTCTATGACAGTCTTTTTCAACCAGGGTGTCCAGGCACCCTGGGTCGCCTTGAGGTATCTTCAGGTGTGCTTTGGCAAAATTCCTAAAAATTGCCAAAAAACTGTATACAAGCCAGCGAGAGGAACAAGCCTGCCTTTTAGTTAAACAAAGCCACAGATTTTCATTGTGCACCATTATGTTCATCTAGCTGTCTGCGTCCTAACAACCAATGAAATCATCAGTTTATAAAGAGAATGATGGTAGCTTGCACAGCATCCTTGTTTGACCCTTCTGTGCCCCTTTCCATCAGCACTGAGGTGACACTAGCTGACTGATGAAGAGAAATTGAGGGAGAAGAGAAACATTAGACTACTAGTCAGTACCAGTGTTCAAAAGTGTATATGGAAGATTAATTTACCTCTAACATTGGGCGTCCTACATGTGTGGATGTTGCTGCATTATGTAAAACTATTAGAATCGTTTTTTACATTTTAGCATGGGGTGCCTCGAGACTGTCCAAAATTTGAACCACTTAGCGACCGCCCACCGCAGATATATTGCGGCAGGCAGCCGCTGCTGGGCAAAGTGACATATGGGTACGTCACTTGCTCAGCCGCCTGTGGGGGGCGAGCGCGCGCCACCGGAGGCGTGCTCCCGCCCCCGCTCGTTCACAGGCATCCACGCGTGATTGGCGGGCGGCTCCGATGACCGCCGGCCACTCGCAATCTCCCGCTGGAGAGGGAGAAAGGCAGGCGGCTGATGTAAACATAGCCGCCTGTCATTCTCCTTGGTGTAACTGCAGAGACTGTACGATCCTGCTATGTAGGATCGTATGTCTCTGTGGTTACATCACAAGCCACAGTTAGAATCACGCCCCTAGGGATACATTTAACCCACTGTTTACCAATAAAGTTAACCCCTTCCCTGCCAGTGTCATTTTTACAGTAACAGTGCATATGTATAGCACTGATTACTGTAGTAATGTCACTGGTACCCCCAAAAGTGTAATAAATGTCAGTCCAGGGTCCAATCTGTCTGCCGCAATGTCGCAGTCCCGCAAAAAAAATCGCAGATCGCCGCCATTACTAGTTAAAAAAAAAAAACAATAAAAATGACATAAATCTTTCCCGTAGTTAGTAAACGCAATAACTTTTGCGCAAACAAATCAAAATACGCTTATTGCAATTTTTTTTTACCAAAAATATGTAGCAGAAAACAAATTGGCCTAAAATGTTAAAAAAATTAGGTTTTTACATTTTTTGGGGGGAATTTCATATAAAAGAATGTGAAATATATTGTTATTTTTTCAAAATTCTCACTCTTTTTTTGTTTATAGCACAAAAAAGTAAAAATTGCACAGGTGATCAAATACCACCAAAAGAAAGCTCTGTTTGTGGGAAAAAAAGGACGTAAAAATTTCATTTGGGTACAGCGTCGCACGACCGCGCAATTGTCTGTTAAATTCACGCAGTGCCGAATCGCAAAATAGGCCCTGGTCTTTGAGCAGCCAAATCCTCCGGGGCTTAAGTGGTTAAAGGGTGCCCCGACTGAAAAAAACTGCTCTATGAGACAGATCACTTGTCTTTTATATTTGTTTTGTTTTTGCTTACTATTAAAAGTACATTTAAAACTTTAAACATTTATAAAAAAATATATATATATGAAAGCATTGCAGTCCTATGTCTCCACAAAGCTTCTCTTGTTGAATGCCTATTGCAGCGCTCATCAAAGCTACCCGAGGGCATATAATATGCCGGTAACACCAGCCCCAGATGAAACAAAGTTCATTCATCCGGCTTGTTTTGCCTAGCCCTGGCTCGGCTAGGTTTTTGAAGATGATAGTTGAACTTGATGTAGATATGCCTTATTCATCCTCAACAGTTATGCTACTCTGAAACTTTATGTTATCCTGTTCTGGATAGAATGAAATAAAACTTCAGGATTTACGGGTTCAGAGTTTCTATAAAACAGCAATTCTGTGCAGGTCCTTGTGCTATGTTCTTGACACAATTTTACAAATTTATAGCAATGTTTCCATGTATGCTGGATGCCCTCTTTATTCATTTTTTTGTGAATTTTACCCATTGCTTCAAGCACAGTGTTAGGTGTATAAATAATCTATTAATGGTAACACAACAGAAAGAACCATAGTGAATATCTTTCAAGCAGAACAAATATAAAGTCTTGCATTCATCTGTTAATTCTCAGTAACTCTGGCAAGGATGGAAGAGATGAGGTGGTCTTAGACATTTCACAGTGAAAACTGTCAACCGTTGAAATCAGCTGGAGCTCCAGATATGGAAATTTCTCATTAACACATAATAGAGCTTACTATACTACCTCGGAGAGTTAAGTATCCCAACAAGTGTGAATAAAACAAGAGTTTGTAAATAATATAATAGTCTGTACCTGCAGAAAAAGTCATATTTCCCCTGATGCTTAAAGTTTGATGTATGCACATGCCCACAGAAATACATAACATGTCCCTCAGATTGTCACCACACACAGGGCTAGATTTATATATTACGTATATAGACCCTAAGCAGCCTGCTAATGGAACATCATACTTTTTGGTGGGGTGCACAAGATAAACTATGCAAATCAGCAGTATTGCTCATGTTGCTATTAAAGCGGAGTTCCGGGCACAGAATCGTTTTTTTTTTTCAATCTCCCCCTAACAATCACCCTTACACATCGATACATCC
The DNA here is from genome assembly GCF_965119305.1 of Pelophylax lessonae. Taxonomy (NCBI): domain Eukaryota; kingdom Metazoa; phylum Chordata; class Amphibia; order Anura; family Ranidae; genus Pelophylax; species Pelophylax lessonae. The sequence continues at coordinate 161,165,987 of NC_138768.1, forward strand.
GCTAATCCTGGTTAGAATGGTGAAATAATGAGTTTGCAAGAATAAAATCTTACTTTATATAATTTCTGATGTGCGGCGCCATCTTTGTTGTGGATTGCCGAGTCCGTTGTGGGGAAATGTCTTCCCTTCTTCCTGATTCCAGTGGGCGTAGGCCTGTGAGTCAAGAAATGAGAACAGTGGTCGGCCGCCCATGTGACTGCAAAGTGCATCATGGGAGGGCCGAGGAAGAGCTCCCAGGACGCATTGCGGCAGGAAGTGACGAGGAGAGCCGAGGCACAGGAGGGAGGAAGTCCTTTGAAAGGTGAGTATACAAACCTCTGTAAACAGGTAAGTGTAAAAAAAAAAACTATGGGAATATCCAATTCTGACTCAGCGGAGAGTAAGGAATACAATGCAGTAATTATTAGAAATTGAATTTTGTGCCCGGAACTCCGCTTTAAGCTCTTTTCTAGCTAAGTTTCATATATTGACTCTTTCCCACCCATCTTCTGAGTGGTCATCTGAAGGTTAGTTGCTTGCAATGGCTAATTTGGGGAAAGGCACAATATACAGATGCTAAATTGTATCATCTACATGATTCTTATTTCCCAGGGATGAACTCGGGCATGTTCAAGTTCGTACATGCCCGATCCCACCAGGAAGCCAACCCTGCACTCCGCTAATCCCAGGCAGTGAGGCATTACCCAATTCCGCAGCTGCACAGATCGGGAAATGTTACATAGTTACATAGTTAGTCAGGTTGAAAAATGACACAAGTCCATCTGGTTAAAAAAAAAAAAAAAAAAAACCCAGTATTGAAAACCCAACCATACAATCCCATATACACAATCCTATACCTGCAGTTGATCCAGAGGAAGGCGAAAAAACCCCAGCAAAACATGATCCAATTTGCTACAGCAGGGGAAAACAATCCCTTCCTGATCCCCCGAGAGGCAATCGGATATTCCCTAGATCAATTTTACCTAAAAAAATTTTAGTACCCACTTATATTACACCCAGGAAAGAACCCAGGCCTTTTTTAAAGCAATCTAGTGAGCTGGCCAGAACCACCCCTGGAGGGAGTCTATTCCACATTTTCACAGCTCTTATGGTGAAGAAACCTTTCCGTATTTGGAGACTAAATCTGTTTTCCTCTAGACGTAAAGAGTGCCCCCTTGTCCTCTGTGTTGACCTTAAAATGAACAACTCAACACCAAGTTCACTATATGGACCCCTTATGTATTTATACATGTTGATCATATCCCCCCTTAATCTCCTCTTCTCACTGCCTGTGATTAGTGGAGTTCAGTGTCGACTTCCTGGCGGGATCGGAACGTAGCAACTCGAACATGCCTGAGCTCATCTCTATTATTTCTGTATACCTTGGGAAGCGTACCTACAAGTACTTTTTGGAAGCTGTCTAACTATATGGAGGCTCTTAACGTACAAGAAATACCAGTCATGCATTCCGAATCTCTAAGGCTCCATTAACACCTGAGTGTATCATTTTCAGGCATCTTTATTGGGAGTTTTTCAGGCGTTTTTGCAGATGTTTGGAGACAGGCATTGACATCTAATAAAAAAGCTTGTAATCTGCCAAAAAAGAAGCTCATGTATTTTTTTTTTTTTGAGCTTCAGGCATTTTGCTTCAGGCGACAAAACACTCATACGTGAACAGGGGCCGTTGAAATGAATGGGAATTTGCTTGTTGGGCATTTTGAGACTTTAGAGATGAGCGTTTTACGAGCTGAAAAACGCTCAGGTGAGAACAGGGCCTAAAGGTAGGAATAAAAGAGAGTTTCTAATTACTCAGTTGGAGACAATCAGATGCTTAATCAGTCATTTGCATCTGACATAAACATAAACGGCAGCAGTTTTTACATTGCTTAGCCAGCATAGAACTGCAGGAATTGCTTGTCTGCTCAAAGTCCTGATGGCCAACGACTGTACATTCATACAGGTGCATTGCAGTTGTTCTGATTGTAAAATAACTTGTATACAGTGACACCATTTTTCTGTAGATTTCAGAAGCAAGTAGAAAGATATTGAAGGAAAGCGCTTTTTGACCTTCTTATTTTTACATTTTATACTTCAGTTTATATTGATTTACATGCATTTATAAGCTAATATTTTTAATAACCTAATTTGAGTTAACAAATGTTTTCACCAATTAACATCCATACCAGTTAGTTGTATTTTCTGCAACCAGATTTGCTCACCATGTGACTGGTGCTAGTCATTACCATTATACTGTATTTATTTTAGCAGAATGCACATTTTAGTACAGCTACATGCTGCTAGTGTGACAGCGCAGTTTACCATATTACACGTAATGTTAGTATATGTTACCATTCACAGTTAACAGCCCGATACTTCTTTATGCAATGTGGTTATTGAAATTCAGCAAAGAAACAAGTAAGTGCATATTTGATCCGATTACATTGGAAAAAAGAAGGTCAGTTGATATAAACGGTAGTTACAGTATACAGCGGGTAAAATAAGTATTGAACACATTTCTAGGTAAATATATTTTCAAAAGGTGCTATTGACATGAAATTTTCACCACATGTCGGTAACAACTCATGCAATCAATACATACAAAGAAACCAAAACAAATACGTTCAGATATTAAGTTATATGTAATAAAATGGAATGACACAGGGAAAAAGTATTGAACATATGAAGAATGGGAGGTGCAAAAAGGCATGGAAAGCCAAGACACTAGCTGAAATCTATCAGTAATTAGAAAACAATAATGCCCCTTGTCAGTACAAATTAATATTAGCTGGTACAGTCTCAAGTGATGGCCTCTAAGAAAGGTATATTTACTATTACCAAGGTGTCAAACAAGAAACATCTCATGATGGATAAAAGAAACTAGCTCTCTCAAGACCTTTGCAACCTTATTGTTGCAAAACATACTGATGGTATTGGTTACAGAAGGATTTCTAAGTTTCTGAATGTTCCAGTGAGCACTATTGGGGCCATAAACTGGAAGTAGAAAGAACATAATTTCACCATAAACCAGCCATGACCAGGTGCTCCTCGCAAGATTTCTGACAGAGGAGTGAAAAGAATTATCAGAAGAGCTGTCCAAGACCACTTGTGGAGAGCTTCAGAAAGGAATTTGAAGGTACAATTGTTTCAAAGAAAACAATAAGTAATGCACTCAACCGCCATTGCCTGTATGCACACTCACCACTCAAGACTATATTGCTGATAAAAAAGCATATTGAAACTTGTTTAAAGTTTGCTGCACAACATTTAGACAAGCCTGTGGAATACTGGGAGAATATAGATAGGTCAGATGAGACCAAAATTTAACTCTTTGGATGCAATAATACACACCATTACTGGAGGTCAAATGGCACTGCACATCACCCCAAAAACACAATACCAACAGCGAAGTTTGGAGGTGGAAACATCATGGGGTGGGGCTGTTTTTAGCATACGTTACTGGCAAACTTCATGTCATTGAAGGAAGGATGAATGGAAAAATGTACCGAGACATTCTTGATAAAAATCTGCTGCCATCTACCAGGGAGATGAAGATGAAACAAGGGTGGACATTTCAGCAAGACAATGACCCCAAACACAAAGCCAAGAAAACTTTCAATTGGTTTCAAAAAAGAAAATAAAGTTGCTAGAATTTCCAAGCCAATCACCTGACTTGAATCCAATAGAAAATCTATGGAAAGAAGAGATTTGAAGACTGTTTGTGTGGAAGAATAGACCAAAATCACACCTGAGCAATGCATATGTTCTATCAGTTTGAGGCCAGGACTCTGTGCAGACCAGTCAAGTTCTTCCACCCTAAACTCGCTAATCCATATCTTTATGGACCTTGTTTGTGCACTTGCGTGCAGTCATGTTGGAACAGGAAGAGGCCATCCCCCAAACTGTTCTCACATAGTTGGGAGAATAAAATTGTCCAAAATGTCTTGGTATCTGATGCCTTAAAAGTTCCATTCACTGGAACTAATAGGCCAAGCCCAACCCCTGAAAAACAACCCCACACCATAATCCCGCCTCCACCAAATGATTGGACCAATGAACAAAACAAGGTCCATAAACACGTGGTTGAGCGAGTTTGGGGTGGAGGAACTTGACTGGCCTGCACAGAGTTCTGAATTCAACCTGAAAGAACATCTTTGGGATGAATTAGAGCGCAGACTGTGAGCCAGGCCATCTCGTCCAACATCAGTGCCTGACCTTACAAATGTGCTTCTAGAAGAATGATCAAACATTCCCATAGACACACTCCTAAACCTTGTGGACAGCCTTCCCAGAAAAGTTAAGCTGTTATAGCTGCATAAGATGGGCTAACTCAATGTTGAACCCTATGTAGTAACACTAGGATGCCTTTAAAGTTCACGTGTGTGTAAAGGCAGGCATCCCAATACTTTTGACAATATAGTGTATATGTACCTAGACTAATGGTGATGTGTTCAATATGTAATTTACTCGCTGCATATATTGTCCTTTAGCATGGTTCTTCATGCAGAGAAAAAAACATGTGTAGAAAGGAAGGTACACATCATACAGCTGCAATAATATGCAGTGTGCTAACAATGTAATGTAAGTAAACTTTAGGTTTCCATAACTATATAATTCTATGTTCAATGGGTTTACCTATTTTGCGCAAAGATGCAAACACATGCGTTTTTGGTCACACGCTGATCCGTGTTAACCAATATAAACACATTTTTGCTGGTGAAGTAAGCTAACACTGATTCATGTAAATGTATGTAAAAGCAGATAATATAAGTAGAAAAATGCATAAAAAATAGGGTAAAAAAAAAAACTTTAGCAAGCTTCTATGTACCGAGGATCAATGGAGAGGCCACCTATAGGTAGCAGTGCCTTTACTGCGCTACTACTGAAACATTATCGTTTATTTTAAACCTGTGTCTAAACCAAGCATTATAAATAACCAATATATGGTGTGTGTGTTGCTTCATACATTTACAAATATAGTAGTGATTTAAAAATTCAGGAGGTAGCATGGGTGTGAGACTATCACGTGGTCTCTGGGTACCAATAGCTACTGCAGAGTTGATTGTTTTCAATCAGCAAAATAAATATACTATATATATATATATATATATATGTATATTAACATAGTCTGGGCCAAAATGGCACACAAGAGGGTGGATGGGAGGGATTTGTCACCAAGAATGCAAATTGGGGCATTCATGCGCTCCGGGGAAGTCCTATCCTGTGTGGAATATAAGCCACTTACAGTTATTCCCTTATTCAATTACAGTTATTCCCTGTCTCATCATTTAGCCAATTACCTCTGCTGTTATATATACTTCTAAACAGGCAATTAATTTTGGAGCGATTACATAAAAAAACCTCTTTAATTTGACTAAATGCTTTTGAAAAACTATCATCCTAATTGTTACACTTAAGCATTGCCCATTCAATCCCCACTGACTTGTATAGAGCCATATTCTGAAGATTTCCATGATGTACTACACCATTCAAGTCAATAGGGCCACATCTCTAGAACTAAGTAAATGAAGCAGCTGGAGTGGGGTTAGCAGAGTATAGTCTAGGGCAGTGGACTCCAAACTGTGGCCCGGGGGATGGATGTGGCCCTTTGCCTTTATCTGGCCCTTGGGGAACTATTCCAATCCACTAACACCGACAATGGGGAATAATTCCTGTTGCTGACATCAACAATAGGGCACTATTCCACTCCACTGACACCATTGAAAGGGCACAATTCCTTTCATTGACACCAACAATGGGGCAGAATTCCTCCCAATGACACCAACCATGGGGCATTGTTTACTCCCACTGGACCCCAGGGCATTTTCTACTCCCACTGGCCCCCCTAAAGTCCAAAGGGCAGTAAACTGGCCCTATGTTTAGAAAGTTTGGAGACCCCTGGCCTAGGGGGAGGTGGGAGCATAGTGAACGATGATATAAAGGTACACCTGTCCTTAAATAATTTACTGTTTTACAACATTGCAGATATATCTGAAATACAGTTTTCTGACTCTAGCCCTAACATAAAATCTAAACTCATAACATAGTTTTTGCTGATCTACCCTCTTGTTCCTGGAGCAGAAAGATTGGAAATCTTCCCAGAATAAGCATGATTAAAATTAAACAGAGGTTCTAACTCTTTTACACTCTAAGACTACCAAAACGGTTTTGGCTTATGTTCTAGATCAGACATGGTTCTATAATTGGCCAATATACAACAAAATATCCTAATTTTATTGTCAGTTTAAATTTACTGTTAAAACAGCTTTTATCCCTTCCATATGAAGAGTTTGTCAACATGATGTCCTGAGGTCTAAAGGCCATAACATGTCTCCAGGAAATATTGTCATTTACTGTGTTTAGGAGGATTTATTTTAATCCAGAAATTGGTGGGATTATTTACTAAGTTAAATCCACATGCGTATGTGCCAGGTTAGTTTTAATCGTCAGATATAGCTATCAGAAGAACTTTGAGCTGACTTTATGTAGCATATTGTACTGCAGCAATATGAAACGGATTTCTTTACTAGTGTTGGAAACACAATTGTAAGAAAATCCTTAAATAAACACTCCCATTATTTTAGATTGCTGGCTTCAATGGAACCAATAGTTTGCCTTCTTCCACTATTATATTATTACATCTGTCAGGCTGCTGACTTTCCAAATTCTGCCTTCAGGAAAAAAAGCCAAGCAGTGGCCTCTGCAGAGCTTTCCTATGTGATTGTAGATGGAAAAAAAACAAATCGAATTAGTTAAAAAAAATTCAGTATACAAAATAAAACGGATGCTCCTTTTCATTTGCTTTTTGCTGGATTTTGCTATTAAGCTTATATTAAGAAAAATAGTTTTCATTACTTACCGTAATTTTCCTTTCCTGGATCCTCCTCATGTCAGCCTACTATGGGTCAGCTCTGCCCCCTCTGACCCTTCCAGGACAACCACTTACCTAGCCCATAAAGGCGGCAGTCTGCCTGAGACAGTGTTCAAAATATCCCACCTCGCGACGGAAATTGGAGGGGAAATCCCCGGCTGACATGAGGAGGATCCAGTAAAGGAAAATTACGGTAAGTAATGAAAACAATTTTCCTTATTCTTGGACCTCCTCATGTCAGCCTGCTATGGGACATAAAAAGCAATGACATAAAAAAAAAAAAGGGAGGGCAAAAACCTTAATAAACACAACCCAAGAAACAAACAACACAATGCTGCTAAATACTGCATTTTAATGGCCAACAGCCGCTGCTATAACAGTAGATCAAAAAGATTCCGCAGGTGGTAGGGAAACATTCACCATGTAGTGTGGAATAAAGGTGTTAGGTGAACTCCAACTTGCTGCACTCCATACTACCTTGGCCAACACTTTAGCATATGCTGCCCAGGAAGCTGCCATGCCCCTCGTAGAATGCGCCTTGATTTCCAAGGGTGGTGGAAGATCTAGAGCTTTGTACGCAATTTGAATTGTCTTAATGATCCAGCAGGAAAAAACTCTAGGAGGGACTGCAATGCCTTTTTTTGACTGGGAAAGACAAAAAGTTGATCCTGTTACCGAAATTCTTAGGTTCGGCCCAGGTAAGTCGACAATGAACCAGGTCCAGTCTTCTGCATTCATCTTTTGATCCATCTTCAGGGAATGATGGAAGAACTGACTCCCAATCATGTGAAACGAAGTGGCCACTTTAGGAAGGAAACTTGGTACAGGCTTGAGCACTCTGTCTTGATAAATCAAACAATATGGTTCCTTGGACGAAAATTAGCATAACTCGGACACTCTTCTTGCCGAGGCAATCGTACTCAAAAATATAGTTCTTAATGTCAAATGAAACAGAGAGCAGGAGGAGACAGGATAAAATGGAGGAGCTAAAAACCAGAGTCAAATCCCACTTTGGGAAAAAAGATTTCATGGGAGGTCCAATCTTTATTCCTGCCTTCACAAAATGGACCACCAGAGGATGGAGAGCCCATCTGTCTTTTGACATAGACAGAGCAGAGACCTAGACTTTTAAGGAATTGTAGGCCAAGCCTTTTTTCCAGCCCATCTTGGAGGAACTTCAGTATATTAGAGACCAAAGGAGACTCAGAATCACAATTTTTTTTCTGTTGATAAGCATGCGAAGGCTTTCCATATCCGGTGATAGGTACTACTGGTTGTCTTCTTTCGAGCCTGCAACAAGGTATCCAGTACTCGTTTTGACAGATCTAAATTCTAAGATCTTCTCTCAATCTCCATGCCGTTAATTTCAATCTCCAGGGGTTGGGGTGATGAAGTCCATTCTGCAGTAGGAGATCTGGACACGGCGGTAGTGGGATTACCTGATACAACTTCATCCCCCATGCCAATGTAAACCACGGCCTTCTGGGCCAGAAGGGTAACACCACTATTGCCGCCACTTTCTCCTGCCAGATATTTAAGAGGACTTTGAGGATTAAAGGGAGCGGAGGAAACACATAAACCAGAGGAAAACTCCAAGGTTTGGAGAAAGCATCCCGGCCCAGAGCTTGCAGATGCCAGGTTCGGGAGAAGTAGCGCGGAAGTTGGAAATTCTTCTCCAACACCATCAAATCTTTCTCCGGCATTATTCAAGCCTTGAAAATCCTGTGTAAATATTTGGGATTGAGACCCCATTCATTGTGATCTATGAATTTTAGACTTAGGCGATCTGCTAAAACATTCCCAGACCCTGGCAGATAGGCCACCATCAAAGATCAAGAATTTCTATTCACCCACAGGAAGATTTGACAAGTCACTCTAAGGAGCGGCAAGCTTCTGGTGCCCCCTTGGCAAGCCACGTAAGCCACTGTTGTTCTGTTGTCCGAAAGAACTCTGACCACTTGTCTCTGTAAAACAGCCTGGAACGCTAACAGAGCGTGCCGAACATCTTCCAATTGTAGGAGAATTGAACTCTGTGCCTTTCCATCGTTCTTGAACACATTGGCCTAAACAGTGAGCTCCCCAGCCCAACAGACTGGTATCTATCGTCACGAGTCACGACTGCCGGTTCTGGGAATTCGTGTGGCACTCCCTGCGACAGATTGTGAGGAACCACCAACCATGCCACTGAAAGTATTATTGGTACTGGTATGAAGATCTTCTGCATCAAGGAGCAAATATCCCATTGGTGGAGGAAATTGTATTGAAACCTTCTTCTCAACCATCTGGCCCAGGGCACCACAGAAATTCTTGAAGACAGAAGACCCAAATACTGCATGCACTCCCTTGCAAGCAGAAATTATTTGGACATCACTACTTTCATTTTGTTCTGAATCTCCCGAATCTTCCCTTGAGGAAGAAAAACACTGCCTCTCAGTGTACTGAATTGTACGCCTAGATACTCCAAAATCTGCGAGGCTTGCATTTTCCAATAATTGATCAACCATCCAAAGCGACTGAGTGTGTTGTAGGTCAGGGCCACATGTTCTTGAAGCAGACTTTTTGAGGGAGCTAGCAACAAGATGTTGTCCAAGTGTTGAAATATCTGAATGCCTTCTACCCTCAACACCGCGATGACCGCCGACAGAACCTTTGAAAAGGTCCTGGGGGGCCGTTCAGAGCCCGAAGGGCAGACATTGAAACTTAAAATGCAAGCCTTCTGTTGTAAAGCGTTGAAAACGATGGTAAAGCGCATCTATGGGTATGTGTAGGTAGACATGCGCCAGATCGATCAAAGCGATCCAATCACCTTTTTTTAATACTGAAAAGATTGTCTCCAAAGACTCCATCTTGAAAGGCCGGGCCTTCATAAAGGAATTTAGGACCTTTAGGTCCAAAACGGGCCTGAAGCCCCCTGAAGACTTTGTGACTAGGAACAAGGGGAATACACCCCCTGACCCAATTCCTCTCTCTGAACCAGCAGTATGGCCTGTGCCATTAGCAACTCCTTTACATACACTTGCAAACCTAGCTTCTTCTCTGGACAGAGTGGAACATGAGTTTGCACAAAAACGGCTTGAGGTGGTCTTCCTCCGAACTCCAAGCGATATCCTCTTTGAATGATAATCCAGGAGTCCTCTACCTCTTCTGCCCAGACCTCCTTGAAAAGAGCCAATCTTTCTCCTACCTGGGAAGACTGGGCGGAGACACATTCAGAAGGACTTGTCCACCGCTTTTGAAGACTAATTGAACTTGGTTTTGGCACCCTTGGGGAAGGAAGGACCAGTCCCTTTCCACTGTCTGAAGAATGGTCTACCCAGTCTGTATGCAGCAGCTTCTCTGAAATTGTCCTTGGGCCTCTTAGAAGAACAAAAGGGGTAGCGTGGTCTCCTTTTCTTTGAAAAGAGCCAATCTTTCTCCTACCTGGGAAGACTGGGCGGAGACACATTCAGAAGGACTTGTCCACCGCTTTTGAAGACTAATTGAACTTGGTTTTGGCACCCTTGGGGAAGGAAGGACCAGTCCCTTTCCACTGTCTGAAGAATGGTCTGCCCAGTCTGTATGCAGCAGCTTCTCTGAAATTGTCCTTGGGCCTCTTAGAAGAACAAAAGGGGTAGCGTGGTCTCCTTTTCTTTGCGGGATTATACCTGATTTGCCGCCCGAAACTCGCTGAATACCTGACTTTAACTTTTTGCTGAACAAGAGCTTCACGTCAAAGGAAACCGAGAAAAGCCTATGCTTAGAGGCATTGTCAGCTTATCAATGTTTCAACCATAAGGCTCTGCGAGCCGCCACCGAATGAGTCATGAGTTTTGCGCCCATTCTGACTTGGTCTACAGCTGCCTCCGCCAAAATATCCACTACTGGTTTAATGGACAGTAATGGAGACAAATTTCTTCCTCCACCTCTCCCGAAGAACCAACCTCAAGATCCGCTACCCAAACTCTAAGAGCTGCTGCTACAGTGGTAGGAGCTATAGCCAGCCTGCAGGCTGCTCCCGCTACTGTGTAAATCCTCTTTAAATCTGTATCAATCATCCGATCCATGGGATCTTTAAAGGAAAGCAAATCCTCCAGAGGCAGCGTAATATAACAAGCCAACCTTTGTAAGGAAGCGTCCACTTTGGGACTAGATTTCCCTAGTTCCGCATCTTTTGAACAAAAAGCATTTAACTTTGCGACTCTATTGTAAATGTTCAGTCCTGCCTCGTCCACTCATCTTCCACAATTTCCTTAAATATCGAAAATGAGAAGGAAGGAAGGAACAGATTTCTTTAAATCCAGGTAATATTTGTGTTGTCTTCTAGGAGGTAAGGTCTCTTCTCGCCACCTCATAGCCTCCTTTACTGCCTCCACAAAGGCAGGAATTAAAAGTCAAAAGCATGCGATTCCGGTTCATTTTCCAATTCCAAAGAAACTGACTTTACCTCATCGTTTGAATTGAGACGGAACGACTTTCCGGGTTCCGAATCCTCTGAAGATGACAACAGCGGGGGCCGCGCTGATTTCCTGGAGACGTTTTTCATTCCCTCCTTGACTGCCACCTTGATGTAGGGCTGCTTCTTTCAGGCAAGTGGCCCAAACTGGTTTCCCAGGGAGGGATTCAGCCTAGGATGCCCAACAGGCTTTTTCCTCTGCTTATGCAGGTGAAGAGGCCCTGGAAGTTGATGAGGACCTTTGCATGTGCCTGCGACCTGACTTGTGCTTTCTGGGCTTTGCGATGATGTGACACCTCTTGGCTCGGGACCGAGCGACTACAGTGAGGTACAATTGATGGCGGCCTGGGGTGCCGTTCTGACGGAAGTTTTTTCTGCTGCAGGTCACTTTGGTTCTTTGATTTTTTTTTTTTTTTTTTTTCTGAAGGCGAGTTGCCGCATCTGACGCTCTTTGCAGGTGTTTATCCCACCCTGGGGTCTTCTTTCTGTAAATTGAGAGAAGGTTGTACTCTTTCAAAATATTTAAAAAAAAAACACAACACCCTTCCATGCGTATCTTCAGTGCTTACAGGCAAGCAGGAGAACCGGCAAAATCTATAGGTGAAGAGCAATCAGCAAACGCCACAGCTGCTATACAGAGGACAGAGGAGAAAAACCTTTGAGCAGGCTTACTAGGCAGAGTAGCAAGTTGATCAGCTGGAGCTGTCTGGTAGATAGAGATAGGGCAGACAGAACACTCGGCACTCTATACAGGGGCGATCCACACAAGGCATCATTCGGTTGCTAGGATACCGGGCGTGCGGCCCCCGATAGCCCCTCTTGCTTTAGCCACTGAGACTCGGGAACACATCAGTGGCGCGACTCCCTGCCCAGACAGCGGCATGCATGGAATGCCAGAAAACACTGTGGGGCAGCATGTGGTAGAAAACATAAGCCAGCTGCCTCCTTGCATATTCTTTAACAAAACAGTACTTTATACCGCCACCAGTTTCAGGCATTAAAATACACAGTAGTTTATACTGTAATTTCAAATCCCAGCACCAAGGGAATCCACCACCTAAGGAGATTTGTAGCCTATTAAGGGGGGGGGGGGGGGCTTCTGACTCAGGAGAGGCTGAACCTGAGCAGGATAATGCAGACTTTCTTCTATTCCTTTCTTTTCTTTTACTTTTATTTTTAAATGTGTCTGGGCTAGGAAAGAGGTTTTCCTGGAGGGGTCAGAGGGGGCAGAGCTGACCCATAGTAGGCTGATATGAGGATTTTTTTTTTAAATGGGTAAGTCAAGTTTACAAGCATAAAAACACCCTGGTTTGGATTTGTGCGATACTAGGTCAGATCAATTACATTTTCAGCAATCTTTGTCTGCGATAATTAACATGACACACCTTACTTTTTATTTTCTTTAGCCAAATGTTCCAACAAAATGATGGCTTGTTTTAGACAGACCAAGCAACTATCATTATGTCCTTGCATAGGAGCAGAAAACTCTTGCCAATTATTCTTGAGCAAGCAGTCAGTTATCCAAGGTTTTCTTTTTGGTTTAGTCAGAGATAAGGCCAGTACTGTCCCTCGCCTAAAAATAATAATGCAGGCACAGCCAGCTCAAGCATGCGCCTAAATGTCATGATTATTTTAAAATAAAATAAAAATAAGTTATCATTCAAACTTATTGTTTGTTCCCATGTCCAATATCTAAATTTTCAGTCTAGATTCAATTCTGAAATTCTGTGGAAGACAATTCTTACATTTGTTATATGTATTAGATAGCCTTCATTCCACCACCCTTTTGTCTACCCAATTAGAGAACCAGCACCATAATAAACAACCCTATCATGTAAGAAATGCCTCATTCTAATCCTGTGTAAGTGCAAATATAATTAGTATGATGATATTCCATAGTAATGGAATAACAAAAGTTAGTTGTTCATAAAACGTTACTTTAGGCTAGGTTCACACCGGTGCAATGCAGGAACCAGCGAGATTTCTGTGTGGATTCTTGCATTACATAGGACTCGCAGGCAATTCACACTGGTCTCTGCGAACCATTGCTGGTGCCAATGTAAAGTTAATGGCACTCCCAAATCGGTTCGCAGAACGCAGTGTGAACTGCGAAAAGCGTACGGGAATCAGATCACATGGGTCTGAACACCCATGCTATCCGATTCCAGTGTGGACCAAAAAAGGGTGCTGCACCATTTTGGTCCAAATGCGATTTCAGCCATACAAGCTGTATGGTTGAATTTTAATCACACGTGATGCGCACTGTAATGTGGTGCCAATCACTTGCGATGTTTTGCATCGCATTAATGTGAAACCCAGCCTTAGCCATTGAACAGCAAGTCACACAGGGGAATCACCTAATCATGCAATCATTTTATATGTGTCAATTTCTTGATAGTGCGTTCATGCAACATGTGAAACAATCAAAGGATGGTAGAGAACATACAGTTGAGACAATAATCCACCTGATTAGTCTTAACACCCATTATCCGAATATATTTACATAATTCCATAATAAATGTGTACCCAGCTTGCCTTTTTGGCTTACAACCCCTGCCAAGATTTTATTTCCATATATGTGCCTACTGAGAAGACCAAACAGGAAGTAAGCAGATCCCCAATTGAAATTGTGACAGCAACAAAAAATGACAGATGTTTTTACATTTACACTATATTATGAAAAGTATTGGGACACCTGCCTTTACATGCATAGGAAATTTAATGGCATCCCAGTCTTAGTCCGTAGGGTTCAAAACTGAGTTGGTCCACCTTTGCAGCTATAAGGGCCCCTTTCACACTTGTGTGACATGTCCTGCGACTTGGGACTGCAATGATCTCCAATGGTTACCATTTATATCTGTGCGACTTCAAGTTGCAAGGACTTCAAAGTAGTCCCTGCACTACTTTGGTCCAACTTTGATGCCTTTTGAGGTCCATAGATATTGGCATTGCTTCAAGTTCAGTCAAAATCATGGCAAGCAAAATTGCGGAAACATTGTGGTAAAATCACACGATTTTCAGGGTGGCACAAGTGACAGCTTCAACTCTTCTAGGAAGGCTGGCCACAAAGTTTAGGAGAGTGTCTATGGGAATGTTTGACCATTTTTCCAGAAGCTCATTCGTGAGGTCAGGCACTGATGTGGACGAGAAGGCCTGGCTCGCAATCTCTGCTCTAATTCATCCCAAAAGGTGTTCTATCAGGTTGAGGTCAGGACTTTGTACAGGCCAGTCAATTTCCTCCACACCAAACTCACTCATTTATGTCTGTATGGACTTTGCTTTGTGCACTGGTCCAAATTATTTGGTGGAACGGGAGGTGAAGTGAAGGGAACTCTTAAGACATCAGCATACCAAGTCATTTTAGAAAACTTCATGCTCCCTACTTTGTGGGAACAGTTTGGGGATGGTCCCTTCTTGTTTCAACATGACTGTTCACCAGTGCACAAAGCAAGGTCCATAAAGATATGGATAAGGGAGTTTGGGGTGGAGGAACTTGACTGGCCTGCACAGAGTCCTGACCTCAACCCAATAGAACACCTTTAGGATGAATTAGAGTGGAGACTGCGAGCCAGGCCTTTTTGTCCACATCAGTGCCTGAACTCACAAATGCACTTCTGGAAGAATGGGCAATCATTCCCATGGACACACTCCTAAACCTTGTGGACAGCCTTCCCAGAAGAGCTGAAGCTGTTATACAGTAGATGCAAAGGGTGGGCCAACCCAATATTGAACCCTACTGACTAAGACTGGGATGCTATTAAAGTTCATGTGCGTTTAAAGGCAGGCATCCCAATACTTTTGGTATTATAATGTACCTTCTTTGCTTTCAAAAAGATTTCTAAGCTATGTACTGCATGATTCTATAGCATGGTGGGGCTGATTTACTGAAGGTTGAAAATGACTTAGTAATAATATTAAGGTGTATTGTGAGTGTGACAAGTTTAGACAAAATGTCCATTGAAAATGTTTAAAAATTGCAGCTATAATGCTGCTTTAGCCCTGGTTCACATCAGTGCGGTTTTGAAATCGCACTACTTCAGCAAAATTTCAAAGCCGCAGAGCAGTGCGATTTGGACCTCCAATTTCACTGCTGCTTGTTACTTCTTTTAACAGAAGTTAATGCAAGTCGCAATAAAATTGGAAAAAAATAGTGCAAGAATCTTTTTCAAAGTCGATGTGACATGAGTTGGGGCAAATTGAATGTTTCCATTGCTGGCAATAGGATGTGC
This sequence comes from Pelophylax lessonae, assembly GCF_965119305.1. Lineage (NCBI taxonomy): Eukaryota > Metazoa > Chordata > Amphibia > Anura > Ranidae > Pelophylax > Pelophylax lessonae. The sequence goes on from NC_138768.1 coordinate 161,181,495, forward strand.
TTGTCATGCCATTTGGAGCTGTCAAATCACACTGGTGTGAACCAGGGCTAAGGCCTCCATATAATTAGAACACAGATTTATCATTAAAGAGTTCTGTAAAACTCACAAACTAGCATTTTGTTTATTTTTTTTTTATAACACGCTATTATCTTATGTCAGATACCCAGATGGTTCCTTATTGTTTATAATGATGTTTATGCCACTTGTATATTCTATTATTTTCTTCTGTAAATTACAAAGTATTACCAGACTACTTTGTCAGTAGCTTCCATCCTGTGCCCTGCACATTAGATTTATATTTGCATTGCTTTGGACATATTAGATTTCTTTTTCCTATATTACCTTAGATGGACAAAGATTGTAACGGCTGCATATTACTTCCCTCTAGCACAGGCAAATGTAATAAACACCATGTTCTACATTCCTCTGCTGCTTCAAATATGCTTTACATGCATGTTTCATAATGACAACGACCCCCACACTAAGTAGAAAATAAAATTACCTTGTAATTTAATAAGAACAATAATAATAACAATAAAAACTCTTGGTGGCTGATATCTCTCAGTATTTAAAAAGCTCACAAAAGAAGAGCTAAGAAAATAGGACTTACAAATGATCAATTATGAAAAATAATCCGTCTAGTGATGCAGGGCTAATGTGAGAAGATGGATGGCTTGCCATAAACCAATATCTCTGTTGTTTGTTTAGTCTAGGTGTAATTTTTTCAATTCTAGGGGGTAACTTTGAATGATTCCTAAACCACATTAGTTTAATATAAATGTTCTTGTCACTCAGGTGTACAGTATAGCAGAAGAAAATGCAGTATATTATGTCAAGTGTCAAGCGACCATTCTGATATTAAATTTTAACCAGTTTAGCAAATATAATGTAAGGATGACTGTGCATAAGTGTATACAGAGAATGTCACAATATTTTATCATATAGATGGAAAAGCTAAAGAACATTTGGTGTAATAAGTTGCCTTGAGTTGCCTTGCAGGTATGTAGAAGACGGGTAGGACTTAGACATCTACCTATAGTTGTAGTTGTACCTCACTAAATAACTGTACTTAAAGTAAACCTGTCACTTTGTTCATTCAGGGCAAAATAACAGGATCTCTTCATAGCCCTCCTCCTTTGCTACTTAATACTTACCAGTGGCGGCTGGTGTATTGGGGGCGCAGGGGAGCCGCCCCCCCCCCCCCCATCCATGCGTCCGGCCCCCTAATCTGCATGCAGGGCGTCGGACGCATGGAGCTTAATGGTTTTTTTTTTCTTAAATCAAAAGGGGGCACGCTGGTCACTGTGCATTGAAAGGGGGCACGCTGGTCACTGTGCATTGAAAGGGGGCACGCTGGTCTCTCTGCATTGAAGGGGGCACGCTGGTCAGTGTTTTGAAGGGGGCACGCTAGTCACTGTGCATTGAAAGGGGGCACGCTGGTCACTGTGCATTGAAAGGGGGCACGCTGGTCACTGTGCATTGAAAGGGGGCACGCTGGTCACTGTGCATTGAAAGGGGCACGCTGGTCACTGTGCATTGAAAGGGGGCACGCTGGTCACTGTGCATTGAAAGGGGCACGCTGGTCACTGTGCATTGAAAGGGGGCACGCTGGTCACTGTGCATTGAAAGGGGCACGCTGGTCACTGTGCATTGAAAGGGGGCACGCTGGTCTCTCTGCATTGAAAGGGGGCACGCTGGTCTCTCTGCATTGAAGGGGGCACACTATACCTTAATTACTGAAGGCCCCTTTCACACTTTTGTGACCTCAAAGTCACACAATTTTTTACAGCGTTTTTTGCCGCCAAGCAATGCCTATTACATTTTTCTGTTTGCGCCCCCCCCCAAATTTTTGAGCACCAGCCTCCACTGATACCTACCCTCCAATGTGTATGCTTAGTGTCAGTCTGTGTTGGCGCTTACAAGGGTTTAAGAACCTTCTCCCTGACCTTGGGAAACTCTTCTGTGTAACAGGTGATGGCCATATGCTCCTCTAAAGCTGGAAGTAACGTGTTTTCATAGGGCTCAAGCTGGCAAACAGGGTGGTAGGGAAGCATAGAGGCAGGAAGTATAATCAGCACAGGTGAGCTATACAAAGGACCAGTACATTTGCAAAAAAAAATCAATGCAGTGATGCTAGCTAATGATTAATGCAATGTCAAATTTAAAAAAAAATATAGCAAATATGCGCTTCAAGAGAAAGCTCGGTCCCAACTTCCTGCCATGTATGGCGTCAGTACAAAATTTATACATCCACTGAATCATTTTGTAATCTCAGCAGAGACAAACAGTGTAACATAGTCTGCAACAAACTGGCTGATCTCTCTGTCTATCTCTACTAACACTGCATTAATCGCCCTAGGATATCAATGGATACAGAAAATTTCTGATGGGTGGGACTTAGACATCCAACTATAGTTCTAGTGGTACCTTACAAAATAACTCTACACGAAGTGAATCTATTATCACTTTGCCCATTCAGGGTACTCCCTAAAGCAAGAGATGGTAAATTGAAACCTGAAATATTATTTATTTATCGGCGTATAACACGCACCGGCGTATAACACACACCTAAATTTTAGGGGAGAAATTTCAGGAAAAAATCTGAAATTTAAAATAAATAGCTTTGAACTCAGAACATTGTTTTTTAATCAAATGCAGTCTCACCAGTGCCCACGAATGCAGCCTCATCAGTGCAGTGTCTATCAATGCAGCCTCACCAGCGCAGTGTCCATCAATGCAGCATCGCCAGTGCAGTGTCCATCAATGCAGCCTCGCCAGCACAGTGTCCTTAGATGCAGCCTCGGCAGCCCAGTGTCCTTAAATGCAGCCTCGCCAGCGCAGTGCCCATAAATGCAGCATCGCCAGCGCAGTGTCCATCAATGCAGCTCCGCCAGCGCAGTGTCCTTAAATGCAGCCTCGCCAGAGCCACTGTCCTTAAATGCAGCCTCTCCAGCACCAGTGACACTATCCAAATCAATTTTAAAAAAGGCCAGAAAGCAGCGCCGAGAGGTAGAAGCGGGCGGGCCGGGCCAAGGAGAAGGGTGGACGAGCTATCGCTGTCATCCGAAGTCCCGGCGCCTATGATAGACATCACATGTCTCGGCATAGGAGGCGGGACTTCCGATGACAGCTCGTCTTTCCTTCTCCTCCGCCCGGCCCACCCCCTCTACCTCTCGACACTGCTTCCTGGCCTTTTTTTTTTCTGACACGCACTGTTGCTTTTTCCTCCATTTTCAGGAGGAAAAAGTGCATGTTATACGCCGACAAATACGGTAGTTACATTGATTGCAGAAATCTTCATTCAGCAATTCCTTGTTGTTTGGTCATTGGATGCAGAGACATTGGGGTTTATTTACTAAAAGCAAATCCACTGTGCACTACAAGTGAACTTGCAAGTGCACTTGGAAGTGCAGTCATTGTAGATCTAAGGGGGCCATGCAAGGAAAATAAAAAGCAGCATTTTTGTTTGCACATGATTGGATGATAGAAATCAGCAGAGCTTCCCCTCATTTCAGATCTTCCCCTCAGATCTACAGCGACGGCACTTTACAGTGCAATTGTAGTGTACAGTAGATTTGCCTTTCAGTAAAAAAAAACCATTGGTTACATGAACTCTGATGAACAGTAGGATCAGCTAGCATTAATAAGAAGCTCTGCAGAAACACTTTAAGTTGCTTTTGTATGGGAACAGAAGCAGTGTTGATGGGAACCAGAGCCCGTCGATACAGTTCCTAACACAGCTACAGAATTTTTCTGGACCTGGGGATAGGGGTTAGTGGACTTTAACAATACCACAAGGCCTCAGAGAGCGCTGGATGTAGCTGTTTCTTAAGGCTGAACTCAAAGTATGATATTTATTGCTTGGAGCAATATAAGAAAGTAATGTCAGTAATGTATCTCATACCTGAGGAACCACTGTGGAAGATGACAATCACTGTAGTAGTCACCATCTTCTGGGTCTTGTGGAAAGCGGTTTCACTTTCCCTGGTTGCTTGCTAAGCCCTTCTACCATTCACAGAACACCTTACATTTTTTTTTCTCCACCTCACCCAATCAGAGAATGCTTTGTATAAGCTCTATATACTTACATTGGTTCTAGCTAGACCAATGTAACTAGGCAATAAAGATCATACCTATAGTTTAGCTTTTAAAATACTGCATACATAAAATGTTTTTAGGCTTGTTAAATTCTCTAGTATTGAGGAGAAATCGAGTTTAAAAAATAGCAGCATATTAAAAAGAAAAGGGTTTCTAGTCTAGATAGCTCTGTTATTAAAGAACTTTACTCACATTAATTGAAAAGTAAACTTTAACCCTATGTCCGAATTGGCAATAGGTTTTCTTATACATGTACTCGATTTTCTTTGTGTTACGATTGAAATTGCATAGAACCATCAGTGTTCCATTTACCTAGCATGCTCAGTTAGACTGTTTCTGAGGAACTTGCTTATGCAGATGTCCACTAATGACTCCTGTATGGAGTACAGTAGAGTATAGTGGTTTGATCATTTTTTTTTAAATTAGATAAATTGGACCTTGCAGTAAAATGCAAGGTCCGCTTATACAACACCTTATGTTAATAATTGCAAAATGTACTTGTAAGGCCTCTTGCTCCCGATATTCCTGTTTGAGCATCTCCTTTTTCAGCCGTAATTTTTGTCTTATTGAAAAGCGCGCATTTGCGCATATGCGTTTACGCAAATCTTGCGTAAATTCGTGTAAATTTCTGCCTCTGAATATGCAAATTTTTTTTTCAGATTAACAGTATGATCGTGTGCGTTCATTTGATCGCATTTGCACGTATTTGCATGCAAATGCGCGCATTAGGCGTAAATTACTGTCCAAAAATGCAGATTTTTCTATTTTGTTCTTACTGAAAAATACGCGCCTGTATCCATAGGCAAATTAGAATGAATGGGCTCTATTTTAGCTCATAAAAAAAGCTGTACTGAGCATTTTTAAGCTGCAGTGTGCAAGGGGCCTAATACATACATTTTGCAACGACTAACGTTAAGCAGATTCTGGGGAGGGGGACCAAGATATTACATGCGGACCTTGCATTGTACTACATGGTTCAATTTAAAGCTGGGAAGTTCTCTTGGCTTCCAGCTAGTAGGGACACTGGGGGAGATTTACAAAAACTGGATTACTCAGAATCTGGTGCAGCTGTGCATGGTAGCCAATCAGCTTTAATTTCAGCTTGTTCAGTTAGGCTTTGGCAATAAAACCTGGAAGCTGATTGGTTTTTATGTAAATCTCCCTCACAGGCTGCAATACAATCCTAATAGAGGTTTAACCATTCTCCTTTTTAAAATGAGAAAAAGCTATATCCCACTATAGGAAAGGTATTGCACAGCAACTTTGAAACATATCAAATCAACTTTTTAATATATTATATTTGGATTATGTCACACATAGAATTTTCAAGTCATCTTTAAGTAGAGTAACCAACCACTGTATGACTGCATTTGGCAAGCAACTTTCAACACAATGGCAGTGCATCAAAGTCTTATGGAAGCAGTTAGTAATTTGCAGTGATTATTACTGATTTAGAATGGCCTGATTGGGTAGGTAGCCTTTCCTACCCTTTTTATCCTCAAGGATGGCTTGAAAACATATTAAGATTTCAGCAAACCCCTGTTTTTTTATCCATAGCTCATAGAACATATGCGTAATAATCAAGTTGTAGCTATAGCAATACATCTGTATATATATAATAATTACAAATAAAATATAGAATAGAATTGCATACTATACTGTATATCCGAATGACAAAGTCACAAAAAACACTGAATCTGCATTGGTACTCACTGGTAACACTCACTCTGCATTGGTGCTCATTGCAAAATTAAAACTTAACATTGTTGCTCCAGGAAAAAAAACTTTACCTATGTATTGGTGCTCATTGTAACACTCAAACGTTTGCATTGGTGTTCAGTTGTCTTGGAAAAACTTTAGCTCTGCATTTGAAGACAGGGAAAAACTTTAATGGTGTGTATAAGATGAGAATGGGGTTGCAGGCCAACAGCACGGCTATGGAGCACTTATGAAAGCCTCTGTCACCCCCTTCTCCCAACATCCCTTGCTCAGGACCCCTCAGTTGTCCCAGGGGGTCTCTACACCCCTCTGTCATCTACCAGGTGTGAGGTTAGTGCTTTCCTAATTTACACACTGCTCTCACCACTGGACAGGAGAGGGGCTGCCACTGCACATGCGGCAGAGACCACACAGGCTACCTGGGCTGTAAGGGTGACATGGATGCTTGGTGCGACATCAAAAAGTCTATTGCTATAGTTCCAGCTTTGTGTTGATGTCATGTCAATGGGCAGCAGTACATTAGCAGTTGCTGAAGGGGGCAAAGGTGGTAGGACCACTGGGGACCTTGGTTTATAAACTCTGACCTAGAGCATGTGGCCACAGAGCCTTCTTCTACACAGGCCACTGTCAGGGTCCTTCCTAAAAACTCTACAAAGGATACATAAAAGTAAAGTAGAGCACATAAAAATATTTGAATTACATTTGGTAGTAGAATATGAACAGCTAACTGTTTTAATATTCTGCCAGGTGACTATATTTTTTTGGAACTGGACATAAAAGGAAATTAACCCAACCAGTCATTTAGAAGGAACTTGTGATTTCATGCTTCTGTGCTTCGGCTATATGTCCTGAGACAGGGCCCTGCTATCCCGACTTCCAACTAAAATGCTAAACAGGTGTTTGGAGCTCAACCTGTAACCAAAATATTTCCCCTTCTAACCTGTGACTCTGATAAGGCTCCTTTCGGAAATATAGTGGTTACACATTCCTGTTATACCTTTAACAAACTACTATTTTACTCCAGACAAGCTACACAATGCTGTGGCTATTTGTACCACTCCTGTACTAAGTTACAGATAACGTTACAACAAATTTGTTTTCTCAAAAAATCACTGAGGCCTAATATCCCAAGAGTAATGACAGCCTTGTCTTTCTTTTAGAAACAGCCCGGCATAATTTTCCATCATGAAAGGTCTACTTCCTGTCACAATAGGGCTGTTCTTAAACTAAAGAATGGGATATGGCTCAATTTGCAGGTGTTCAGGTAGAAAGGTAAGAGGGTGTTTGACCCCTGGTGAGCAATTGTTACATTGGAATGTAACTTAAGTCTGTTCATGTGGATCATTCCATCGGATAAAGCTACTGACTTACTGGAGTAAAATCAAGTCAGTTCATAATAAAGGTGATACAGATACACAATGTGATACCACTAAGGGATCATTATGCCAGTAGAAAAAGAACAGTATCCATTTCAATGTCAAATAGGAATGAAGATTTTGTTGCTCTAGTCTTATGAAATGACATTTAATTAAAAAAAAAAAAATTACCGTAGTTATATTTTTTGCTAAATAGTTAAAGTGAACACCAGGCAGATATAAAAATACAATTTAGTTCAGTGATGAATATGCATTAAAAGAAAAATAAAATGTGTATTTAAAGTGATTGTAAGGCTTAATTTTTTAAAAATTAAAATAACAAACATATAATACTTACTTGCTCTGTGCAATAATTTTGCACAGGGCAGTCCCAATCCACCTCTTTTCGAGTTCCCCACTGGCGCTCCTGGCTCCTCCCCCTCACTAAGTGCCCTTTTTGCAAGCCACCTGCTATGGAGGCACTCATACATGCTCACTCCCAAACCCTCCTCTGTGTGTCCATAAGACACACACAGTACAGCTCGGCCCCCTCATCACTGGCTGTGATTGACAGCAGTGGAACACAATGGCTCCTGATTCTGTATTTGAGCCAATGAAAAGCGAGATAGCTCAGAGAGCCTCAGCTCTCATGCACATCGCTGGATAGAGATAGAATGCAGATGAATGTATTGTTGGGGGGCTGCGGGGGGGGGGGGGGGGGCTGCATACAGAATGCAGTAAGGTAAAAAACCTTCTGCCTTTAAAAACACTTTAAGGCCTTGTTTAGGCTTGCGAATGTAGGGGGCAGCAAAAATGCACATTTAAGCAAATTTTTGGTGCCTGCTTGCTTAACAGGCAGAGAATGGGGGTGTTTACATGACGAGGCCACAACAATTTATGCCTCCGGCTAAATTGACTTGACTTTACCACTACACATTCAAGCCAATGGGGAAGCACTGCAAACACCACGCAAATGCATGCAATTCATACAATTGCTGCATGTTTGCCAGCTACAATGAGGAGTTAAACAGGTGGTGAGGAGGCATTGTAATGCTTCCTTACCACCTGTCAATAGCCTCTGGAGAGTGGATTGGGCTTCACAGGCAAGGGAGATTTCGACGCATGTCTAAATCTACCCTAACAGAAAATAGGTAAATATAAACATCAGAGGTTGCATAGTCCCTTTTAAGGAGTTAATCAGAAGATTTTCTGCCTAGCCGTACAGATTTCAGCTATACGGGCTACCTTGGCCTGCGATGTGCTGCTTCATGTTTGTGAGTTCTCTCTTGTTTTATTATCATTAAAGAGAAGTATGGGCTTAAAAAAAAAATAAGCATTTATATTCCCCTGCCGCTTCTAGGATTGAGAACTGACTGATCACAGACCACTAATTGCTCAGTTCTCAGCCTTCAGTAAACAGAGAGCGGTGACTGTCAGTCACATCTCTATGCTCTGCCTCTCAGACACTCACTGGAGTGGCGGGCTGTGTGTGGGGGGCGGGGGGGGGGGGGCTGAGAGGCTGAGCCAGCTGCCAATTCAGGCATCAGGGGGGGTTCTGACTGTAAAGGTAAGATCAATATAGAGACTGGACCGGCTGTTGGCTGAAAATGGGTGACAGGAGTACAGAACAAACTGCACTCCTGTGATCCCCAGGAGAAGTACAGTCAAAATAGCTTTTATTATACTTCTTCTTTGAAGTATAACTAAAGGCAAAACTTTTTTGTTTTTGTTTTGGATAGAGTAATAAGGGATGTGAACACCCATCAGATTGTTATTGCTGTCTATGTCTCTATTAGGGAGTGTTCTTCTTCTCCATTTGTCATGATTACCGTTATCATCAAAAGGGAAAGTTTAAGGAAATCACACATTTTGTATTGTCCCCAAAACAGTAATAGAGGGAAAATCTTCCAATGCACAAGTTCAGGTGACACTGGTGACAGCAAGAGATTTCCTCCTGCTATAGGACAGGAATTAAAGAGAAATCTACCCAATAGTTAAAAAAAAAAACTAAAACTGATAGGTGCTATAACTCTCCATACGTGTTCCAACATGAAAAAAGTTTAGTCATCAGGCCTTGTTTACTCTAGGCCAGGGGTCCTCAAATGATGGCCCTCCAGTTGTTCAGGAATTACAATTCCAATCATGCCTAGTCATGTCTTGGAATGTCAGAGTTTTACAATGCCTCATGGGATGTGTAGTTCGGCAACAGCTGGAGGGCCGTAGTTTGAGGATCCCTGCTCTAGGCTATTTGGAATCACTCCCAGATTTCCAAATTGCTGTTAAATGCACAAGGTTTGTTTAGGTGCCAATAATTCTTAATGGCAACTTAAACGTGGTGTGATTTTGCCACAACTGTTGTACGACAAAACTCCCGAAAAACCGTGGCAAAATGAAGGTTAAAAAACACGCCTGGCTTTTTGAGCTGAGGGAGACCTATTTAAAATGAATGGTGCCGCTCCAAAAACACTCAAGTGTGAACAGGACCTTAGTTCTATTTTAAATGTATCACTTAATGCACTAGATCCATGCACTCTTTTTGTTTTTTTGTTGTTACAGTTTGCAGATACCCTGTGGATACATTTTGTTCAGGGATAGTTCCTTAACCAGGCAATATTGCCTAATTGTAGTAAACTTCCCATTTTGTAATGTTATATTTAAATGTGGAAAAATCGACATAGTTCCCCCTTTTTTTTTTTTTCAAATAAAAACGAAATAGTTTTGATTGCATAAGTGTTTACAGAGAAGTAAACAGGAAGCCGATGGTAATTTTGAAGAAGTTGCAGAGACCCACAGCTGGGATGGGAAAAACGCACGTAGGCTATCCATACCCAAAACCTTCACAAAAGCATAATGCAACCCCATATCATTACCACTTAGAATTTGCCAAGGTTATTGATAAGCTGAATGTATTTGGGTTCAGTTCATGAAGGGGTCACAAAATATCAGTGAAGTCTGAGTTCCACATCTAAACCCCATTCAAGTCAATCAAAGTTGAATCTTAGAAATCAGTAATGGCCATTTTCTCGGCAAATAGGCAAGAGATTGTCAAACAAATGGCATGGGGGCTGGGCACTGCCTTGGAGAACATGTACAAAAGCAGCAACATATTTTTTTTTTTTCAGTTTGATGGAGAGCGGCAATTTTAAAATTGTTTAAATATTTTCTGTATGACGTTCACAGCCTAGTATAGATAAACCGACATTTACAAAGAATAAAAATGCAGGCAGTTCTATTAGCTGGTAAATGACAGTTCCTAGTCATTCTGTTCTGTTTGTAAACAAAGGGGGAAGGCCTTCCCTTCATTTATACAAGACCCTTAGAGCCGGTTCACACTACCGCGACCAGAAAGTCGCCCCATGAAGGAGCGACTTTTTAGCGTGACTTTGAAGAGACTTGCTTAGAGACTTGTAAGGAGACTTGTAAGAGACTTGGAAGAGACTTGTGCACTACTTTGAAGAGACTTAAATGATAGGCGACTTTGTCTGTGGGGAATGCCTGGCTAATCTTTTTCTTCTTCCTGGAAAGTCTGATCACAGTCGCTTGAAAATAGATAAGGATCCAAATTAGAGGCGACTCCCATTGAAGTCTATGTGCAGTCGGATAGAGGTCGCCTTGAAGTAGTACAGGAACCTTTTCTGAAGTTGGAGCGACTTCAGTAGTGCATATTAAGATGGCTCTCATTCATTTACATTGAATTTGTGATGACAAGAGACTTGGGGCGACTTGAGGGCACACAAGTCGTGTCCCAAGTCGGAGTAGTGTGAACCGGCTCTTAACCTAGATGAGGGCCTGGTATAAATGTTAATGGTGGGCCCCATACAAATTTATACAAAATATTATGCAAAAATTCAGCCTGGCAGGCCACAAAAGGGGGAAACAAGAGTGTGCCCCCCCCCCCCTCCCCTAGACCGTACTAGATGACATGCCCTCAATGGTTTAAGAGTATAATGCCTCTTCCCCACAACCCTGGCCCATGGGTTGCTGGGGTCTGTGGATGGGAGACTTATCGAAATCTGTAAGCTTCATTTAAGAATAAGGAACCCACAGATACCACCCCAACCTCCCATGTGAATGAATACAGGGTACCCCTATGCATTCACAGAAAAAGGTAGAGAGTAAAGACCCACACTTTTTGATGAGTCCTTTATTTAAAATAAAAAAGTGCACCCAAACGTAGGTTCAGACCAAAACTTCATCTCATCCCTAGCCAGGATCCATGTAAGAGAAACAGTAAGTATATAGGAAAATGGTTCTCTTATTTAAAGGGCAACTCCACGTTTGTGGGGAAAAAAATAGCAAATAAAGAAAAAAGAATATAACGTATACAATTGTGACACAAATTATATTGTAATTAAATGTTATTAAAAATCACCTTTCCTTTTCAATCTGCAGCTGTTGTAATTTTCTGAAAATGCAATTCAATATGGCTACCTGGAGCTGTTCTGTACACAGAATGTGTACTGACCACACCCCAGAAACATAATTTCTTGCTTGTGTGATTGGCTCACTGATTTTCTCAGAAGTCTGCTTAAGATACAAGTCAGATTTCTGGCATCCCCTGCAACAAAAATGTCATTTTTGATGAGATACTCCCAACAGGAACACTTCTAAAGGGATGCAGGCCCAGCAGCTTCCCTCATTAGAGCCCTGCAGCTGCCACAGCTGGCAGATAATTAGGAAACCACTCCCATTTGACCGCTCAGCACAGAAGCACAGAGGAACAAACAATGATTACTTCAGAATAACAAAATTAGGATTCAGCAACACAGTTTGTTAAAATCCCTGCAATGTACAGAGGGGAATGTTTTTTTTCTCAACAAAAGTGGAGTTATGCTTTAATTAAGCCAATTCTGAACTTTTTGGCCTTAAAGTAAAACATAGCATATGCTGGAAAGCCAACATTCATCTTTGCTTGTAAACCAAAATCCCCCCAATGAAGCAAGATGGTGGTAGCATCTTATAGAGGGACCAGAAACTAGTCAGGATTGAGGTCAATATAGATGGAACCAAATACTGGGAAATTCTAAAGGAAACCTGTTTCCATCTGCATGAGACCTGAGGCTGAGGTTTTCCATAAGGCAGGACAATAAACCTAAACACATATGAGCTAAAAGACAGTGCACCTAAATACACAGCCAAATCTACAATAACAATAGCAGTTTAAAACCAATAATCGGAATGTCTGAGAGAATGATCCGTCCAAAAGACACACTTTGGCTCAAATGGGAATCTTTGAAAATACTTCAAAACTGCTGATTACTAATAATTCACAGCCAACTTATGCAAAAAAAGAAAAAAGCAAGATACAGATATGAAAAGCTGGTGCAGCTTCCCTAAAAATTCACAACTGTAAGTGCAGCCAAAGGGGGCTCAACCAACAAATGCCACAGCAGGTATGCAGAACTAGACACAGTGCAATGATGGTATTGTTCAAGTCCTCCTTCTAATGATGTTTGTACGTAGCTGCTGTCAGCAATACTCTCAGATTACTTATGTCTAGGCTAAACTAAATTGTTATATTTGGGTAGATTTACTTTAAAATATGCTACAGCACATAACACAAGTGATGCAAGGCATTAAAAAATTCTTTAACTTCTTGGCGCCGTCCACACACAAATATGCAGCCTCTCGGCAGATGGGCCTTGGCACTGAGCGTGCGCATTTGCATGCATTAGTGCAAATACAGCTGTGCGGAGAGCGTGGCTAACGGAAAGCAGCAATCAGGAGCTTTCTGATCATGTGATCGCCGTAACAGCCAATCATGTCGATCACATGATCATAAAACCCTCCCCGCCTCCCGTCATCCTAAACCCCTTAAAGGGCCAGAAGGCGCCAGCTCCAAGGGGTTACCATAACAAATACACCAATCTTTGTGTAAATCTATCTATCTATCTATCTATCTATCTATCTATCTATCTATCTATCTATCTATCTATCTATCATGACAGAATTGACAGTGGTATTTTTGACATTTTATTATTTTTATGTCAGTTTGACAAAAACCTTAATATTAGCATCAATATTTTGCCTTCTGTTTTTATTCACTGTGCACTTTTTACAAACCCGATTCCAAAAAAGTTGGGACACTGTACAAATTGTGAATAAAAACAGAATGCAATGATGTGAAAGTTTCAAATTTCAATATTTTATTCAGAATACAACATAGATGATATATCAAATGTTTAAACTGAGAAAATGTATCATGTTAAGGGAAAAATAAGTTGATTTTAAATTTCATGGCATCAACACATCTCAAAAAAGTTGGGACAAGGCCATGTTTACCACTGTGTGGCATCCCCTCTTCTTTTTATAACAGTCTGCAAATGTCTGGGGACTGAGGAGACAAGTTGCTCAAGTTAAGGAATAGGAATGTTGTCCCATTCTTGTCTAATACAGGCTTCTAGTTGCTCAACTGTCTTAGGTCTTCTTTGTCGCATCTTCTTCTTATGGATGCGCCAAATATTTTCTATGTGTGAAAGATCTGGACTGCAGGCTGGCCATTTCAGTACCCGGATCCTTCTTCTACGCAGCCATGATATTTTAATTGATGCAGTATGTGGTCTGGCATTGTCATGTTGGAAAATGCAAGGTCTTCCCTGAAAGAGACGACATCTGGATGGAGCATATGTTGTTCTAGAACTTGGATATACCTTTCAGCATTGATGGTGTTTTCCAGATGTGTTAGCTGCCCATGCCACATGCACTCATGCAACCCCATACCATCAGAGATGCAGGCTTCTGAACTGAGCGCTGATAACAACTTGGGTTGTCCTTGTCCTCTTTAGTCCGGATGACATGGCGTCCCAGTTTTCCAAAAAGAACTTCAAATTTTGATTCGTCTGACCACAGAACAGTTTTCCACTTTGCCATAGTCCATTTTAAATGAGCCTTGGCCCAGAGAAAACGCCTGCGCTTCTGGATCATGTTTAGATATGGCTTCTTTTTTGGCCTATAGAGTTTTAGTCGGCAACGGCGAATGGCACGGTGGATTGTGTTCACCGACAATGTTTTCTGGAAGTATTCCTGAGCCCATGTTGTGATTTCCATTACAGTAGCATTCCTGTATGTGATGCAGTGCCGTCTAAGGGCCCAAAGATCATGGGCATCCAGTATGGCTTTCTGGCCTTGACCCTTTCACACAGAGATTGTTCCAGATTCTCTGAATCTTTGGATGATATTATGCACTGTAGATGATGATAACTTCAAACGCTTTGCAATTTCTCTCTGAGAAATTCCTTTCTGATATTGCTCCACTATTTTTCGCCGCAGCATTGGGGGAATTGGTGATCCTCTGCCCATCTTGACTTCTGAGAGACACTGCCACTCTGAGAAGCTCTTTTTATACCCAATCATGTTGCCAATTGACCTAATAAGTTGCAAATTGGTCCTCCAGCTGTTCCTTATATGTACATTTAACTTTTCTGGCCTCTTATTGCTACCTGTCCCAACTTTTTTGGAATGTGTAGCTCTCATGAAATCCAAAATGAGCCAACATTTGGCATGACATTTCAAAATGTCTCACTTTCAACATTTGATATGTTATCTATATTATATTGTGAATAAAATATACGTTCATGAGATTTGTAAATTAGTCCGTTCTTTTTTTACTATCCTGTCACATACACTTCTATCCTGGTTTATTTATTTATTTTAGGTGTTTTTATGACACAAAAATTTTAACACAGCACTTTACATATTGTAATTTACATCTACAATCGAAGATTCTTTCCTCACATGCAGAACGAAATTATAAATGCAACACTTTTGTTTTTGCCCCCATTTTGCATGAGCTGAACTCAAAGATCTAAGACTTTTTCTATGTACACAAAAGGCCTATTTCTCTCAACTATTGTTCACAAATCTGCTAAATCTGTGTTAGTGAGCACTTCTCCTTTGCCGAGATAATCCATCCACCTCACAGGTGGGGCATTTCAAGATGCTGCTTAGACAGCAGGATTATTGCACAGGTATTCCTTAAGCTGGCCACAATAAAGGCCACTCTAAAATGTGCAGTTTTACTGTATTGGGGGGTCCGGGGGGCTCAGAAAACCAGTCAGTGACCACCATTTGCAACAGGCAGTGCAACACATCTCCTTCACATAGAGTTGATCAGATTGTTGATTGTGGCCTGTGGAATGTTGGTCCACTCCAATGGTTCAATGATTGTGCAAAGTTGCTGGATATTGGCAGGACCTGGATCAGGCTGTCGTATACGCCGATCCAGAGCATCCCAAACATGCTCAATGGGTGACGTGTCCGGTGAGTATGCTGGCCATGCAAAAACTGGGATGTTTTCAGCTTCCAGGAATTGTGTTCAGATCCTTGCAACATGGGGCCATGCATTATCATGCTGCAACATGAGGTTATGGCCATGGATGAATGACACAACAATGGGCCTCAGGATCTCATCACGAGATCTCTGTGCATTCAAAATGCCATCAATAAAATGCACCTGAGTTCATTGTCCATAACATACGCCTGCCCATACCATAACCCCATCGACACCATGGGCCACTGGATCCACAACGTTGACATCAGGAAATGGCTCACCCACACAATGCCATACACGCTGTCTGCCATCTGCCCTGTACAGTGAAAACCGGGATTCCTCCGTGAAGAGAACACCTCTCCAAAGTGTCAGACGCCATAGAATGTGAGTATTTTCCCACTCAAGTCAGTTACAACGACGAACTACAGTCAGATCGAGATCCCGTTGAGGGCGACGAGCATGCAGTTGAGCTTCCCTGAGATGGTTTCTGACAGTTTGTGCAAAAATTCTTTGGTTAAGCAAACCGATTGTTGCAGCAGCTGTCCGGGTGGCTGGTCTCAGACGATCTTGGAGGTGAAGATGCTGGATGTGGAGGTCCTGGGCTGGTGTGGTTACACTTGGTCTGCTGCTGTGAGGCCGGTTGTATGTACTACCAAATTCTCTGAAATGCCTTTGGAGATGGCTTATGGTGGAGAAATGAACATTCAATTCACGGGCATCAGCTCTGATGGACATTACTGCAGTCAGCATGCCAATTGCACGCTCTCTCAAAACTTGCAACATCTGTGGCATGTGCTGTGTGATAAAACTGCACATTTAAGAGTGGCCTTTTATTGTGGCCAGTCTAAGGCACACCTGTGCAATAATCATGCTGTCTAATCAGCATCTTGATATGCCACACTTGTGAGGTGGATGGATTATCTCGGCAAAGGAGAAGTGCTCACTAACACAGATTTAGACAGATTTGTGAACAATATTTGAGAGAAATAGGCCTTTTGTGTTCAGCTCATGAAAAATGGGGGCAAAAACAAAAGTGTTGCGTTTATAATTTTGCTCAGTGTACATACACATACCAGAGCCAATAAAGACAGGAAGCAATTACCCTACCAGCCTGTCTTAGGAGTGTGGGAGGACATCAGAGTACTCAGAGGAAACACACACAAGCACTGGAAGAACATGCAAACTCCATGCAGGCAGTGTCCTGATTGGGATGCAAACTCTAGGCTCTAACGCTGCAAAGCAAAAGTGCTAATCACTAAGCAGCAACTGTGCTGCCCTCATTTAAATATTCATTACAGTCCCATATAATATATTTGGTCATTTGATTGCTTATACTCTATGATACAACACAGTAACCAAACCTTAAAAATACATAAGATTACTTTAAAATACAATAAGGCAACCTAATGCCTCAAGCTCCACTTAAAAACTATTACAGCTAGATGACAAATAGTATATACTGTATGTGTCATATGCATATTTTCATCTTTATGCTCTGTGCGCCACTTCATTTAAACATGGCGGACTTACAGTGCTAGATAAACAAAAAACAAAAAAAAGCATGTTTTATAGAAGACCCAAAAAAAAAGGCATCTTCCTAAAAAACATGAACACAAAACTTTAATTGTTTTAATTATATTGCTAATTATTAGGAATCTGTAGATATAACTTTGCCAATGATGAGCTTACTAAACCACTAAACTGAAAAAAAATATATTGTAATTCAACAAAACAGTTTTGTTATTTTAACCTGAACCAAATCGAGCCCCCACAGTTAATAGTGTTTTATTACTTTGAATTCAGCAATCATCAGGATAAGTACATTTCTTTAAGATAGTCTTAAACATATTAACTCACAGGTAACGTGAAAATGTAGGAGGGTAAATGTGAAACAGAACGATAATTTGTTTCTTGTTATACAAAGTAATTGATCCTGCCTAATAAGAAGCTTTATTAGTATTTTATTTTATTGATCCTATTTGATTTTTTTTACATTGTGCTTGTATCTCTGGTATTAACATTTCTGAAACAAAATTAGTTTTGAAAAAAGGAAAAATCAAATGCGTTGGGGAATTGTTGTTAATATAGCTTGATAATCTTAATCATTACATCGAGGAAATTATATTGTATTTCACACAATAATAATTTGACACTTTTATTAGCTAAAAATCCCCGGGCTAACAATGGTACGTAAGGGATGTGTTAATTAAGAGTGCCGCAAATATTAAAAGTGCCTGCATACAAATTCTTCAATCATCCTAACAAGGTGTTCTACAGTAAAGGAAGTTTAATGCATTTCTTCCCAGCCAAAAAAAAGGGGAAAAAAATAAGTAAAATGCAATAAAGTGTGCCATGCTACATTCCAAAATAAATTATACACTGGAATATTTTATCCAGCCAATTTGTGTGCTGCTACTAAATTAGACGAACAACAAGTAACATGGATGTAATTGGTTTACTGTAAAGAGCTGTTCAAAAGTCTTTAGTGAAGTCTGTATGATTATAATAAATCACTTTCTGATCTGTGTATAGTGGAGTATATTTCAAGCAGTCCAATGAAGTGAGTGTTCACAGATGCTATATAGTAGTACAGCTATAAATACAAATATTTCCTCAGGCATAGAAAAGAGCTGGGTTTGTGTTAAAGTTGGAATTCCAGTATTAACATGTGGCCGCACAGCAATTTTTGCTGCAAATCAAATGTTTAAAAAATATATTTTTAATACCCACTTGGTACTTCATATTTTGGATCTATTTGTCACCCAGCATAAGCGAAGTAGAGATAATGTAACAAAATCAGGTGAATTGTGGTGGTAGTTTAAGAGACTAGGCGCTCCAGTTCAAGAATTAACAGCTCCATCCCAGATATATGGTATTGAAACACCTCCAATGAAGCGTTAAACGCCATAAAATAATGTATGATGGAAAATCTTTGTTGCAAAGAAATCTGGAGGGGTTGGGAAGGGTAGCTGCAGTGGGAAGGTTTAAAGTACAAATATAAATTCTCTTCTAATCATTGTGTCAAATACTAAAAATGTGGCCCTAGTTGTTATTGGGATAAGTAGAGTTCAGCATGATGTCCTCCCGCACACAAATCCTGGGAGTGTGAGAAAGCAGGCATTGCACACATACTATAGCAACGTAATAGCTATTTACTAGCAACTGCCAAAAACTTTGCACAGGGATCTTGGCCCACACAAAACAAGTAAATCTAGCCACCCATGCAGTGATGCTCCTCATTCAGTCCAAAACTCCTTCATTCACACTAAACAGCTTGGATGGAAGCTCCCTGACTCCACTTGTCTAAAACCCGAACAGTTACTGCATCTGATTGGATTCAGTCACTGCTTTGCAGACACATTTTCCACACAGTTCCTTCCAATTTTCAATTAAATATTGTCAAACAGGGCCATTTATGGCTTAAATTTTGCTCAATTCAGCAGGAATCCTCAAAAATTGAACCTGCTTATGGCCAGCTTTAGCCCTTACAAAAGAATAAAACAACGTCTTTTTGACAGAAATGAAACAGTAAAACTCAGGGTTCCTAAACTCCAAGAAAACCCTCCCCAATCTGTCATCCTGTGCACCCTCCCTGAGTGATCGCCCTCCACTGCCGGTCTCATAAATGTTTTCAGTCATTACCATTTTGTTTCTATAATAATTCATGGAGGACAACAGGAGGCACAACGTTACTTGTTCTTGTTGACTATGGCTCATGCACACAAGTGAAGATGGCTGTAAAGCGCAAAAAAAAGGCTGTATTTCTGTGCCTGGGAGTCACAGGTGTTCCATACAGCTGTCTGTGTCCAAAGGCATACATCTGTACTGGTTTACCAGCATACAGCTACATCTTCTCATTGATTTGTAATGATATCTGAACACATCTTTGACACCTGGGCACGCACATGCAGCTGTTTTTTATGCTCTACCACCTTTATGATCCATGTGCACAAGCCCTGAAGTGAAGCCATTTTAAGCGTTAAACAGAAAATGGACAAAGTTGAAGCCCAAGTTTCAATGAAAGGAGAACCCGTGGTAAGACTTGACAACTATGGAACAATAACTGTCCCTATCCAACCTGACAGTGCTAGAGCAATTCTGCCAAGAATAGGCAAACATTCTAGATCCAGATATGTGATACCTGTACAGACTTCCTTAAACTTAAGCCCCGTACACACGCACAGATTGTTGGCCAACTGATCGGCCAACTTTTGTCCAGTGTTTTGGTTGAAATGTGCTCTAGACTTGCACTGGACTTTTGTTGGCCAACAAAAACCAACTTCAGAAGTGATGTCATGTGATGGTTGACTTTCCGTGTGTTTTTTCTTCTCTGAGCATGCCCAGTCTTGCTCATCTGATTTTTGTCTGCCGAAATCTGTACTGACTGAGGAACAATCGGCCGTTCTTTGTTGGCCAACAAAAATTTTATAGCATGCACACCAGATTTTTTTCGGCTGAAAATTTGCAGTTGGTTGTCGGAAGCATCATACTAACAAGCCTACAATCGGCAGATCGGACGTTGGCCAACAATTTACGGCCAACAATCTGTGCGTGTGTACGGGGCTTTACAGAGATAGCTGTAGTTTCTATCAAGTACCAATTCTGGGAGTGAATACCTATGGAACCAACAAATCTCTGCTTTTTTATTAGCTACCAATTTAGGATATAGGCAATACCAAACGTTTAGTCTGTAATTGCAAAGTTCTTATTGTTTGTTAGATCCTGGTAAAGTATTCACCATTTTGTGTGCCGGTAATAATTTCCATTGTACATAAAGACTTCCATAAAATGAGTTATCTTTAAATGACATTTTCACTGACTCATTCTGCACAGGCTGACCAGAATATCCATCTCCACAGATGCTGCATAGACTACAGAGAGGTACTGCAGATGGTTCTAAGTAAAATACAAGAAAATGGTATCAGAATATTTTATTATTTGAGGCATCAGGGGATAAAGCAGTAACACGTGTTTACCCCTAATAAGAATCTTTAAAAAAAAAATGTAATGTGTGGAGGCTGCACCAGTGCTGGAATGCTTTTTATCAGCCTTATTAACAGCCAAAGTAGTGTGATTTCACATTAAAACCTACGCAACCACACACTTTCAGTTTTTGGACCAATCATTTTTCTTCCTTAACACATAATTAGCAAACATATTAATACCTTAAACTTGTGTAAACCAAAACAACTATGGTTTAGTTTAGATAAACAACGTAAAGTAGCTAAATGATACACAAGTGAAGTGTACCAGTGTTAATTACAGGTGTCTGCACATCCCCTATGAAACGTTCACTTGGTTCTATGAATTGAATATGGAGTTGCGGTAAATAGAGCCCTCTAGTGTTTCTGTCCATGGCGATGATTGCATCCTCTTCACCATTGATTTCACTCTGGCTCTCGGCTGTTTGATATGAATGGCTTACTCAGAAATTATGCTATCAGTCAATAAGAGGATTAAACTATCTCAATGTAATATATATATATATATATATATATATATATATATATATATATATACATTGCAAGTGCATACATAATGCCATTAGTCTTAATATTACAGTATATAGATAAGTATATACTCAAGAATCATGAAAATCATGAAAAACAATTTTTTGTAATCATCATGCAAAGTGTTTCTTGCCAAGGTAAAAAGTATAGCTCTATACCATTTAAATCTGTATAAGTATGTTTGTATAAGGATGTATATCTATATATATATATATATATATATATATATATATATATATACAGTATCTGACAAAAGTGAGTACAACCCTCACATTTTTGTACATATTTTATTATATCTTTTCATGTGACGACACTGAAGAAATGCCACTTTGCTACAATGTAAAGTAGTCAGTGTACAGCTTGTATAACAGTGTAAATTTTCTGTCTCCTCAAAATAACTCAACACACAGTCTAAACTCACTTTTCTCTAAACCGCTGGCGACAAAAGTGAGCACACCCCTAAGTGCAAATGTCCAAACTGGGCCCAAAGTGTCAATATTTTATGTGGCCACCTTTATTTTCCACCACTGCCTTAACCCTCTTGGGCATGGAGTTCACCAGAGCTTCAGAGGTTGCCACTGGAGTCCTCTTTCACTCCTCCATGATGACATAATGAAACTGGTGGATGTTAGAGACCTTGCGCTCCTCCACCTTCCATTTAAGGAAGCCCCACAGATGCTCAATAGGGTTTAGGTCTGGAGACATGCTTGGCCAGTCCATCACCTTTACCTTCAGCATCTATAGCAAGGCAGTGGTCGTCTGGAGGTGTGTTTGGGGGTCGTAATCAGGTTGGAATACTGCCCTGCGGCCCAGTGTCCGAAGGGAGGGGATCATGCTCTGCTTCAGTATGTTACACTACATGTTGGCATTCATGGTTCCCTAAATGAACTGTAGCTCCCCGTTGTCGGCAGCACTCATGCAGCTCCAGACCATGACACTCCCACCACCATGCTTGACTGTAGGCAAGACACACTTGTGTTTGTACGCCTCACCTGGTTGCCGCAACACACGCTTGACACCATTTGAACCAAATAAGTTTATCTTGGTCTCATCAGACCACAGGACATGGTTCCAGTAATCCATATCGTTAGTCTGCTTGTCTTCAGAAAACTGTTTGCGGGTTTTCTTGTGCATTATCTTTAGAAGAGGCTTCCTTCTAGGACAACAGCCATGCAGACCAATTTGATGCAGTGCACAGCGTATGGTCTGAGCACTGACAGGCTGACCCCCCACCACTTCAACCTCTTTAGCAATGCTGGCAGCACCCATATGTCTATTTCTCACAGACAACTTCTGGATATCTGCAATGGAATAGCACAGAGCAGCCCAAACCTCCTCTCCTCAGGTCCCCTGCCAGAGCAGCTGGCTCATTTTCCCTGTCAAGTGCCCCCATGGGGGGAATGCGTGCATGCTTGCTCACTCCCTGTGAGCCAGACTTTCTTGTCCAACATCAGTGCCTGACCTCACAAATATGCTTGTGGAAGAATGGTCAAACATTCCCATAGACACAATCCTAAACCTTGTGGACAGCCTTCCCAGAAGAGTTGAAGCTGTTAAAGCTGCAAAGGGTGGGCCAACTCAATATTGAACCCTATGGACTAAGACTGGGATGCCATTAAAGTTCATGTGCCTGTAAAGGCAGGCGTCCCAATACTTTTGGTTATATAGTGTATATACAAAATATATATATACATATATACACACACACAAACAATCTTTAACCATGAAGCTCTCAAAGCTTTTTGAAGCCCATGAGCATAATTATAATACCTGCATCATTCTCTGCTGCCAATTTTGAAGTTCCCTACGGTATACTGTAAAATGGCCAAAAGATTTTCTATGTCATAGTCACAACTGACTATCAGAGTTATCTGGTCTTAGAAGCGCAACCTATAAGCTCTTTAATCAGTTAGGTCTCTGGATGTACTATTGCTGCTTTCCAATAGGAGGCACTCTCTTAAAGCCACAATGACCCCAAAAACAAAAAATGATTATTTTCCAGCTTGCAAACTCTTAGATGCGGTGGCTGCATTGGATTTATTTTTTAGGCTTATTTGTGCATAGCAGAGTCATTCATTCACAGGCATCTGTGAAGAAATAAACTACAAGTCCCGTCTTCCATTGCTCAAGGAACTGTGATCTTTGCTCGTAGTCCATTCACACACCCTCCAGCTTTCAATATGAAAGCCCATACAGAGGTACAGGCAGAAAACTGGAGGGAGAGTTTGCAGGAGTCTGGCACTGAACCTGCTATCCACTGATCGCAAGTGCAATATCTTGCAGGCTTCTAAAATAATAAATGCAAGCTTTTTTCCTGAAAAAATATGTGCATTTATTATTTATTGTTAAAGGTGAACTTATGTTCTTTTTGTCTCTGTGCTTATGGGGAAAATAAATTATATGGTCAGCAGCTGAACACAATTTTGTGGACCAAACTGGTACACAAATGCAATACAAGTAGAAAAAAAATAAAAAGTGAAAAAAAGGAAGTGTTTGGTTAATAGTAAAAAGGGCAACCCTATGATGATTTTATGTGAGTGCATATAGTGAAGAGGGCTGGAGATATCAAATAAAGAAGGTTTTATACCATATGTGGATATTTTTGTTTTTAATGGTGCTTGATATTGCTAACTGGAGCTGAAAGGAGGGCAGATTTTAAAAGTGGATCTAAGGTGCCAAAAGTGGAGGTGCTGCTTCGGTGGCGAACAAATAGTGCTGTCAGATCTTCTTAATAAGGGGTCTTAATGAATGGTGAGTGTGGTGCATTAGGGCACGTGGAGAGTCATTTTTTTGTCATTTGCACAACAATGGCATGAATACATTTTTGGGACACAAGAGTATTATTCTGCAGATCCCATAGAGGGATACTCTGTAGATTGCACAAATTGTTTCTGCACAAATACTGAAGTCACATAATATTGTTTGAACGCACTTTAATAATTTAAAATTACTAGGGAAATTTATGGAGCAATAATATGCAGTTTTTGTATGATACAATATTGGAAACATAAAAGCAATATTCTGCAAATCTTGCTGAACAACATAATGTAGTAAGCACAATTGATGTTTATTTTCACAGCATTGTTTTAATACACCTGATTATACGTTTAACCCTCCTCTTATGTTAGGGTCAGAACCGACCCGTTTTCAGGTTTTGAATGTCTATAAGTATCACATAAATTTGTTTATTGCATCAAGATTTTTTTACTTTGTCAGGAACCTCTATTTAAACAATGTAATAGAAAAAGAATCCTTTTCACTAAATTATAAAATACTGTGGTGAAAATGAAGACGTTCATGGTGTTAGGGTCAATTCTGACCCAGTTATAATATAGGATTTTAGGACACTAATAAGTGCCAAAACTGAAATCATAAACACTCTCTCTGCTTAGTAACACTGACAGCCAATCCCCTCTCAACCCTGTGAGCTGTAGTTAGGGAGGGGCCTATCTCTTTTCCTGCTTGTCTGTTTCTCTAAATAAAGTGAAGAAACATAGGACAAATTCATTTCAGAGTTGCTGACTTTAATTTACCATTTTTTAAATTTGAAAATGAGAGGTATGCTATCAAAAGAAAGGTCTAAGGGGTCACACCAAAAATATTAAAACCAATCTTTTCAAGGATAAAGAAGCCTAACAAGGTAACCAAGAGGTAAGAAACAAATTTGATGATAAATAATTATTCAGAGAGTATTTTATGGCTGATTTAAAACACGGGTCAAAACGGACCCTAAACATCATGGATAGTAACGGAATTCTAACATAAGAGGAGGGTTAAGAGTAATACTCTTCAAATAGTATGGAGCAATAATCTGTGTTTTTTTACAGGTTGTATGGTTTTGCACAGAAATTGAAGAAACAGTATAGATTGAAAGTTATATTTTTTATAGTTTGTTTATTTGCACAGAAAATAGAGCATTGTTTAAATACCTGTTCATCACATTATAAGCTTATGAGTAATACTCTGCAGGTAGTATGAAACAATAATCTGCGTTTTTTCACAAATATATGGCTTTACATAGCAATTGTAGACACGGTAGGGATTGAAGCGTGATACTATGCAGATAGTACAGAGCAATAATCTGTGGTTTTGTATAGTTGTATGGTTCAGCGCAGAAATTGAAGACACAGTAAGGATTAAAATTTATTTTTCTTTTTTCATTATATTTGAAGAATGAAATAATAACTCAAACAACTCACAGATTTTCCTAAAAGGTGAAGTTAGCTCTTAACTACCCTAGAACATAACTGGGGATTTAGAGTGAACATATGTTCAGGCTCGTTTACTGAAATTCACTTTGGTGAACATTCATTTTGCTAAATGGCCAGTCTCTATTTCTATAGTATATGAACCCCATTGGGTTTATAAATGAACTGATATCTAAAGAAAGCCCGTTTACTAGGCTCTGTTTTCCTTGGAGCATATTGTTTTACCACTTTCACTAGGTCCTCTTTAAATGAGTATTAAGTGAGAAGCAGTGAGTATCAGTTGTTCTATCCTCTTCTCCTTGAAAGAAAAAATGGGTTTGTAATCAGGGATTTCAGTGGCTAATCAATTTAGTGCCCGGTTACATTACAGAAGGTCCACCCCCATATCCGTATTACCCTCTTGAAGCCCCCATGCATTTATTCTGTGAACATTTTCTTTATACATACCTTTCCTTATTGCAGTCCTTGGTCTGGTCACGCAACGTCATGGGTCCACTTCCTCGGTGGCTGGGTTTGAATGCTGCAGATAACAGGCAGTGTCATGAGCGCTGTTCCCTGCCGCATTTCCCCAGGGGTCATGCCCTGAGATCCTGGACTCACAGAGTACAGGTTGAATTATGATGGGCATCATTCATCCTGGACGAGCAGTGCCACTTGATCTCAGAGCAGTGAGTCTGAGAAACAGCACTGGTAAGGAGGGGAACATAAATGTGAAAAACATCTTTGTTATTTTAACAGATGAGGAACAACATAAAAAATTACCCTGGAACTCGACTTTAAATCTGGAAATGTCTAGCTTTCCAACAAAGTTCTTCTTTAACTTGATATAATATAAGTTTATGGACTGTGGTTCTCTTTAAGCCTTCCTATACATGGGTTTGGTTGCAGTTTCTATGCAGTGCAAGAGGACGGCTCCTCTGTTTTCCTCATATGCAATTACAGCTAATTAGAAAGTAGCATACCTGTTGCTATGTCTGCTCTAATGTACAGGCCACGCTCTGAGATAAATATACACTGAGCAAATGTTCTTCCATTGGAACAACACTGATCAGTCATAAGCAATGCGTTTTAATTAAAATTCCAGCTCTTCCAATGGCTCACAGCAGGCTGTCTGTAGAGAAACACTGCCCTCCTGTGTACACATTTATCACAAATCAGCTTCGTTTTGTAGGGCCCATAAAAAAGACCGGCTGCTCTGGACGGCTATGCAAACACATTTTGTCATTAGCAGCATCCCCACTTACAACAAATGTATTGTTAATAATTTTCAGAAGAAGCGGTTCACTCGCTGAAATGCACAGGGTTTTCTGACTTATAACCAGCCACAATGACCTATTTAGGGTCATAGGAGTAAGAAAAAGACAAATTACCCATCACTAAGCATAACATCTGTTAGTGCACTGTTTATATAGCCGCAGCAGGATGATTGCACGTCCTATCGCAGCTCTATTACACACCTTTTATTTAATTCAATGTAGCAATTGCTTTTTTCTGGTCTCATTTCTCTCAGTTAATATTACTATTATTATCATTCCATTCCTTTGTGCTGTATGAAAATATTAAAAATAAAATGCCTTCTATCTAGGAGTGACACAGAATAAAACAAATTACATATATACCTTGCGGACATTGGACTTGGGCAGTGCAAAGAGCAGTGGCTTAGTGGTTAGCATTGTAACATTGTGGTCCCTTGTTTGAATCCCAATCAGGAGGCTATCTGCATGGAGTTTGCATGTACCCCCTATGCTTGTGTGGGTTTACTACCATTCTCCAAAGACATGCTGGTAGATAAATTGGCCTTAGTATGCATCTAAGTAGGAAACATTAAACGGTAAGTTCCTTGAGGGCAAGGACCGATGTTGGAGCGTTTTGTAGTCCTTGTTATTCTCTATATTGCTGTAAAGTGTATCTCTAGTCATTTTTTTTGTAATTTTGCATAGTAGTCTTCATCCTGTTGGGAAGATTTCCCATTACTTCCTGTCCCAGAGACACAACAGTAAGTGATTAGAAATCTCTCCCAAGTGAGTAGAAATCCTCTTTTGGACAGCTGTCACCAACAGGCGTCCAGCTTGGAAGATTTTCCTTTACCATCTGTCCCTGTCACAAATATATAATTTATATTTTCCATCAACGTCTGTCCAGGTAACAAGGAGAGCATGACACCATCTAACTGGTATACAACTTGTTCTTTGCTGAATATTTTGCTTGACCTGTGTTTAAAGGGGCACCAAAATGTTTTACAATTTACATACACACATTTGAAAGATAATAAAATTCAAAAAGTATATTATGATGCAACCCCCACCAAAAATAAAACAAAGAAAACCTTAAAAGCGCACTTGTACTAAAACAATGCAAGGCAAATCAACATGTCTTCTTCATTGCCAGTTCCACTAGGTGTTCAATCCTTCACTTTCTCAACTACTTCAGCCATCTGGACCTAAGAGATTAAGCCCTGGGAAGTTTAGTCAGAGCTATGGATTCTTTTTTGCCCCATGTTACAGTACAAGATATCTGGGTGTCCAATAGCCAAGCAGAGGCAATGTCATATCTAGGAAGGGGCATAAGGATTATGGTCCCACATAAGTACTGGGCAAATTGGCTTCCAGCGGACAAGTGAAGCAGCAGAGAAATAAAGGGAGGTAGTATGCAATGCTGGTGAAACTGATAATAAAGATGACCTGTTGTTTTCCCCTCCCCAGACAAGGCTGGCTTTAAAATAAATCTTTAAACAAAAGCCTTAACTTTAAAATTATTGTAAACAAACACCTTGTAAAACAACCTATTCAGTTAAAAATGGAAATGAAAGGCAAAACATTTTTGTATAGATATAAAAAAATAGTTATAAATAAAGTTTTTCCCTATTTTTTCAGTGATCACGTTCCCTCTGTTCTCAGCTGCATAAGAGCTGGGGGGAGGAGAAGCAGCAGTACACTGAGCTTGCCAGGGAATGGCTGTGCAGCGGTGGAGTGTCAGGATAATTCTGATCATTAGAGGAGAGCAGGCTGAGTTCCCAGCACAGCTAGAGAAATAACCACGGTGTGCTCCCCTACTTAGTGTGGTCCGTTTTTAATAGGAAAACAAGGGGACTAGCAGGATCACCCGGGATTTCACACAAAGGAAGCAAAATAAAAAGAACAGGGTACTTTCTCATACAAGTACATGGTAGAGCAGCCACATTTCAGGAATATGAAGTGTTGGGATAACAAACATTTTTAATGTAATTCCTAAACCTAACAGTTAATGTTGTCCAGCCAAGAAATCCAACTGTAAACCTGAAGCTAACCCTAAACACATCTGTTAAAGTAGAACTAAATTGAAAACTGGAAAAAAAAAATTGTGAGCAGGCTGGCTATTCATTGTAGAAGAGACATGCTATGTCCTTTCTGCAACAAAACAAACTTACTTGTCTGCTCATAGTCTCCTGTAGATTGAACTCTGAGCAGCTCAGTTTACGTTCTCGGCACAGTATCTTGGTACTAAGATAAATGAACTCCTGTGCATGTGTGAGAGTAACATTATGCAGCACCAGCCAAAAAGGTAGCCAAAGACTCGGAAGAAGCCGGGAAGAAGATCCCGGCACCAGCAAGGGACCTCGCGGTCGTCGGAAAGGAGGTAAGTATGTGCGGAGTTTAGTTCTGCTCTAACCTTTAACCACTTGCTGACTGCCAGCAGTACATATACTGCGGCAGGTCGGCTCTGTCCCGCGAAACAATTTAACTGTACGTCGCTTCACAGGGCCTCGATTGGGGGGCGCACGTGCCCATTTGCCACAGGGGAAGCTGATCTGCAGGTCCAGCAGCCGCAATTGCTACCAGGCACCTGTGATCTCTCCCCGTGGAGACAGAACAGCGGCCTGCCATTGTAAACACGGCAGACCGCTGTTCTGTCAGCAATGAACACAGGGCTCCTGTGTTCCTCCTATTTAGGTACACAGGTCCCTGTGTTCATTCCATAAGTCAATCCCCCACACAGTTAGAAAGCATTTAACCCTTTGATCGCCCCTGGTGTTAACCCCTTCCCTGCCAGTGTCATTAGCACAGTAACAGTGCATATTTTTAGCACTGATTACTGTAGTAATGTCACTGGTGCCACTAAAAGTGTCACAAATGGCAGTTAGGTGTCCAATCTGTCCGCTGCAATGTCTCAGTCCCGCTAAAAATCACTTATCACCGCAAATTCCTAGTAAAAATAAATAAATAAATAAATAAAAATTACATAAATCCTTCCCCAGTTTGTAGACGCGATAACTTTTGCGCAAACTAATCAATATACACTCATTGGGATCTTTTTAAACAAAAATATGTAGCAAAATACAAATCTAAATTCTAAAGATCTATTTTTTTTTCTTTTCATCTAAAATTATGAAAAAATTAGATTTTTAATTGTTCTAATGGGAAATGTTAAATAGCAGAAAATAAAAATATTGTTTTTTTTTCTTTCAGAATTGTCTCTCTTTTTTTTGTTTATAGCACAAAAAAAATTAAATCGCAGAGGGGATCAAATACCACCAAAAGAAAGCTTTATTTCTGGGGAAAAAAGGACATCAATTTTATTTGGGTACAGCATCGCACGACCGCATAATTGTCCAGTAAATAACGCAGTGCCAAATCGCAAAAAAATAGCCTGGTCATTAAGGAGAAAACCTTCCAGGAAAACCAATACATTAACCCCTAATTTAAATATAAGCCTAAACTTAAAAAAAATGGTACATTCAGAACTGAAAATGAAGCCTTGAAATGGCAACAGGTGCCTACCACCTTAGTTCTACCATTGTTAACATCAAGGCACTTCTATTGAGTAGCAGTGCATGCTTTCACACTTCCTAGAGTCAAAAAACTAAGAAACCTTGCTTGTGATGTATGCGAGGAGCACACCAACTGTAGACTCTCTTTTAAAAAGTAGAGCATGGGTTGGGACTTTCTTTATGATTATTCTTTAGTCTGATACTTATGTATATTTACAGGTATTGTTTTTTAATAGCTCCTGATGAGTGGCCTATGAGCCATGAAATGCGTCGAGCTTACGCTTTGAAGATTTATCATTACTTGGAGACTGACAAAACATTTTATGATATACATTATTTATGATATGGTTATTACCTTGATATGTATATACAGTGGAACCTCGGTTTACGAGTACCGCGGTTTACGAGCAACTTGAAAGACGAGCAATCATATTTCTTTTTTTTTGCTTTGGTTTGCGAGCGCCGCTTTGATATACGAGCGGCGCCCGCACCCGGAAGTGACGTC
Source organism: Pelophylax lessonae (assembly GCF_965119305.1). Lineage (NCBI taxonomy): Eukaryota > Metazoa > Chordata > Amphibia > Anura > Ranidae > Pelophylax > Pelophylax lessonae. The sequence goes on from NC_138768.1 coordinate 161,211,906, forward strand.
ATCAGCCGAGCCGAGTGTCTCCGGAATACAGCAGAGCGGATGGGGGCAGAGCGGATGGGCGGAGCAGAGCGGATGGGCGGATGTGGAACCCCTGCACCTGCATACTACAGTACTGTACATACAAAGAGAAGGCAAACGTGAGTCGAGTCAAATTATGAAAGTACAGTAATACACTGCACAGGGCTGAACAGAATACTGTACTGTACATGTACAGTACAGTATGTACATACACTGTACAGTACTCCGGAATACAGTACAGTAACCCCTGCACCTGCATACTGTACATTTAAAAGAGAAGTCAAATTGTGAAAGTACAGTAAATACACTGCACAGGGCTGAACAGAATACTGTACTGTACATGTACAGTACAGTATGTACATACAGTACTCCGGAATACAGTACAGTAACCCCTGCACCTGCATACTGTACTGTACATTTAAAAGAGAAGTCAAATTGTGAAAGTACAGTAAATACACTGCACAATACTGTACATGTACAGTATACAGTACAGTACATACTGTACTGTGTTTTGTGAATGACACCTGGATATAAATCTGTTGACTGTTGTGCAAGGGGCCTAAAGTTTGACACAAGAAGCTGATGTGCGGGCATTGCCTCAGGAATAAATGTACAGTACCAATGTGAGTTTTTGATAGACATGGCTGCTTTCTTTACACAAAGGAAGCGTTATTCCCAGCACCATTTACAGTACAGGCTGGTACAGTACACAGTACATACAGGCTGGTGCAGTACACAGGGCTGAACACAATGCCTTTTACAGTACAGTACAGTACAGTACAAATTCTTCTTTTCTCTTTCTCAATGCAGGATTGTGGGTTATCATTTCACCATCTTTGTTGGCGTACCTCACCAATAATGCCCCCAAGTAAGAAAAAAAAGGTGGAAAAGGAAGGCAGTAAGAAGAAGGGGGTGATTACAGTGGATGTTAAAAAAGAAATCATTACGAAACATCAACAGGGTATGCGAGTGTCCGACATTGCAAGATTATATCAGAAGTCTACTTCAACAATTTGTACAATTTTAAAGAAAAAAGAAGAATTAATGGGGCTAGATGCAGCAAAAGGAGTCTCTAGAGTATCAAAGCAGCGGCCACGTGTTCTGGAAGATGTAGAAAAGTTGCTTCTTGTCTGGATAAATGAGAAGCAACTAGCAGGTGATACTGTGTCCGAGCACATTATCTGTGAGAAAGCAAAGGCCTTATACACCGACCTTGTAAGCAAACTGCCAGGTACATCGCAAGAGCAGGAGGAAGGCTTCAAGGCAAGCAGGGAATGGTTTGATAACTTTAAGAGGAGAAGTGGCATCCATAGTGTTGTGAGGCATGGAGAGGCTGCGAGCTCTGACACTAAGGCAGCTGAGGCATTTGTTGCCCAGTTCAAAGAGCTCATGGTTTCCGAATGTTACCTGCCCCAGCAGGTTTTTAACTGCGATGAGACGGGGCTTTTTTGGAAGAAGATGCCAAAGAGGACCTACATTACAGCAGAAGAGAGTGCACTGCCCGGTCACAAGCCCATGAAAGACCGTCTTACCCTCTTGTTTTGTGCTAATGCAAGTGGGGATTTCAAAATCAAGCCCCTGCTCGTGTATCATTCTGAGAATCCTCGAGCCTTCAAGAAGTACAAGGTGCAGAAGAGCCAGTTAAATGGTATGTGGAGGTCCAACTCAGGGCTTGGGTCACTCGTATCTTGTTCGTTGAGTGGATCAATGAGGTCTTCGGTCCTTCAGTGAAGAGATATCTCTTAGAAAACAATCTGCCACTCAAAGTCTTGCTGCTAATGGATAATGCTCCTGCTCATCCTCCAGGCCTTCATGACGACTTACTGGAAAAATTTGAGTTCATTAAGGTCAAGTTCCTTCCTCCCAATACCACTCCAATAATCCAGCCCATGGATCAGCAGGTCATTTCCAACTTTAAAAAGCTTTACACCAAAGCACTATTTCAGCTATGCTTCGAGGTCACTGAAGGAACAAACCTTAGCCTCCGAGAGTTTTGGAAAGATCAATTCCACATTGTGAACTGCCTTAAAATCATCGATAAATCCTGGAATGGGGTCACCAAGAGAACCCTCAATGCTGCTTGGAGAAAACTGTGGCCTGATTGTGTTCCTGGACATGACTGTGAGGGGTTTGCCCAGGAGCAGGAGCCGCCAGTTGTAGATGAAATTGTGTCCTTGGGTCAGACTTTGGGACTGGAGGTAAATGAGGATGACATTCAAGAGCTGGTGGAGGAACATAACCAGGAGCTGACCACTGATGAACTGATGGATCTGCACCAAGACCAACAGCAAGAGGTTATGGAGGAGATCTCATCTGAAGAGGAGGATAAACAGGCAGAGGAATCCATCCCTTCAAATGAGATTAGGGAGATGTGTAAAATGTGGGAAACAGTGCAAATTTTGTAGAAAAGCACCACCCGAATAAGGCTGTAGCGGTGCGAGCGAGCAATCTGTTTAACGACAATGCAATGTCACATTTCCGCCGAATTCTCAAAAGGCGACAAAAGCAAGTGTCATTGGATAGGTTCCTTGTTAAAGTTAGTGATGGACATCCTACACAATAACCACCCTCCTCCTTTACAGTCTCTTGTCTCCCTCACACCAGCTACAATTCTTTTCAAAGGCAAAGTGCAGGTTAATTTGTTTCATTTTTACTGTACAGTACAGTACAGTACTGTATTTTGAAGTTCAGCTTAGTTTGTTTTATTTCTACAGTACACTTTATACTGTATTTTGTATTGCCATAATGAATAAATGTTTGTGGAACTAATTATCTGAGTTTCCATTATTTCCTATGGGAAAATCCGCTTTGATATAAGAGCGCTTTGGATTACAAGCATGCTTCCGGAACGAATTATGCTCGTAAACCAAGGTTCCACTGTATATGAATTTAGTGATTTTGGGCCTAATTCAGTATAAATTTGGAGTAGAGCTGCTCACTTCTCCAGAAATAACTCCAGCCTAAACTCATTGCATCCTAATTAGGTAAGTGGCTGGAGTTAAACCATCAACTAGATGCTTTAATGAATTCGGAGTTGGAGTTAACTTAGACTGAATTCGGGTTTGGAGTTAACTTAGGCTGAATTTGAGTTTGGAGTTAGCCAAATTCCCTTTGTGTTTTTCATAAAAGGAAATTTGTCTATTCTGAATCACTATTACACAGCAATGTCATTTATTATGGTTTATTTTAATTTTAAGGTATAGTTATGTATCTTATGTGTTTTAACCTTTAGATTTTCTAATAGCAGACTACACAGCTGTCTAATTAGCAGTCTTCATTCTTTATTCATCTGAAACTTTCAGGCATATCTGATTGTATTCAGCACTTTGGTGTAGTGGGCTAAGCTCACAGCTAAAGATTGCTAGGTCATGAGTTCAAGGCCCAACCATGATAACACCCTGTGTGCCATAATTTTTTTTTGGCCACATAGTAATACATTGGCTACATCACCTAAAATTGCATGTCAATGGCCTTGTATATTCAAGAAACAAACATGCATATGTGCAGGGTGCAATTATGCATTTGCCAAGTTTCAGTATTTATTTATAGCTGTCTAAAATGTAAGAAGGTGATGGCACACTTGGGATTTGAACTCATGCTCTCATTGTTTATAGCCAGGAACACTAACCACTAAACCATTGAGCTGAGCATGATTACCCCTGGAATATTTATTCCCATGTTTCAATAGTTAACCACTTCCTTACAGGGCAGTTACACCCCTTCCTGCCCAGGCCAATTTTCAGCTTTTTATACTGTTGCATTTTGAATGACAATTGTGCGGTCATGCAACCCTGTACCTAACACAAATGTATGACAGTATTTTCATAAAAAATAGTGCTTTCTTTTGGTGGTATTTGATCACTGCAAGGTTTTTTTTCTATTGGCAAAAAGAAGACCTAAATGTTTGACCCCTAAAATAATGTGTTTTTGTTTATGTAATAAAATTTGGTAAATCAATATGTTTTTTGTTGCACTGACGAGCATTGATGAGGCTGCGCTGGCAGGCACTGATGAGACACTAATATGCAGCACTGATAGATAGGTGGCACTGATATGCAGAATTGATGGGCATTGATAGGTGGCACTGATGGGCAATGATTGGCACTGGTGGGCAGCACTGAAAGATGGTAATGATGGGCAGCACTGATGAGGAGGGCACTAACAGGTTCCCTGAGCACTGATTGGCATCAATGGTGGCATGGGTGGGCATCCCTGGTGGCTCTAGTGGCATCCCCCAAGGGTCTGCACTGGTAATCAATGCTCTGATTACAAGCACAGACCCCCCCCCCCCACACACACACACTTACTTTGCATATGAATGCCATTTATTCACAGCTGAAAGTGGCCCTCACCATGATTAGCCAGTTGATTGTGACCACTTGCTGGAATGTGTGCAAGCCAATTTGGTGTCATTTCTGGTCCAGGGCGAACGCCAATGTGCCATTTGCAATTTATTGTAAAGAGATTTTGCTTTATTTTAAAAATGGCGCACACAGACAACTAAAATGTATTGGAAATGTTTTACCTAGGCCAGTGATGGTAACCCTTAACCCCCCCCCAAGATGTTTTTGCCCTACATTTCCCAAAATGCTCATGTACTCTGCAGTGTAGGTGAGCATCATGGGAAATGTTACAAAACACCTGTGTTGCCAAGGTTCATCACTGACCTAAGCCAACTAAAAAGGTGAGTAAGCGCTGTAGCAATCTTTTATTTAGTAATCATTTTTAGTGATTTTTTTTATTAAATGTTTTGGTTACATTCATCCACAGCAACTGAATGGAAATTTTGTATTATTCCTTAATTTATATATTTTTAGATTATATATATATATATATATATATATATATATATATATAAACACTTTAATTTTTTCTTACGATTTAGCCCACACACACAACCCCCCCCACACACACACACACACACACACACACACACACACACACACACACACACACACACACCACCCCACCCCCCCCCACACACACACACACACCACCCCACCCCCCCCACACACACCACACACACACACCACCCCACCCCCCCCACACACACCACACACACACACCCACACACACCACCCCCACACACCACCACCCCCACACACCACCACCCCCACACACCACCACCCCCACACACACACCCCCACACACACACACCACCACCCCCACACACACACCCCCACACACACACACCACCACCCCCACACACACACCCCCACACACACACACCACCACCCCCACACACACACACACACACCACCACCCCCACACACACACACACCACCACCCCCACACACACACACACCACACACACACCCCCCCACACACACACACCACACACACACCCCCCCACACACACACCCCCCACACACACACCCCCCACACACACACCCCCCCACACACACACCCCCCACACACACACCCCCCACACACACACCCCCCACACACACACCCCCCACACACACACACCCCCCACACACACACCCCCCCACACACACACACACTTCGCTGGAGTAAATGGAGAAACCCTACCCAAGTTCATACTGTACTGCCATTGCACACACACAAAAAATACAAGAAATGGATTACATTCAACAGACACAAAAGATATCTGAATTACATCTAGACAAATATGAAGAAAAGAAAACAAAAAACCAGGAGCTGTGTACAAATGAATAAGCTTTATTGAACATGTATAAAACATCAGTAATCACTCAAGCAAGCATGTGAAATGTGAAATGTGAAATGTGCAATGCCCCCCCCCCAAAACCCCCAAATCAAGTAATTTTTATTCAAATTACAGTGCAAAGATACAACATATGATGGATAGATAGAGCTTACAATATCCAAAAGTCAAGCAAAATAAGTTGTAGACACCTTAGTATTAAGCATAAAACATACCCAACATACTTTTATGTTAATTGTTTGCATGAGCCTGCCTTTTCATTTAAATACCATCAAATCAGTAGAACATACAGCTACACAGAGGCATGAAAATAAAAAAAAACACATGTATAGAGTACATAAAGACACACTTTGCAAAAACTATACCAAACAGTTAGAGCATGAAAAGTATTCATCCAACAGAATACACTTACTGCAATATGGATCTTTAGGCATGCCAGCAAACCCCCACCCCAAAAGCAAATTCGGACATAAAGACCTGTGGCCCTTCCACAGGCCAAATGATATGATCTCATACATCCCTTTATATAACCTTGGTTAAACTACACCCACCCAGTATAGGAAACGCCCAGCAAAGTAATTAATTGGGTCTGTTGGTTCCTAAACCAAAATCACCAGTTCACTAATGAATGAGTGTTTGGCTGGCCATCCATGATCAAAGTTTCTTACAAGTCAACACACATAAGAAATGCTTTCAATAATCTCAGCATGAGCACAAAGTGGCTTTTTCATTTAGACTAATGCCTCGTACACACGTACTGATCGTCGGCCGACCGATCGGCCGTCTTTTGTCCAGGGCTGTCCTGTCTGTTGAAAACTGCAAAAGACTGCACACGAATTTTGTCGGCCAACAACAGACGACTGCAGAAGTGATGTCATGTGATGGTTAACTTTCCGTGTGTTTTTTCTTTTCTGAGCATGCTCAGTCTTGCAAATCTGCTGTTTGTCAGCTGAATTCTGTACTGACTGGCGAACAATCGGCCGTTCTGGTGTTGGCCAACAAAAATTTTAATGCCTGCACGACAGATTCTGTTCGGCCGAAAATGCGATGTCGGCTGTCGGAAGCATCATACTAACAAGCCTACAATCGGCCGATCGGTCGTCGGCCGAATATTTACGGCCGACAATCGGTACGTGTGTACGAGGCTTAAGGCTGGCCATACATGTTCCAATTTTCTTACAATTTTCTGTACAATTTTCTTGAAATTTACCTTCAAGTATGTAGTACAAAGGCCTGCCTAATTAGATACAAGTGAATGTGTTTTTTTAGCTTTGACCTCACATTATGTGGTTTGTGGTAGATCTACCAGAAAATTGTACAACAAAAGTTGAACATGTATGGCCAGCTTAATGGGCCATACACACTATAATGCCTCGTACACACGTACCGATCTTCGGCCGTAAATATTCGGCCGACGACCGATCGGCCGATTGTAGGCTTGTTAGTATGATGCTTCCGACAGCCGACAGCGCATTTGCGGCCGAACAGAATCTGTCGTGCAGGCATTAAAATTTTTGTTGGCCAACACCAGAACGGCCGATTGTTCGCCAGTCAGTACAGAATTCGGCCGACAATCGGCTGATTTGCAAGACTGGGCATGCTCAGAAAAGAAAAAACACAGGGAAAGTTAACCATCACATGACATCACTTCTGCAGTCGTCTGTTGTTGGCCGACAAAATTCGTGTGCAGTCTTTTGCAGTTTTCAACAGACAGGACAGCCCTGGACAAAAGACAGCCGATCGTTCGGCCGACGATCAGTACGTGTGTACGGGGCTTAAGATTTTCTGAAGACTTTTTCCTTTAGATTTACCAAAACCAGATAATATGAGGTCAAACCTAAACACTTTCAATTTGTATGCAATCTGGCAGGCCCTTGCACTACATAGAAAAGGTAAATCTGAAGGAAAAAGTCTACGGAAAATCTTATAGTGTGTATGGCCATACATGTTCAATTTTTGTTGTACAATTTTCTGATAGATTAACCACAAACCACATAATGTGATGTCAAAGCTAAACAACACTTTCACTTATCCAATTAGGCAGGCCTTTGTACTACATACTTGAAGGTAAATTTCAAGAAAATTGGACAGAAAATTGTAAGAAAATTGGATCATGTATGGCCATACACACTATAAGGTTTTCTGAAGACTTTTTCCTTCAGATTTACCTTTTCTATGTAGTGCAAGGGCCTGCCAGATTGCATACAAATTGAAAGTGTTTAGGTTTGACCTCATATTATCTGGTTTTGGTAAATCTAAAGGAAAAAATCTTCAGAAAATCTTATAGTGTGTATGGCCCATTAGTCTAAATGAAAAAGCCACTTTGTGCTCATTCTGAGATTACTGAAAGCATTTCCTATGTGTGTTGACTTGATGTAGTAATTTTTTTATATATATATCTATATATCTTTTTTTGGGTTGTTGAATTCTGAGTTCTGGGGTTGCACTGCATATGTTCAATCAATTTGCAAATTCTCAGATTTGCAAGCTCAAACACTGCTATTTTTCAGAGTGTAATGTGGCTCTATATAGGAAGCAACAGTAATATGGCTCCCCACTCAACAAATATAATAATTTCACACATATACAATGTTTTATTTTTTGTCATATATAACAACAGACAGTTGTAGGTAGTTCAGGGATTTGAACACCCAAATACATTGTTGCATGGCAGCTGTGCTAACCACTTAGATATTTTGGTCAGTTTATTTAATCAAGCTCAAGCTCAATACATATTTGCAACATTTTTGCAAAACACAATTTACACAAACATAATCACTTTGTTACATTTATTTCATAATATATGCCACTGATAGTTTCTTAGCCTATCAATTTAAGTTTAAAATACTAATTTTTCACAGAAATAAATGTTTTAAACACCTATATATAATTTCCAGCATGCAGGATTATTTTTAAAAATTTGTTGATTATATACAGTTTTACTAAACTAGGTTAATTATTTGGGAATTGTGGTCTCTGAGGTTTTTTTTTTTTTTTTTTTGTTTCTTGTTATCTTTATACCAAGCATACATGCACTGGCACCTTAAGAGCCCATTCACATTGAGGCGACACGACTTCGGGGGGTGACCTGTGAAGTCGCGTGCACCGCTGTGCACCGCGACTTGCAGAGACTTCACATACTGGAAGTCTATGCAAGTCGCTCCGAGGTCGCCCCAAAGTAGTACAGGACCCTTTTTCTAAGTCGGAGTGACTTGTGTCGCTCCTATTAGAACGGGTCCTGTACTACTCAATGGACCGTGACATACCGCGACTTGTCAGGCTGACAAGTCGCGCTAATGTGAATGGGCTCTAAAAATGAATATAGTTTGATTAAATTAGTCCATCAAAAAATTTTAATAAATAAAAATAATTTGAGCTTGAATTGGGTCTAAATAGAATATATATATATATATATATATATATATATATATATATATATATATATCATTATTTTTTTTTAAAGTACAAATCACACATGCTTTGAAAAAAATGTCATTAGCTTTAGGTAGTTAAGTGGTTAGCACCACTGCCTTGCAACAGTGTATTTGGGTGTTCGAATCCCTGAACTACCTACAACTGTATGTTGTTATATATGACAAGCAACACTAATACGGCTTCTCCCCAAAAATGAAACATTGTATATGTGTGAAATTAATATATTTTTGGGGTTGGTTAGATATAGGAAGTAACAATAATATATTGTTTTTTGCATATATATATATATATATATATATATACATATGCAAAAAAACATATATTATTGTTACTTTCTATATCTAACCAACCCAAAAATATATTAATTTCACACATATACAATGTTTAATTTTCGGGGAGGAGCCGTGTTAGTGTTCCTTTTCATATATATATATATATATATATATATATATACATACATACATACACATAGGCAAATCAATAAATAAAAAACATATATATATATATATATATATATATATACATACACATATAATTATTTTTTGGGTATCTATATATATATATATATATATATATATATATATATATATACATATATATATATACACATACACACACACACATATATACTTATATATCTATATATATATATATTTATTTTTGTGATTCATATATATATATAGACATACATAGATATGTGCAAAAAAAAAATAAAAAAAAAATTAAAAAAAAAAAATTAAAAAAAAAAATTAAAAAAAAAAAAAATTTATTAGCGCCGGAATAGCGCCGTTTTACCGCGAATTTGCGGCGGTATTTGCCACAAATTCAATAAAACTCCCACTAACGTTTTCAAAAACGTTATTTTCAGCCTAGTTTTTGGTTTGGAGCATGCTCACATGAGCTATCTGCCAGAAATTGACTCTGGAGCTATTTTTGCAATTTACACTTTTATTAATATCTTTTTTTCTACTTAACATTTTCACACAGTTTAAAAGCAGTTTAGCTCAAAATCATATAACACATCTTTCCCACACATTTTTTATTTTTTTCCTGCCATATTTTGTGATTTTGAAAAAATTAGTCCACCTTTTAGCTGGACTGTTTTTAAGTCCAGTCCTGACATTAGTTGATCTTAATGAATCTCACAGTTGGCTTTATTTTCCGCCCGCCGTTCTTTGAATACCAATTTCAGACTTAAAAATTCACCGGTTCGCAAAATCCAGCCGAAACGCCAATTCTCCGTACTATGAATCAGGCCCTTTATGTCTTGTTCTCCTTTCATTTATGTCTATATTTATTACTGATATCTGCATTGTACATCCTTATGTGTATCATGAAATGGCTAATAAATGTATATTTGATGACTGTAAATTATCTTTATATTGAGTACAGTGACTGATCTCACTCAAAGTCCCACAACCCATGCTCTACTTTTTCTCTAGAGACTCTTAGGGATGGAGGTCAGCCACTGTGCATACCTCAGATCATAATCTCTCCCCTGTAGGCTCTTTGTAGTCTCTCAAATATAGATTGCCTGATAGTATAAAACAAAAAGGTGTTTGTTTATACTAGTGAAATTCACACTTGCCTTGGATAGTTGAATGTGATTGGAGATAGAAAAAGCTCAATTTCCACAGCACAAGTTTTAGGAATTACCCTTCCGGAGACCACATGAGATGCTCTCTGGTCAGTCTCTAGCTGTAGGAGATTACACATTCTCAGGTCAGGTTAAAGTAAACACAATGGGGTTCTTTGACTTTTGAACAGGTGCTGTGTTTGCTCTACTTTGTTCTTCTACTTCATCCTAAACTTACTTTTTTTTTTTTTTTTTTTACAAAGGTTTACATCTAAAGCTAGCCCTAAGTGAGCCCCAAGGTTGAAATAATATTATTATGATACCAATAATACTACCCATATCTAATTAAAAAAAGTCTACATCCAGATAAAAATAGAAAAAACAGTTGATCCAAACCACTTTATAAATTCTAAAGGCTTGTTAATTATGGTTTGCTATTAAATTACAGTAGCTACACCATCAACTATTTATTATAAAAAAAAAAAAGTTTGAAACCAGTTGCTGAATGGCTGGATGGTAAGCCGTTGCACTTCAAATGCTAGCTATAAAGATTTTGAAGCCAGCAGACATTTTTCCTATTTTATAGCAAGCAAAGATTATTGGGCCTGCAACAAATTTTTTTATATGATAGAAAATGTAAACAGCATGCAGTGGTCTCAAATATGAAAGGAATGCTTTACGGGACATAATAAAATAATATTTCTTATCTTAAGGCCTTGTATGGCTCTTATATATTTAAAAGATTTATAAAGTTTTACCAAATACCCCAACTGTAACTGCAATGAATGCAAAGACACCAGGTTCTAATAAACAGAAACTTAAAAAAAAGAAATAAAATAAAATAAAAGCACTATCCAGTAAAAGAGCACTCTAAGACTGGTATACTGAATAAGATTGATAGAAGCTACAGAATAAAAGTCACTACATGCAGGTCAATGTTTGCTGCTTTCTGGTGCCAAAGAAGATTTTAATGACACTTACTTTAATGGAAGTGATCTCTGCTACAGTTCAAGGTAGAATCTATTTAGTGAAAAGGGGCCGTGCTGGCATTATCTCTGTATAACTCTAAAGTAGGAAAAGACATCTTGTTTTTCAAGTGAAGAAAAATGCCACTCAAGTTTCTAATTGTCCTAACTATACCAAGGGTGCTTTGTAAAAGCAATTTATGAATACCAAACTGGGTTAGATGAGTCTTCCCTTCATATTTCATGTTCAATGTTCCTCTAAGTAAAATATGCGCTTTCTCTCTCTCATTCAGTTATGAGCACTATGTAAAAGGCAGGGGCACATTTTTTTGATAATGCACATCTTAAACTTTTCATTAAACAACCACATTTAAATTCTACCTTTTTCTGCACTCTGACATTTTTGTCTGGCATTTTCATTAATTTTGCGACATACATAAATGTAGCTGAAATGTTAACTGATCAATACTTTGTCTCTCTCATGTAGCACTAGAATACCATTCCCAGAGGAACACACAGCAGTACAGAAATTAAATGTGTAAAATATCAAATGTTAATGTTAAACACAGCAGCACTTAGAACGACGGAAAAGGCTAAAACAATTCCAAATGGACAGATGGTACCACAAATTATCCACAATCACTTTTAAAGATTAAAGTTTGTCCTGCAGAATAATTCACGGACACATGCTTAAGTGTGTCCTTTTACTGATGGCTCAGTTGTCCAATTATTTTTTGTGCTCGTTACAGTGAGAAATGAAAGCTATGAAGGAAAAGGAAAAGAGCAAAGACACAAGTGAGAGGGACAATGCCATGCATCTTTTAACGTTAGATAGCACAGGGTCACTTGTAAGCGAAAAATGGGAAGTAGGAATAGAGGAAGTTTGATGCCATTGCACATCTGTAGCCGATACTGAATTTGCAGCTCTTATATTCTAGAAATTGCTCATTCCTGAAATGTTGATCATTTTAAATTGAAAGTGTCACACCTGAAGCAAAATAACAATGACAAAAAGCAAAATGTAACAATGAAGAAATCCCTTTTACTTTTTAAAGGCGTACTGCCACCGCGCAGCACTGCCCCATACCGGGACCCTGAAGATAATTATTCAAAACAAAGACAGTCCGAGAATATTTTCTATATAATATGATACATTAATTTAAACATTGACAGGCAAATCTGGTGACATAAAAATAATCCTGACACCATAAAACTGGAATTATTATACGTTTTATAGCCTTGCATAACTTTTAAAACTTAAAAGATTAGGAAAATGAAAACATTTGCTGGAAGGTTAGCAAAAAAAAAAAAACTTTAAGACAATTTAAAAATAAATAGATAAAAAATTACCGCGCTTGGTCACACCCAGGATAAAATATATAAAATGTTTTGAATGATAAAGGCTGCCAGTACAAAAAAAAACAAATCAGAAAATAGAAAATACAAAGTACAGCGCCAATAAAAACTCAAATGCTGGGAATTTCAATGTGAGAAAAAGTCCAACAAATGCAAGTGATGAAAATCCACGGTTGAAGATAAAAGTCCAAACACCAAGGAGTAGGATCAATATAGCTGAAAACATTACCACCGCGTGCACCAGAATTGAAGACAATTTATAAACAACTATATATCTTTCTATATGTACCTCTACCTATATATTTCTAAAAAAAATGTTTTAAAGACGTAGCTACCATCTGAAAGTTGCCAGATAACTGACATTCAATGTATCTACAAAAAACACATCTTTCTTTTCCTTAGTCCACCTGACAACACAATTATCAACCTCAATATAATGCTTCTTAAAAAATTCATCATCTGTTATCTAAACATGCAAGTACTGTCTGAGAACGAACTATCTATCTAATTATCTATCTATCTATCTATCTATCTATCTATCTATCTATCTATCTATCTATCTATCTATCTATCTATCTATCTATCTATCTATCTATCTATCTATCTATCTATCTATCTTCTTATAATACATCTTTGGTAACTCTAAAAAGGGGAAAAAAATCCTATATTAATTTTGGGAGAAATTAAACATCAGAATTCATTCCTTCCACACTGGAGTAGATAACCTTCTTATTTTAATTTAATGCTCAATTTTTGTTTACTTTTGTAGCACTGTTTCATATAGAACTCCAACTAAATCTCTTTTTTCTTTGGATCTCCACCTTAAAAAAAATATATATTCCTAACTTCTACTTACCCTCCCTATGCTCCAGTCCAGCGCTGGCAGTCTTCTTTGGGCAGAACAACAGTCACATCATTCTGCGCATTTTCTGTGAACCCAGCCTTTACACCCCCCATAGGGGTCATGAAGGGAGGGTTCAGAGCACTCCAGGACTAATCAGGGCTCACACTTCAGTAAAGTGATTGTAAAGTCTTGTTTTTTTATTTTTTTTATTTAAAAATAACAAACATGTTATACTTGCATGCTCTGTGCAGAGGATTTGCACAGAGCAGCCCCAATCCTCCTCTCTCTTCTTGGGTCCCTCTTTGGTGCTCCTGACCCCTCCCTCCTGTTGAGTGCCCCGACAGCAAGCAGCTTGCTATGTGGACACCCGAGCCAAGCTTCAGCTCCTTATATCCATTCAGACACAGAGCCATGACCCAGCCCCATCCCTTTTCTCTCCTCATTGACTAACTGTCTTTGATTGGCAGCAGTGGGAGCCAATGCTGCCACTGCTATGTCTCAGCCAAACAAGAGAGAGAGTCACAGATGGCCGAGTCTCTCCCACAACATCGCTGGATAGAGTTGGGGCTCAGGTAAGTATTAGAGGGGCTGAGGGGGGCTGCTGCACACAGAAGGTTTTGTTATCCTAATGCATTAAGACAAAAAAATCCTTCTGACTTTAAAACCACTTTAAGTGATTATTACTTAGTTGTAGAATAATACACGCCCCCCCCCACCACCCCCACCCCTGAAGAAGAAAAGAAAGCTGCTGTGACCTCACTGAACTGGCTAGAAGACTAAAGGATAAATATATGTAGAGTATATGATTTTATTTGTTAATAAAAAAATAACGGGAGGTATAAATCCTGGAGTTTTCTCCTTTAAAACATCAGAATATGCAGACTGTTCATTATTATATCACCCATATAATAATACTCCAGTGTGATACTGACTTACTTTGTGACTATGTTTTAAAAAAGTGAACGCAAGAATGAGAACGGTTTCAGCACAATCATACACACATTTTCCCTGATAGTGAATCACTGCAGGGGTTAAACTCCTTGGGCTCTTAATCATATGTTTGGTACTGTATACTTTTTTCCAGAGACAAAGGTGAACACGTACCTACTGCACCACTGCCATACATAAAAGATATCACATAAATTATAAACTACATTTTCTCATTAAAACTTAGTCTCACATTATTTTCTTCAGTGCATACCCAGAGATGACCTTTACCTGCTGCCAGTGAAGACCTGGCATAAGGTACATTATACGCATATGGCACTGATGTTCAATTTCTTCTCTTCAAATTAATTATAATTCTAACAATGTTCCAAGTGAAGGGAAGCCCCATCAGGCATATAGAGATTAAACTTCATTTTTTCAAATACCAAACCAAACCATATTACCTTAAAATGTCCTTGCATACTAGCTGAGTGAAGCATTAAAGCAACAGTATCTCCCAAATAAGAAAGATATGGACAATGTCATCAATGGCTTTTTGTATTTATCATAGCGAAAGGTTTAATGCTAGCCATTTGATAAAAATGGAATACAATCTAAAATTTCTATTATCTTATTTTACAATTAAGCATTTTTTCCAAAATATGAATAATCACGTTTCTCCAGCTGTACAACAGAAAAATGATGTACAAAATAAATAAAAATATCATAGTCATTTATACTAAAGTAAATAAAAAATACTCAATTTGAACATAAAACAGAATAGAGCCAAATACATGAACAGAGTGATAGATGGATATACAGATAAATATAGGGTTTCTCATATCATAAGGCAATTTTCAAGTTTTTTTCTCATGCTACACCCCTTCTAGCGATAATATGACATTAAACTCTCCCCTTGCCTCATGGTCCCAAGTTATCTCCTGCTTGTACAGTCTCTGGAGGCATAATGCAGGGATGCAGAATGTGTTAATCTCCTTAAGGTTCTTTATTGGCTTATCACTGGAGGTGGGGCTTATCACAAAAAGATAGATAGACAGACAGACAGACAGAGAGACAGAGAGACAGAGAGATAGATAGATAGATAGATAGATAGATAGATAGATAGATAGATAGATAGATAGATAGATAGATAGATAGATAGATAGATAGATAGATAGATAGATAGATATGTGATCAAATACACAGATAAAATAAAAAATAAACTAATATATATATATATATATATATATATATATACATATATATATATATACACATGTATATATATATATATATATATATATATATATATAGTGGGTATAGAAAAGAACCCCACCCCCCTTTAGTCCATTGGCATATGTCTCTACTAACCTTGCATATCTAGTCAAGTTCCTCCACCCCAAACTCACTCATCCGTGTCTTTATGGACCTTGCTTCGTGCACTAGCCCAAATCATTTGGTGGAAGGGGAAATATGGTGCAGGATTGTTTTTCACGGGTTGGGATTGGCCCCTTAGTTCCAGTGAAGATAACTCTTAAGGTGTCAGCATATCAAGACATTTTGGATAATATCATGCTCCCAACTTTTTGGGAACAGTTTGGTGATGGCCCCTTTCTGTTCCAACATGACTGCGTACCAGTGCACAAAGCAAGGTCCATAAAGACATGGGTGAGCTTTTGGGGTGGAGGAACTTGACTGGCCTGCACAGACCTCAACCCAATAGAACACCTTTGGGATGAGTTAGAGCGGAAACAGTGATGCTTTCTTGTCCACATCAGTGCCTGACCTCACAAATGTGCTTGTGGAAGAATGGTCAAACATTCAACAGAAGAGTTGGAGCTGTTAGAGCTGCAAAGGTTGGGCCAACTCAATATTGAACCCTATGGACTAAGACTGGGATGCTATTCAAGTGCATGTGTGTAAAGACAGGCGTTCCAATACTTTTGGTAATACAGTGTATGTATATGTAGATAGACAGACAGACAGACAGACAGACAGACAGACAGACAGACAGACAGACAGACAGACAGACAGACAGATAGACAGATAGACAGACAGATAGATAGATAGATAGATAGATAGATAGATAGATAGATAGATAGATAGATAGATAGATAGATAGATAGATAGATAGATAGATAGATAGATAGATAGATAGATAGATATTATATTCAACCTGGTATAATAATATATTTGGTAACACAGTATAACTTTTTTGGGCTTTAAAGGTCTGGGAATTAAAGTATGTGCTTAATTTGTCCTCTCCTCATTAATTGTTGTGCACCATGTTGGCTAGATGACATTTATAACTTGCATCCCTTAAAAAAAAGAAAAAACAACAGAACGGATGAGATAATTATGTAAGACAGAAGAGGATTATCATACCAAGAAAGCAGCAAGACTCCTTTGGGGTGAGTCCCAATCAAAGCAACTGTTAATGTAGTAGGCAGCATTGATGAGCACCATGACACAACGCTTCATGCGGATAAAGTTCCTCAGCAGTAACTGTGAGAAAGATGAAAAGATGAAAATATTATCAGAACAATTAAGTCTCAGAGTGACCTGGAAGGTTGACAGCTCCTTCTAGACAATCACGATTAAAAGATGTGTTTTAAAGAAGGAGTTGGAAAAGGTTCAACAGAGGGATCAGTTTAAATCAATAGCGAAAAATAACTAGGCTGAAATTACACATACAGCTCCCTGAAACAAACGTTAACATTGGGATGAACTGTTTATAGCATGAAATTGACAAAACTAAACATGAAAAACATCATTATTTTGCTGCTGGAAGTGATGCTAGCTGATCATAGGAATATTATAGTCATAAGTTACCAGGCAATCAGACGCAAAACACGAGCCAGCTGACTGGAAAAATACTTTTGATTATAATTTTAGTTAGAACAAAGACATAGGGAAATGTGTCCTTTAGGTTTTAAAAGTGAAGGTTAACATAGTAGGGTTATGAGAAGGTTAGCCATTGTGGTCACTGTAACTCCTGACTTTTTTAGGGCCAACTACAAACAAAACTAATTTTGCGTCTCATCTCTTATATCCCTGCTTGGTATAATATAAAATTCCAGGATGGATTCCCTGCAACAAACAACAAACACATATAACAGTGCAGCTGCAAGGGTATTATACTGTATGTTGCAGGTTTTGGGAGCAGGAAGGGACAAAGATTTTTTTTTAAGTTCTTCAATAATTTTAAACATTTTGAAGTGCCGAGCAGATACAGGAAAATATTTGAAAGGGGCATAAAACACTGCCTACTAGATCGAAAGGAGAATGCAAAATATTATTATGCAATATTTTATGTTTACTGATCATAAAAAATAATTTTCTGCATGCGATTGTTTTTGAGAATAGTTACTAGTAAAAATTATTGTTTTAAAAACAGATTAATTTAGCTGTTCAAAGTATATAGTTGTCTACTTCACGACTATGCACACACAAGTAATCAAACTATTCTACAAACATACAACTTCATGATGATGAAACTTGCATGTTTGTGCCTACTTTCACAGTCTCAAGGTAATCAATTGTGAATGTCCTTCCCCCCCCCCCCCCCCCACGGCAAGCTTAGAGTTTCATAGGGGCCTTAAATCATTAATCACTTCACTATCTACATTTTAAAATAGTGAGGGGGTGCTCATGGTGTTCAGGAATGCCATTTAAAAACAGTGTGTTTACACATGCCTGGTGCATGCACAATGCCTATGATCTCACTGTCATTAGAAAGCGCAGATCATAGGCAAAATGCACAGAGCCAACAAGAGTGGCTCTGTGGATTGTTCTTGTTGTAATAGACAATCACAGGTATCACTAATTTAAAAAGTACTACTGTTCCTCTCACAAAGGAGGCAGGGAAGCAAGGCTGCTCAATGAATGTTTCAATGATTGAATGATTTATGAATAAAGAATAGGCAGCAGCGGCTTTGATTATTTGCAATAATTTTAATGTGGAATAGTGGAATACCCCCCCCCCCCTTTTGTACATTGTTAATATTATCATTATTATACAGGATTTGTACATCTCATTTTTGTCCTATTTTCCTTTCCTTTTCCTTTCCTACACTCACTTTTCCTATTCTGCAGATGAACCCCTCATCTCCATACCCCAACTGTATGTAGTGTGTACACCAACCCTTCACCACCTTCTGTGTATAACTTGTACATTACTAATGCATTACCTGTAGTGCACCAATACCAAGCTCCATGTTTTAACCACACCAATATCATCATGTTTTTTCATTTCCAAAAACCTGGCAAAAATTAGAATATCTTGGGGTATCTATTTTCCAAAAAGAGAGGTTATTTTCTGGGTGATAGCACTGCCTTAGCATTTTCATTTGATATATTTCATAACAAAAAGTCAGAGAGACTATTTTTTTTTCAAAAGTTTTGCCAATTTTCTTTTTCTTTTCATAGTAAAAGATTAAAAAGTGGTTATTAAATAACATAAAAAGAAGCTATTTTTCTGGCCCTATAAAAATGATATAAAATGTATTTGGGTACAGTGTTGAATGGCTCAGTAATTGTCAGTCACTATATTGGAGTGCTGAAAACTGAAAAATGACTCAGTTTTGAAGGGGTATATATACAGGCTGATACTTAAAGCGTATCTAAACCCAAAAACAAAAATGTATTATATTGCAGCTTACCAATTCTTGGATCTTTTTTTGGGCTTGTTTCCGTTGTGTTTACCTAGTGATCCTGATCCTGCCAGTAATTCTGTTATCTTTCAACTTCCTTTAACAGATCAAGCTTCCCAGCAAAAGTGGAGGATTAATACCATTTACCGCTGATAGGGGTGTGTACAACTATCAGCTTTTATTTGATCATGTAAAACTTTTATCCCCCAAAAAATAAATAAATAAAGTTGCTGTAACTGCTTTATAAAAGATAACAGAGGTTTGGCTATAATTTATTAGTCAAGACCATATAAATCTGCTAATGCATCCAACACTATCCTCTCCCCAGACTGATAATGCTGTCATCCAAATGTGTTTCCATTGCTTCTCCAGTAGTGGACACATCCTAACACAGGAAGTGTGTTACTGGGTAAATTGCCAGGCAAAATAAAGCCTAAAAAACCCAAATCCAGATACCATTTTAAGGACTATTAAGCTGCAATAAATTATATTTTTGTTTCTGCATTTAATTCAGCTTTATTTGGTTAAGCAACTGACAGCTTAAAGGGTAACTCCACTTTTGTGGGGAAAACAAATAGCAAAAAAGGAAGAATAATATAGCGTATATAATTGCGACACAAGTCATATTGTAATTGATTGTAATTAAAAATGACCTTTCCTTTTCAATCTGCAGCCGCTGTAATTTTCTGTAAATGCAATGCAATATGGCTACCTGGAGCTGTTCTGTACACAGAATGTACTGACCACACCCCAGAAACATAATTTCCTGCTTGTGGGATTGGCTCACCAATTTTCCCAGAAGTCTGCCTAAAATACAAATCAGATTTCAGGCATCCCCTGCAACAAAAATGTCATTTTTGGTGAGATACTCAGAATAGGAACACATCTAAAGGGATGCAGGCCCAGCCGATTTCCTCATTAGTGCTGTGCAGCTGCACAGCTGACTGATAATTATGAAACCACCCCATTAGACCAACTCAGCTCAGAGGCACAGAGGAACAAACCATGATTTCTTCTGAGTAGAAAAAGGTAGTAATCTAAAACAACATTTGTTATAATCCTTGCAATGTGCATAGATCATCCTTTATTTTCATATTATATCATATATCAAACCAATCTGACAGCCATAATTGTAGGACCATTATTCATGGGTAAAGTGTTAATCCATGTGCACATGCCAATGCTGGCCAATCAGAAGCAATCTTTCATCCTGGAAGTTCTTCAAAATGAATAGGGAGAAAAGCAGGGATTTTAAATACCATGACCGATACACTGGCTGTGTGAGCTCTGACAGCACATCACCCACAGAAGGTAAGTACAGTGAGAATAGGGGTTGGAGAGGGTGTAGGGTATAAGTTCACTTTTATTTTTATTCTGAAAAGATAAACTAACACTTTAACTCTAAGGCCCCATGCACACAGGACGTTAGAAAACTAACTAACACCAGGAAAAAGCAGCTGTGAAAACATGTTTTTAGTAGCTTTTTCTATTGGCATTAATGTGTGTTTAGCCGCTTTAGCTTTTACCAGGGTTTCTCTGCCTTTACTCAAAATCAATGGTTGCCTATAAGAGCCGTCTTTGATCCGACTTTCAGCCCATTGATTCGAATAGAAGTCGCATTCAAATCGGATCATAACGATCCAACTTGTGGTGCAACGTGTGCTCTGAGGATCTTGAAGGGGAACTACATGCCAAAATGGAAAAAAAATAGTGTGCCCCCCCCCCCCAAGTTCCATACCAGGCCCTTTAAGTCTGGTAATGGATCTTGAAAGAGAAGCCCACACCAAACAAATAAATAAACAGTGTGGGGCCCCCCCAAAAATCCATACAAGAGCGCCATCCAAGCATGCAGCCTG
This sequence comes from Pelophylax lessonae, assembly GCF_965119305.1. NCBI lineage: Eukaryota > Metazoa > Chordata > Amphibia > Anura > Ranidae > Pelophylax > Pelophylax lessonae. The sequence continues at coordinate 161,233,221 of NC_138768.1, forward strand.
GCAGGTCAGGAAAGGGGAGGGGATGAGCGAGCGCCCCCCTCCTGGACCATACCAGGCCACACGCCCTCAACATGGGGGAAAAGGGTCTCTTCCCGACAACCCTGGGCGGTGGTTGTGGGGGTCTGTGGGCAGGGGGCTTATCGGAATCTAGAAGCCCCCTTTAACAGATCCCGCCCCCTTCCCCATGTAAATGAGTATCGGATATTCATTCACCCCAAAACAGGCAGTGTAGTGTAAATAATGAATAAAAGAGATGGTTTTGAGAAGTCCTTTATTAAAAATCTTCCTCCAATCTTCTGCCTATGGTATTCTCCCTCCTATCTTCTGCCTCAGAAGACCTGAGGGAGATGACCGGAGAGACTAGACTGGAGGCAGAAGATTGGAGGGAGAAGACCTGAAGCAGAAGATCGGAGGAAGATTTTTAATAAAGAACTTCTCAAAACCGTCTCTTTTATTCATTATTTACACGACACTGCCTTTTTTGGGGTGAATGGATACCCGATACTCATTTACATGGGGAGGGGGGTGGGATCTGTTCAAGGGGGCTTCTAGATTCCGATAAGCCACAGAAGACCGGAGGAAGAACACTAGAGGGAGAAGATCGGAGAAAGATTTTTTATAAAGGATTTCTCAAAAACCATCTCTTTTATTAATTATTTACACTACACTGCCTTTTTTGGGGTGAATGAGTAGCGTACAATGTACCCCATGCTCATTCACATGGGGGGGCAAGATCCTGTTAAAACGAGCTTCCAGATTCCGATAAGCCCCCTGCCTGCAGACCCCCACAACCACCACCCAGGGTTGTCAGTGCAGAGCCCCCCCTGCCCCAAAGCACCCACCCCCCATGTTGAGGGCGTGTGGCCTGGTATAGTCCAGGAGGAGGGGCGCTCCCTCATTCCCTCCCCTTTCCTGATGAGCTGCATCCTTGGATAAAGGTCAGGTATGGTCTTTGAGAGGACCCCACTCTGTTTTTTTTTTTTTCATTTTGGCATCCCTTCCAAGATCCATACCAGACTCAAAGGGCTTGGTACGGAACTTGGGGGGGCGAAAGCCATTTTTTTTCAATTTTGGCATGGAGTTCCCCTTCAAGATCCTCAGAGCACAAGTCGCTCCACAAGTAGGATCATCATGATCCGACTTAGATGCGACTTCCATCTACATTAAGGGGTTCTCATAGGGAACCATTGATTTTGACATGTCAAAAAAAATGCCTGGCGAGGCTTAACGCTGTATGCCAGCGTTAGATGTTTTTACAGATGTAATGACAGTCCTCAAAATGCGCTGGCCCTGGGTTTTTTTTCTGCAGCTTGAAAACGCCTATGCCACTCACAGCTTCAAAATGTGTGTGTGTGAATGAAGCCATAGAATAACATGGAGGGGCGTTTTTAAGCTGCAAAAAAAAAAAAAAAAAAAACATCTGACGCTCCTAAAAGCAGCTGTAAAAACACCCTGTGTACATGAGGCCTAAACTGATGACCTGTAATGGATTTTAAAGCACCACCTTTTAATGTTTATCTTTTTTACCTAATCTAATTTTACATTCAAGAACCGAATAAATACCAGCTATTATTTTTTTTCATTGTAAATCTATGAACACAAACTCCTGAATTCTGAAATATAATATGTGAGTATAATAGTTGATTTATTAAAGGAAAACAGTCTCTTCACTTTGCAAGGTAATTTTTCCTTAGCTTAGTGAATGAGGTAAATTGCATGATATCTGGTATTCTTTGCAAAGTGAATTTTCATCACATTTACTAAGCTAAGGTAAAATTCACCTGCAACGTGAACAGCCTTTTTACCTCAACCCCAATGAAGGGATCTAGGTGGCTAATGTAGGAATTTGGAGTCAGAGATTTCCTATACAAATCTACAATATAAAAGGTTTTATTTAACTATAGAAAATGCTGTTTTCACAGAGTAAAATGTTTAGTTGCATAAGTGTTACAAAATGTTATGGCAAAACATATATTTTTTAGCATACATTGCATTACATTGTAAGTGGAGACTACATCGTTTGATTTTTCTTTTTCACATCTCATAGAATTTTTTCATCAGTCCTTACTAATTTTTCAATTTAATTGACTCCTGCTTTCAAATTATGATTTTACTCCATGTTAGAGATGGCTGGTATAAATTGATTTGCAAAAGATTGCTGTCTATCACATTCTCAGCAGGTGCAAAGTATGGAACACCTTGCTCGGGGCTGATTTGTAAGTTTCTTCCTTCCACCCTGTTGGCTCCCTAATTGCCCAGGTTCAAGGACAGAAAAGAGTGAGATGTGACAGTTCTGGGACAAACACAAATTCCTTTATAACCCTTTCTATGCCAGAAAGCTGTGAACCATTTAATATATCTGAATCAATATGGATTCTCTTTAGGAACCTATAAACACGAGATAAGCTTTGCCCAATCCAGCTAAATTTTGACAACCCGGGCATAAATCTTCATGTCTACGAGGTACATCACATGTGGTCAACTGATTATTTCTTGTTTGATATAGTGAATGAACAAAAATTATTTGTCAGTCAACTGCTATTTTTTCCCAAGAGATGGAACCCGTCCTCCCACCAGGGTGTCTGACTTCACTTAATCGCTGTAAAATAAACAGCAGAATAAAAAAAATGCAGGTACCAGAAATACCTGTTGATTTCCTTCTAATTTTCTGTATGAGCTGAAAAGACACTGTCTTTGGTTTAGTAAAGGCAAATAAGCTGTTCAGTTTGCAACAAAAGTTGCACTTTGCAAGGGAATTTCCCCCAGTGCTTGGGGAATGTAGTAACATTTTACTTTGCCAAGTATATCAAATAACATGCAAGAAGAAAAAAAAAAATCACATAATTTTTGTTTATGTATGAATGGATAATGGAAATCAGCAGAGGTTCACCTCATTTGCTAGTCTCGGGAGATAATTCCTTTGCAAAGTGCAACTTCTCTTGCAAAGTGAACAAGTCTATTTGTCCCCCAACCTATTAGGGGAGATTTACAAAAACTGGAGCAGTCAGAACCTGGTGCAGCTGTGCATGGTAACCAAACAGCTTCTATTTTCAGCTTGTTCAATTAAAGGATACGTTCACCTTTTTACAACATGTAATAAAAGCACATTTTTGCAGGTAAAAATGTGTGTTTATTATTTTTGTTTTAGGAGCCTGTAAAGCATTGCACCGGGGTTCAGCAGATCACTGATGCCATGCAGGACTCCCACAGATCTGTCAGTGCAACTGTTTGCTTGTACCTCAAACAAAAGTCTGCTCACACACTGGAGGACATTTATTAAAGCAGTTGTGTATTATTTAATGAGCAAATCATATGCAAAAAATGTTAGCATCAGTCTTTGGATCTGTTTTGGGATTGAAGAGACTGCCCTAATTCTCTGTGACTGTGTGGCCAAACAGAGACTATTCTCTTTTCTGCTGCCATTGCAAGCATTTGTTTTGAGAGTTTAGGTGGTTGTAAAGGCAAAGTCCTAAAAATATATAGCCTGATCAGTTGTTCCTCATTGTTCCCCTGTATCAAATGGCCAGGGAGCATGACTGTTTTGCAAGCACTTGTGTAATTTTTGGAAGTGACATATGCCAACAAGGCTAAGTGTTTCCAAGAAAATGGAACGCAAGCCAATAGCCCAGCGGCATACGTCACTTCCCCTTTCCACTTGCGCAGTTGAACAAAAGACTAGGTATTAAAACCAATGCGAAGAGAAGAGGGATGGGTGGGGGGCTCCAAACTAACCACAGGAGATACAGCCAGACTATACAGTGCACAGCCTGCATGTATCTCAGAACGGGATGATTGGACACTCAAACTGACCACGCTATCACACGGATAGGCTTCCATGCTAGCGTGGTCAGTTTTCAACCAGGAATAAAGGGAACTGTCAGGATCAGCTAGGTATTAGATAGCGATATCAGTAAAAATGAACATAGCCATATGAAAAAATAGAGTTTAATTATTTAAAAAGATAGATTATTATCATTTAATTTTTAGGTTTACAAACACTTTAAGTTAATCACATCTGTTGCAGAAATGCTATAGGGCACGTTTTTAACCTTCCTAGCGGTATTCCCAAGTGTGGCTCGGGGTTAAATTTCAGTGCCAAAAGTGGTAACCCCGAGCCACACTCGGGGTACCGCTAGGATGATCGCTGGATCCTCGTAGAGGGGTTACGTACCTTGTCACCGGGATCCAGCGATGTATCCAGGCGGTGTGTGGCGGCGGATCTTCCTCCCGATGCTCTGTGTGCCCCGGCTTCCGTCTCCTGCGACGTGACCTTCGCAGGGAGGTGGACCCGGCGGCAAATTCAAATGTAAAACACACCAAACACACTGATACCATTCAAAATAAAATAAATTCACATTTGTTTGCCCCCCAGTGCCCTTTCCTGCAGTTTTACTGTACTTTTTATGTATATATACAGTATACACATATATATATATATAAGTATATATATATATATATATATATATATATATATATATATATACATACATACGTATATATATGTATGTATACATACATACATACATACTTTAACTTATTTATAGTTTTTTATTATATTATAATTTATGATTTTGTGTTTCAAACTTTATCATACCCGAGATGTTATAAAGAAGAACACACAGAAAAAAAAATCATATGTAAATAGTTGGTTTGGGCTGCTCATTCTTAAGAATTACATGCAAAATAATGGTACCGCTTTCAGCACCTAAAATCCGAAAGAATCATACCGCCAGGGAGGTTAAATATGGGGAGAAAAAATTCAGACCTATAACGCAAGATACTGTTCAAATAATAAATCTGACTTGCTATATAAAATTTAAGATGTGACAGGTTATCAACCACACTCATTAAGACAGTAGTTAAAAAATGTCCCTCACTGAATGTAGGGAAAGTGTTCTTGGGAGATATAATTCTGGGGCATGTCTACATCAATAGAACCTGAGCTTTCAACAGTTGCCCCTGCAAACATTTTAGAAGCCTAGTGATGTCATTACAGGGAGTAATAAAAGCTGTTTGGGGGCAAATATAGGTCATGCTTATAGAAACCCTCCAACATACTGTACATGCTAAAACAATTCAAAAGTGCATGTTAGTGCACAAATGTTTATTGTAGCCATCATGTGACATTAACATGCCAACATATCTCTTCCTGTCTCTCACCAATTACAGAATTTCATCATGAAACAGTTGTTAGAAAAATGACAACTACAACTGTGCAGATATTAGTTATGAAAATGTTAAAGATAACACCAGCAACAATAATGATAATAAATGTTGCTATTCCTACCTCCTGGTGTTTAAGCATAAAAAAGCATGAAAAAATACCATAAATTAACTCAGTAAATACTTTTAAAATTATATTAACAGTATTAAAAATAAAAGTGCACAAAATAATAATACTGCAGTTTCCATATGATTGTCTAATCTCCTAACTTGTTGAAATGATTTTCCTACTTCATGTTTAAGTGTGCAACATATAATATATGTGCATGTTACTTGTACTTACTGTATGTGTTTATCGAATAATTACCTAAGACACAATGCTGTGATGTCCTTTACATGTAAAGTTTTGAACTCCAGAAAAAAGGAATATATCATAGAGAAAAATAAAATGTATTCTGCTTGATTTTTTTCTGCAAACGGCATGGCTATACAATGCCTCTTTTCTGGGGCAGGTGTGACCTGCACTATGCATAACATGAAGTTGCAATCACCTGCCTTGTACAAAAAGTTGTAAAACCTTCTGCAACTGCACTGTTATAACATGCTTCAACAACAGAGAATGGGGCTTTATTTTATTGTATATGAAGGAGCATACAATCGGTTTAATACAGCAGATAGTGTTCCTGTTCACATACTAGATAGCTGGAGTTAAAAAGGTTGTTGGGCTTGCACCTAAGGGGTTAGGGGAATTGATTAAAGTCATTTTAAAGTCTCGTTTTTTTTTCACTTAAAATAACAAACATGTTAAACTTACCTGCTCTATGCAGTTGGTTTTGCACAGAACAGCCTGGATCCTCCTCTTCTCTGGTCCCTCTTCGGCTCTCCTGGCTCCTCCCTCCTGTCGAGGACCCCCACAGCAAGCAGCTTGCTATAGGGGCACCCAAGCTGAGTCACAGTTTCCTGTGTCCACTCAGACACGGAGCCCAAATTATGCCCGCCCCTCTCTCTCTCCTGATTGGCTAACTGACTTTGATTGACAGCAGTGGGAGCCAATGGTGCCACTGCTGTATCTCAGCCAATCAGAGGAAGAATCCCGGCGACCGAGGAACTCATGTACATTGCTGGAGGAAGATGGGTCTCAGGTAAGTACTGGGGGGTTCTGGAGGGTGACCGCTGCACACAGAAGGTTTTTTTATCTTAATGCATAGAATGCATTAAGATAAAAAACCTTATGACTTTACAGCTCCTTTAAAGGACATTTATACCAAAGGTGCAGTTATGAGAATTAGTCAGGTTGAAACAAGGCTCAAGTCCATCCAGTTTAACCATTAGAAAATAAATAAATAAATAAATAGATAAGTAAATGAAAAACCTCTATAAGCAGAATCCTATACCCAGAGTCGATTTTTAACTGCTTTCAGTCAGGAGTGTGTAACATATGGCACATCATATGAAGTGCAGTGGTTAGGGTTATGTAGCATATCACGTACATTGCATACTCCTGAGTCCTGACCTTCATAAACTTTATGCTGTGCTGGATGATGCACAGCCTCTACTGTTGTATGTTACATATTTCTTTAAATTGCACTGTATGTTTTATATTTATGGCCAAAGTGTACATTTACTGAACAGTCACTGGTTGCAAAGTAGTCCCTGTCTACTTTAATGATTTTTCAAGCAGCAACTGTATATATTCAAGGACCATATTTTCCATGTTTGCTAGTTCCTATAGTGATGTTGCAGACCCAGACATCCAGCAGCTACTAAGTGGTGTTCGATGGGTGGCGTTCCAAGTGTTCAGCATTTTCCTTCTTGATTTTTTTAAATTATACATGCATATTTCGGTGCCTCTTAGTTGAAATCTGTTTATTATGTCTATATACCTTGCCTCTTGTTACAAAAGTTTATTAATTGTTTAGGGGTGTGATTTTGTGGGTGTGGCTACCAATGGGGTGTGCATTTTGGTGGGTTTGGTTAGAAGTGGGCATGGCCAGTAGGGTGTCCCTAGATCTCATTGAAAAAATATGGTCACCTGATATAGCACTACCCCCATAAGGGCTGCTGTTAACAGCTTCTTCTTCCCAGTTTGTTCAGAGGCTGCCCACCACCACGTGAACCACTCCATGCACTCTGGCTTCAATAACTCAGTCTAGGGAATGTATTTTTTTTAAATGAATTGCTTGTAGAATGTTTATTAGGAGAAGGGCAAGCACACTGGATACTAGAAAATGCTGCCCAGTAATAAAGGAGACTATTCTCTAGGCTCCTACTTTAGCATACTGCTGAGGACAGTATTATGAGATCCTAGGAGCACTGTCTCAGTCTACAGCTACCTGTGGCACTTACATCCCAAAAGCACACAGAGCATTATTGTCATAATTCAGGGCCAGTACTCACAAGCCCCCGGGACAGCTGCACACCTTCTAGCTTCCTCCAGACACGGTCCAGTGAGAGAGAGAATTCTTCTCTAGACCCGAACCCTTATGGTGAAGTCCTACAGCCAGCTCCTCAGAAATATAGTTTTGAGTCCTCAGCTCTGTCACAGCTGGCACCCCAAAGAACAGCTGCACAGACACAGTCCACAGGCTGCCTCAGGGGCAGCAGCTTCAGATGTATTGGAACACTCCTTGACAAGGAAGATTCTTCCAAGGGCATGGGGAAGCAATCAAACTACAAGCCTATGAAAACCTCAACAGACATAAGCAAACAGTCACTGCTCCTTTGACCACAGAAGGAGCCAAAAACTAAATTTGCCTAGCATCCTATGCTAGGAGGGTGCTACATCAACAAGGAAAGTGCACAGACACATAAGTGAGTGAGTATATACCATGTAAGATGGCTTAAAGGACTGATAAAGCGATATACAGATCTGCCAGCATAGAGTAAAATATGTAAGTGTCATAGGGATTTTTTTATACAGTTATGCAGGAGCATATTCTCTTAAGATTTGGGATCCTCAGCTTTTCCCAGAATTTCACTAGAAGGTTTAAGTATTCACACAGGCACCTAGGGTAGAAGCCATGTTGTAAGGCAAATACATTTTTTGCCTTTTCGCCTAAATATATATATATATATATGTATATATATATATATATATATATATATATATATATATTATTGTATATATATATATATATTATTTTTTTAATTTACAAGTAATGATTCTTTTTAAAAGTAATGGAGGGGGTCAAAAGTTAAGCACACCTTGCATTTTAATACAACATCTTCTTTAATGTTTGCCACATTTTTTTATTGGATTACAGTAAAGCCTTTAAAGCAAAGATAAGTTTAGAAAAATATCATAAACCTAAATATTGTGGAAAGATAGGTGTAGTATACTATTTTGAATTTTACCCCTAAAACACCAGTTGATTACTAATGAAGAATTTTTCCATTTTCCTTAAAACTAATATTTTCTAAAGGTAATTGTATCTATTGTGTTGTGTCTAATTGTATATGCATATTGTTACAGTTCATATGAGAAAAGTTTGTTGTACTAACAGCATCACAGGCATATCAGCATTTTAGCAGGTAGAACAGTATTCGCTGAAAAGAATTTACACTGAAAGTGTACACCGCTCCATTTTTACATAATAGTCAGGGGCATTGCCTGGTCATTCCATTGCCTTAGGCACCAGCTAAAACAATGCTTATCTCATCACTTACACAGATCACTAAGGATATCCGTATAACTGCAGCCCAAGACGCAGTATGGACCATTAACAGGTGCAGTTCCAGATCATAACCATAAATTTACTCATTGTTTACAAAAAAAATAAAAAGTTGATGAATTTACCGGCACTTTAGCTGACCTAATACTACACATTTTGTGGGCTATTTACTAAAGCTAGAGAGTGCAAAATCTGGTGCAGCTCTGCAATCCAATCAGCTTCTAGATTTTATTGCCAAAGCTTAATTGAACATGCTGAATTTAGAAGCTGTTTAGCTACCATGCACAGCTGCACCAGATTCAGATTGCACCAGTTTTAGTAAATCTCCCCCACTGTGTCATCTTTAGAAGTAGAATAATGACACAAACACAAACTCTGCCTCTTTTTCTATGTTACAGGTTCAAAGAAAACATTTGCAAGTCTTTAAATAACATATACAAGCCCCATGTTCTCCACTGGAGGCAGATAGACTTGACTTCTCAGGTAATTTGGCTGTAGCTCAGCATATTTAGTCACAACGGATGAACTTTTGATGTCTGTCTACAAGAGACATTATAATTATGTAATGCCCCATGACAATCCTTGATTTGTGTTACCACTCTTATAACTACCATTGTGAAAAGCATCAAAATTAAACTTCCTATATGCCCTATACTCTAGCTGCTTTAAGTAAACTGGAATGCCCTGAACAAAGTGGAAAAAAACCCCAAAATAATGGCTAAGGATGTGTTTGCAGGAAGAGACCATATGCTAAAATATCACCTAGTTTCCTAGAACTTTGACAAGGGTGCCACTTTATAAGGGAACTGCGATTCATATACATTGGTGGCTTTCTGAGTGCTGACTTTGTTTATCTGAGGTATTTATAAAGTGCTGACAATTTACGCAGGACTTTAAATACATTGTTCATCAGTCCCTGCCCTCAGGGTCTAAGGTCTCTATCTCACATGCACTGAACCTAAAGCAATCAATAAATCAGAAAAAGTTAGCAATGCAGTGGTCTTACATATCAGAAACCTCATGTGCTTTATTTTAGCTTAGCTGACCTATTGGGCGTTCCCAGAATCAAGGCTTTTTTCAGCGGGAACATGAAGAATGCAGTTCCAGCACCTTCAGCAATTAATGTATGTAATGGCAAGTGCTGGGTGTGCTGGAGGGTCTATTGATGCTGGCTGCTGGGGGATCTATTATCGCTAATAGGGATCTATTTTTATGTGGGGGTTTATTATTGCTGATGGGGAGTCAATTGTTGCTGGGAGGTATCTATTGTTGAGGGAAAGGTCTATTGTTGTTGGCTGCTGGAGTGTCTATTGATGCTAGCTGTTGGGAGATCTGTTGTTGCTGATGGGAGTCTCTTGTTACAGGGGTGGTATGTCCTTGTGGGGGATCCTTTGTTGCTGGGAGAGGGATCTATTGTTGTGTGGGATCTATTGTTGCTGAAGTGGGATCTGTTGTTAATGGAGGGACCGATTTTTGCTGGGGGTCTACCGTTGCTGGGTTGGGGGTCTATTATTGCTCACTGCAGGGGATGTATTTTACTGTCTTTCCTGTTTTCATTAACAAATTTCATACAACTTACTAAGTAGCACAAAATGATACTTGGTTCTTTTTTCTCTAAAAGGGGCGGTACTGGGAGGTAGGTAGGGGGGTGGGACCAAGAGATGATGCTCAGAGGTGAGTAGGGGGCAGAGACAAAGGGTGACTCAGAAGGAGGGAGATGCTGCAGTATTCAGTATTCTCTAAGAAAAAAAGCCCTGCCTGGAATATTCTGGTATGCAAATCCTGACCAGCTCCTGTGGTCAAAAATGCTGACTAGTGTGGCCATCCATTGCAGTGATTTTCCAGAAGAGAGCAGGAGTTTAAAACCATTGGAGCTAGTTAACATTTTCATACCAGAGTCTTGTCATACCAGTGGTGTTTAACTAGCTTTCCCTGAGTACAGGTTCACTTCAAGAAGTCACAAGGAACTAATGAACTGAGAGGCACCATCATCTGAAAATTCCAAGTCCACCAGGAGGCTCTTTTTATAGGGTATGAATAACAGGTCCCACCCAATGCTTTTCTAACTTGTAGACTTTTCCAACTGTTTATTTGCTTTTTTTACAAATCTATACTACATTGCCTGCGTAATATTTAGCAACACTGTATCCCTAGTAAATCATTTTAGCATTGCCCCTGTTCCAATTGAAAGTCGGTTATCGAACACTTTTCTCTTTTTTGGCAAAATGCATTATCCTCTAAACTAGAATCTAACAACTTATTACTAGCTTTGGCTAGATAGCAGTAACCATTGTATTAGATCGTTTGCATAAAAGTAACTTGCAAGGCACCTTTATAAGCTAAACTATAAGCAGTCATGGGTACATGCAATCAAAACTTGTTTCTTCCAATAAGCAAAACAATTAGCTTAAATTACAAAGTTTAAGAGAAAGGTTACACAGGCCCTGGCAAGACCTCCAATGCCGCTCTAGCCAGCAACTGCAGAAGGTGATTTGGAGGTGTGATCTAAGGAGGAGCATGTATGGCAGCTTGCTTACAAGTTGTTGTACTATAGCACCAAGTATATTAGTTGGATATGAGGGGACTTGTAACCTTGTTGTCTCTCTACAGATAAATAGTATCTGACATAGACAGTATTTAATCAACAGTTAATGTGCTTGTTAAATGTTCATAGTTCTTGCCATCTATGTTCATGAAAGCGTTCCATACCAAGCCCAGTATGTGCAAACGATGCGACAGACCTGATTAGGCATAACGATTGTTGCATTATTACAGAAGAGTGTCTGACCCCCTCATAACACAGCACTGGACATCAACAACGCCCCAATTGCCCCAATCTAGGAGAAAGTCTCTGGTGGGTTTCATGATAATGTGATCAGGACTAGTGATAAAAAATTCAATCCACAAGTTAGGGAATTCACCATGCATGAACTTATACATTCAGATATGCAGAGAATTAACAGTTCATGAACCATGAATGCCTGGATTACAGAATTGTTAGGGTGAATCGAAAGTGTGCCTGCATTTTCCAAATGTAATAATCACTAATCAGGACAACGATGGGAAATCTGTCCTCACCCTCCTTGTATAATTATATATTACATATGTCGTGTTGTGCTTCCTGAATACATTAACATAAAGTAAGTACCCATAACACATTTATATACCAGGTTCTATAGAGCTGCCTCATCAAGGATATTTCATACAAGTTTCTTATTCCAGGTAAATAACTAAAATACATCTTCACAGTACTCTGCATTCTAAAAACTAATAAAGCACAACCATTTCATGCTTTCCAAACAGTTATGACAAGAAGAGTGTCTTCTATAACGCTCTCAATGTCATAAAGCAGGAAAGCATTTATAATTAATATATTAGCAATATCTCTGTGTTGCAAATCTTATTAATGCTGATGAACATGCAGGGAAAGCAATTTGGGATGTGATGGCATGCTGTGCAAATAATGCAGCGTGAGAGGATGTGAAGTAAAATGTGACAGTTAGAGCAAGACAAAAAACACAAATGTACCTATAAAAGTGTAACTCTGATATAGTAAAAAGCATGTAAGTGCTCCTATAAATAAACGTACTGGGCATTAACAGAAGTATAAAAAGTTAAAAAGATCTACAAATTCTTTGCAAAGACCAAACTAAATAAATAAATATGTGAAAAGCAAAAATGTATGTATTTTAATAATTTACTCATCAATGTACAGTATATGAGTTAATAGTCTGTTACATGCCACATTCTGTTCGAATCTCAGTTAGAAACTTATACACAAACACCAAATATGTCAGGGAACCAGATGTGTCTCCCATGCTATCTGTCTGTAAAGTGCTAATTGGGATTGGAATACATTTCCTCATGGCATTGCACGCATTCATCAGCAGAACTTTGACTTCACCACAAGTGAAATGTACTGCATTTACTAAGCTCTGGGGACAATCCCCTTACAAAGTGCAACTGTTTTGTAAAGTGAAAAGCCTATTTGCCTATATCCCTTATGTGTTCTTGACCTTTTGGCTAAGATCAAGTGTAGTATTTGTTCTTATCAGAAATCCAGTGGGGCCGCTGCGCTATCATCTGACCTGACCCAGGTTGGGTGGTGGCTATGCCAACCTGCTGCAGTAATGGGGGTTTGGAAGGTTCGTACCGGTTGGAACAGAAACAAGGGCGCCCACAGGCAGTTGGGGCACTGGAGTAATTCCCTCGGGAAAGCTGGAAGAGCCCATTACCTCCTGATTTGAGCAGTCAACCTTTTCTGGCCATGAGCTGGGAAGGTAGAGAGTCTGCGGTGTCTGTGCCCCCTGAGAGTGGTCACCCCAGAGGTGCTTTTAGAAACATTTGGGTGTGGGACCCCAATGTGTGAACCGCACATGGTCACAGCTCCAAACTGTTTTTCTGCACTGTGCCTTTTAGGGCTGGGCCTTTTGGCTAAAGCCTCAGGGCCCAGCCAGTGCACCGACATGCATGGCTACCTATTTATTTATTTATTTTCTCCCATGTTTTGTCACCTTCACTTATGTGTGTGTTTTCTTCTCACTAGGATGGAGGGTGTGAGTAGTCGGGCTTGCCCTGAAGTCTAGGGGGAGGATGTGTGCTTTTCTGTCCCTGGGGGGGTCTCTCTTCGGGAGAGCCTCTCGACCAAGTATTCAGGGTCGGCTTCAGCTGTCCCAGAAGAATGGGGTCCCCCAGGCCTTCTGGCTAGGCGGACCATTGCGTCACGAGGGATCAGGGTAGAGGTCCTACCCCTTCGGCGGGTGGACAAAAAAACACCCCTAAGTGCACTTTTTGCGTTCAGTTACCATTTAGGTTTCTGCACCACCGTGGATTAAAAAAATAAATAAATTCATCCTCTATGTTGCAAATCCCATGATATATATATATATATATATATATATATATACAGTATCTCACAAAAGTGAGTACCCCACTCACATTTTTGTAAATATTTTATTATATCTTTTCATGTTACAACACTGAAGAAATGACACTGCTACAATGTAAAGTAGTGAGTTTACAGCTTGTATAATAGTGTAAATTTGCTGTCCCCTCAAAATAACTCAACACACAGCCCATTATTGTCTAAACCGCTGGCAACAAAAGCGAGTACACCCCCCAAGTGACAATGTCCAAATTGGCCCCAATTAGCCATTTTCCGTCACCGGTGTCATGTGACTTATTAGTGTTACAAGGCCTCAGGTGTGAATGGGGAGCAGGTGTGTTAATTTTGGTGTTATCGCTCTCACTCTCTCATACTGGTCACTGGAAGTTCAACATGGCACCTCATGGCAAAGAACTCTCTGAGGATCTGAAAAAAAGAATTGTTGGATGGCCTAGGCCAGTGGTGATGAACCTTGGCACCCCAGATGTTTTGGAACTACATTTCCCATGACGCTCAGCTACACCGCAGAGTGCATGAGTATCATTGGAAATGTAGTTCCAAAACAACTGGGGTGCCAAGGTTCCCCATCACTGGCCTAGGCAATAAGAAGATTGCCAAGACCCTGAAACTGAGCTGCAGCACAGTGGCCAACACCATACAGCGGTTTAACAGGACAGGTTCCACTCAGAACAGACCTCGTCATGGTCGACCAAAGGAGTTGAGTGCACATGCTCAGCGTCATATCCAGAGGTTGTCTTTGGGAAATAGATGTATGAGTGCTGCTGTAACGCTCCTGCGTTTCATGTATGGTGTGGATTTTCAGCTGCAGAAATATTCCACTTCAGTAGTCATGTAAGAGAGATGCTGAGATACCATTCCCAACCTCAATGACTCATCATGTGTGGAAGGTCTTAATTCAGCTAGTAAATACACACACTCAACAAGCTGGTTCCTAGAGTGGCTCTATGTATGTAGTAACACAGTGATGAAGATTTAAGAGACAGGTTGAGTGGAGGTGGTAGGTGACAGACACTTGAAGGTAAGACAGTAGCAGATGGATGCAGGTAGGTTTAGCAATCATGTATGGTAGCAGATGACAGAGTAGCAGGTGGACATACAAGAGAGATCAACCCAGTGCAGGAATAAGTAGCAGTAGTCTTAAGAGCTAGCAATCTAGATATGCAGATGTGATAAGTAGTCTTTACTATGCAGAGCTAGATAGTGTAAGCTTAGTATAAGTTTATAGAGGGTTCCCCTGCGGGGTACTTAGCACTAATAGCAATACAGCCGAAGGTTGGTTCAGGAGGAGCGGATGATCCGGAAGCGGGATACAGGGATCAGCGCAGCGAGGTTCCGTCAGCGAGGTATGCTTGCAAGCACGAAAGCTTCAAGCCAAGTTAGCATCCAGGTAAGGGTGTTTGAACTAACACATGTGAGTGAGAACCGGCGATTTAAATAGCCATCTAGTCCGGCGCTGAGTGATGACAGCTTCAGTCTTAAAGGTGTATGCGCACCTTTCCAAAAGAGAATGGTGGGGCGCATACACTTGTAAAAAGAGTAATTTAGGGTACCAAAGGTACCGGAACATTACAGCTGCCAGCATTGTTGAAGAGGTGGGGGTCAGCCTGTCAGTGCTCAAACCATACACCGCACACTGCATCAAATTGGTCTGCATGGCTGTCGTCCCAGAAGGAAGCCTCTTCTAAAGATGATGCACAAAAAAGCCCCCAAACAGTTTGCTGAAGACAAGCAGACTAAGGACATAGATTACTGGAGCCATGTCCTGTGGTCTGATGAGACCAAGATAAACATATTTTGTTTAGATGGTGTCAAGCGTGTGTGGCAGCAACCAGGTGAGGAGTACAAAGACAAGTGTGTCTTGCCTACAGTCAACCATGGTGGTGGGAGTGTCATGGTCTGGGGCTGCATGAGTGCTGCCATCACTAGGGAGCTACAGTTCATTGAGGGAACCATGAATGCCAACATGTACTGTGACATACTGAAGCATTTTTGGTAAAAAAAAATCGCAATAAGCGTATTTTGATTGGTTTGCGCAAAAGTTATTGCGTTTACTAACTAAGGGAAAGATTTATGTCATTTTTATTGTTTTTTTTAATGAGTAATGGCGGCAATCTGCCATTTTTTTTGCGGGACTGCGACATTGCGGCGGACAGATCAGACCCTTGACTGACATTTTTGACACTTTTGGGGGTACCAGTGATATTACTACAGTAATCAGTGCTATGCATATGCACTGTTACTGTAAAAATGGCACTGGCAGGAAAGGGGTTAACTTTATTGGTGAACAAGGAGTTAAGTGTGTCCCTAGGGGCAGGATTCTTACTGTCAAGGGGCGTGGCTTTTGATGTAACCACAGAGACATACGATCCTACATAGCAGGATCGTATGATCTCTGCTGTTACATCAGGGAGAATGACAGGCGGCTTTGTTTACATTAGCCGCCTGCCTTTCTCCCTCTCCAGCGGGAGATCGCAAGTGACCGGCGAACATTGGAGCCGCCGGTCACTCGCATGGGGATCCCAGTGAAAGAGCGGGGGCGGGGGCGCGTCTCTGGGAGCGCACGCCCGCCCCCTATTGGCTTGCGGGCGAGTGACGTACCGGTACGTTACTTTGCCCAGGGGAGCTGACCGCCGCAGTATATGTACTTGCGGCGGTCGGCAAGTGGTTAAAGAGGAAGTAAACTCTCTCTTTTTACTTGTACCTACAGGTAAGCATATGATAAGAATACTAGCTCATTATTCCTTTTGTCTTACTACATATTATGTCCCCCATCCTGCCGCAGCCAATAAGAAAACAGCAATGAATGAGATGACTGATTCACAGCTGCACCTTGTCTCTGCTGTGAGCACCTTTCCAAGACAAGAAAGTTCTTACAGCCAAGACAAGCTGCAGCAATGAATTAGCCGTCTCCCTCATAGCTGTTGTCAGATAACCATCAGCAGGAGGGGAGGTGGGCAGGTCAGATCTCATAACTAGGGTTAGAAAGCACTTAAAAACATGGGACAAAGTACTATATGTATTGTGTATTGTCTCTTTGGGTATATAACTGTGAAAAAACTATAAAGATAGATTTTCTTTAAAGCCTATAGTTTGGGCGCAGAGGCACTTTAGGAAGAAAAACTCTTTATGGAACAAGGCTACTCGAAAGGACAGCTAATACAGTTAAAAGACACTTTCTTTGTAGCATTGTTTTTATTATTTATTTATCACTTATTTATTATTGACAATCCATGACAGCATTTTGCCATTTTCACCTACAATGATAATGATATTAATGTATATAAATGGTGGCCATATATATTTGAAAAAAAAAAAGAAACCCCTGTTGAATGCATTGCAATATCCCCCACCGTATTCAATTATTCTAACTAAAAAGCATAAAATAGCCCTTTTTACTACTTGACTCTCTAAATGACATATTTCACCCAAAACTGCAAATGCTCAAGATCAAATATATCACTGAGTGTGTCTGTTCCAATGCACTTTGCTTTGCTCTGTGAGATCATTCTAGTTATTGTAAACCTGGTCTTCCCAGGAGGATATTTGTCCTTATGACAACCTCCCAACCCCCTAGCATCAGATGGTTCCATACAATTCTGTTATTTACGCAGTCTGAGACAAGCATAATTTAAGTTATGATTGAGGTACATTGTCAGGATGGTATTGGGAAGCCCTGCTCCCTCGTGAATTGCTTCATCTCATTATTATTGTTATTATTATTTTTTTTTTTTTAACGCAACATTTGAAAAAGTAGCCCTATTAATAGAACTCAATGCTGATGCAAACTATATATCTTGAAAAGCCATTAATATGTTAAGTTCCAAAAAAGAAATTTTTATAGCTGTTCTTTAAATAGTCCACAAAATTTGAACTTAATGATTTTAATTTTTTATTTTACATGCCAAAAAGGAAATTGGAATGAACATGAAAATGAAACATATAATAAACACTGAGTTTATGACACAGTAGAGGTGATTTATAAAGAGCAGATGATATAAAAGATTGTGCGTTGCTCATAGGAATCAGTCCTATTTTATTTGTCATATTTCCACTGGAGATTAGAAAATTATACAGAAACCATATTGGTTGCTAAGTAAATCATTCTTTTTTGTCAGTATTATTTACTTCAGGAGATCCATGACTATGTAACTTTTTTTTATTTTAATAAAACTTTATTGATAAAACCATGAACAAGAGAAATGTGTCAAACGTTTATATCTTGTTTACCTGTTTAGAAAGTCTGGGCTCTTCCTCAACGTATTTCTGTTCTTTTGGTTCGAGCGTAGCCAGGCTGGCTTTTACCTGCACATAATATATGTTAGTTAAGAGACAACTTGTACAAACGATCAGTTTTTCTGCCTTAATTGTAATCTGTGACCGGCACATGCACCCTGATTGAAAATTCACAAAAGCAAATCGTATAAAGGACATAAATGTATAATACCAAGGGAGGGCAGCAGGCATGCATACTTAAGAGGAGCCGTGTCACCGCTGGTAACAGCAGCTGCATAGCAATAGGTGGGGAGGCTGCGCCATGCAGTGGCTGTATCAGTCTCTTCACTTTTAGAATGGTTTCAATAAAATGAAGGATAACAGTCCTAGACTTCTTAGATCCATAACAAAAGCTTTTAAGAAACAGAGCTCTTTAGCAGTGCTGAGTTTTAAGAAAAGGCAAAGTTAAGACTTACAGCATTGAAAATCACATCTATTTCAAGATAGATGACCCCCTTTGTTGGCCCTGTCAGTTGCTTGTTTTTCAAGACGTAGGCTTTCTGTTCACCATTTTGAATCTGTGGGAAGAAAGACATGACAGCCGTCTGTCTCACAGTCTCTACTGAATACACTACCCCGGTCACCTTTGACCCCCAGCTGCTGAAACTGACAGGGAGCCCAAAACAACTGTGGCAATTCTGACAAGTACCTGTTCATTACCAGCTCGGAGCCTGTCAGGAGAAATTAACTACCGTGGGATTCAACATGGTCGTGGACCGAGGGTGTTAAATTTTATTTATTTTTTTTTCTTTCTTTTTTTTTCTCTTCTGACTGTGTAATATTTCTTATCTTGGTTGAGAACTGAGTGACATTGAATAGACTCTTTTTTTTTTTCCTTATGGAATGAGGGAACATTGAGATGTATGGCAGGTGAATGAGACTTACAGACAGTAAGGGTATGGCAACTTTGCCCAGGAAGTCAGCACTCCGGTCTCGGTCTTCATCATAAACTGTCACTTCAAGGACTGAGTGGATATCATTGACATTGCTATACAGAGCAGGAAGAGGGAGATAAATAGAATGCAGCATTAAATAATGCACTCATTTGCAAACTCTACCAAGTGAACTATGTAGCATTCCTAACCTAACCTATATTGTATTACATTCTTTTCATTGAACAATAACTGTGGTCATTTAGCATTTGAACACATCAGATTGGCCTCAATCTCAACCTGGTGTTCATTCTTAGCACTAGGTATCCTGAAACGTAATGTGGTTGTTAACTCACTTCAACAACTTTATATAATCCTCTCTGTACCCTGATTACAAGTGCTCCTGTCTCTGTGTTTTATAAAAAAAAAAATGCCGCCTTTACCGTATTTCAGATCGGCTCCCGGCAATCACGTGACCATCTGACTCTCTCCTCTCCCCGTCTGACAGATGCAGCGGGCGGGGCCAATATTCCCTTGCTGACATCAGGTGGGGCAAGAGAAGGAGAGGAGAAAGAGAGCCGGTCGGTCACGTGATCTGAAATACGATAAAGGCAGCATTTATTTAATAGAACACAGAGACAGGAGCACTTGTAATCAGGGTACAGAGAGGATTATAGAGGAAAATAAAATGTATTTTAGCAGCAGAAGTGGAAGGGGCAGGCACTGACATGAGTAGAGAGGCAGGAAGGGAGAGGAGACAGGAGCACAGAGGAGGATAGAGAGCTGTGGATGACGGAGGCAGGTACTTTGACCACGGTGTCAGGGCTCAGCAGCCATGATACACTGTGGTCAGTTTACAGAGGGGAGGGTAGAAACTGGCAGGATCAACCAGGTTTTTTAGGTGATACAGTGGGCCAAATTACACAGAACAAGCACTGTACTGTATAACATGCTTCAAGGGAACAGGATCTTTTTTTTTTTTTAGGTTAACAAACGCTTTAAATGCCTAGAATATGTTTGCAGCAATGCTTATCTCTTTTTGAATGTGCTGGTTCCCTGGCTGTTCTGCTGACCCTCTGGCATTTATGCTAACTGAAAGACTAAAATGAATTGTGCCCCTACTATATTACAAACTCTAATCCAATTAAATTTAAATCCTCCCTTCCGCAGCTGCAATAAAAACCCCAAAACAGTATTTACAAAAAAAAAATATCTGCGTAAGCGAATAAACTAATATGACATTTTTTCACTTTTTTTTCACTTTCTGTCTGAAAGACTAACCAGACAAAATATACTAATCTCGAAATCTGAAGTTGCTTTGACCTCTTTTCTAGAGGGAGGGGATATTCACTTACTAAAAGGAATATTTACTTAGCAAAATACAGTATAAGTCTATTAAGCTTAGTAAATTAACAATTTAAAAAAGTGCAGAAAAAAAAAAAAAACAGCATCGGAATTTTGACTTGCATATGTTTGGTTCATTTAAATGAAAACTTCATTTTTGTTACCCCCTGTCCGGAGCAGTTTTGAAATTTTTGACATGCATGCACTGGATAATGGGATTTTTGACTTACAGTAAAATCCATTTCTCTGATGTTCATTGATGGACACAGCTCCTGATCTTCTTAACCACTGGGTTATACTGCCCCCTACAGAAGTAAGACTCTAGGCAGGAAAAAAAAGTCTGACTATGCCTATGGGCAGTCCCAGGGGGTGTGCTCCCTCTCTCTGCTATAGGTAATCAGTTTTATTACAAGCAGTGTCAGAAGAATTACAACTCCACAGAGGGGTGGGTGCTGTGTCCATCAGAGAAATGGATTTTACTGTAACTAAAAAATCCCATATTCTCCTTCGTTCATTGACAGACACAGCTCCTTATCTTCTTAACCATTGGGACATCCCAAAGCAGTGTCAAACATGAGGGTGGGAACATCGAAGAAGAAACTCCCAAGGCTAGCTATAGGCAATTAGGTAAACAGGAGCTCAGCCAAAAAAACTCGAGCTCACCTGAAAACAACAATACACCCTCATATAGGACCAGGTCCTCTAAACAGCAGGCTTCAAAACCTTGCGGCCAAAGAAAGCATCCGCAGATGCCAACAAATCCACTTTGTAGAACTTTGTGAAAGTGTGCACCGATGACCAGGTGGCCGTCCTTCAAACCTGCGTCACTGATGCCTGATGACAGAAGGCACAGGAGGCACTGAATGCCCAAGTAGAGTGCGTCTTGACAGGGAAAGGAGGAACCTGATCCTTGATGGAATAGACCTCAATCACAGTCTGTCTGATCCATCTGGAAATGGTCGCAGAGGAACCAGACAACCCTTTCTGAGGCCTATCCGTAAGCACAGATAGTGAATCTGATTTCCTAAAAGACTCCGTAGCTGCCAGGTATACCCTAATCCCCTGGACCACATCCAAGGCACGCAAAGCAATGTCCTTTGGGTGTTTTGGTCTGGGACACAGGGAAGGCAATACAATGTCTTCATTTAAAATCAGAGACAACTTTTGGAAGGAACGACGGATAGGGACGAAGAACCACCTTATCTCTGTAAACCCCCAAGTAAGGTGCACGACAGGATAATGCCATCAATTCTGATACCCTGCATACAGAGGTAATAGACACCAAGAAGGCCCCCTTCTGGGACAGCGTAAGCAGGGGAATCTCCCAAATATTCTCAAAAGGAGGCTTCTGGAGGACTGAGAGCACTAAATTAAGGTTCCAAGGTGGCAACCGAGACCGCACTGGAGGGGCCAAGTGCCTAACTTTCTGAAGAAAGGTACGCACTGGATAGTATGTGGTCAAGGGCCGATGAAAGAAGACCACTAAGGCCAACACCTAACCCTTGATAGTAATCAAGGCCAGTTTCTGACCAACCCCCTGTTGAAGAAAGGTCAAAATCCGAGCCACCGAGAAAGAGCGAGGATGAACCCCAAGAGACCCACACCACGCAATGTATGACTTCCATGTAGGATGGTAGATCTTCCTAGAAGTAGATTTCCTAGCTTTTAACAGCATTGGAATCACCGACTCAGACAAACCTCTATCCATCAGCACCTGGCGTTCAACAGCCAAGCTGTCAAAGCCAGCGATTGTAAAGAAGGATGGAAGTTTGGCCCTTGAGACAGCAGATCTTTCCTAGGAGGAAGTTTCCAAGGCATGTCGGCGACCAGCCGCACCAGATCGGCGTACCAAGCACGATGAGGCTGGTCTGGAGCCACTAAGACGAACAGAATACCTTCTGCCTCAATCCTGTGTGGAAGTCTTGAGAGAAGCTAAAGAGGAGGGAAGGCATAAATCAGATGATACTGACCCCACGGGGCCACCAACGCATCTGTGGCGTCCACCAGAGAATCCTGTGACCGAGCCATAAACCTGTGCACCTTTCTGTTGAGTCGAGACACCAACAGATCCACCTCGGGGATGCCCCAACAGAGACACAACTAATGAAAAACCTCTGGATGAAGGGACCATTCCCCTTGGTCCAACGCCTGCCAACTGAGTTGATCCGCCTATCAGTTTTCCACCCCTGAAATATGGATGGCGGAGAGGGCTGGAATGCACCATTCTTCACACCTTAGAATGCCAGCTACCTCCAGAGCCGCAAGGACACTTCTTGTGCCCCCCTGGTGATTAACATAAGCCACGGCCATGGCATTGTCCAATTGAATGCGCACTGGAAATCCCTAAAGACGATCCGTTCAATGGTCCAGGCATAGTCTGATTGCCTGGAGTTACAAGACATTGATCGGTAGTCTGGACTCTTCCAGTGTCCAGAGCCCGAGCAGAATTTTTGCAGAGGACGCCTCCCCAGCTGGACAGGCTGGCATCCATGGTGACCACTGTCCAACACAAGGGGAGGAAGGATTTGCCCAGCTGAAGTGCTGGAGAACGAAGCCACCATGCCAGGGGCTCCCTCGTTCCCCGGCTCAGAATCTCCTTTTGCAGGGACCTCGTATGGAAATATGCAAACAGAATCACCTCAAAGGTAGACACCATCAGGCCCAGCACCCGCACGCAAGTCTGGAGGGATGACCACCTGCTGGACAGCAGGAGATGAATTGCAGCCTGCAATTTCTGGAGTTTGTCCAGAGGTAGAAGCACTCTGGCTAAGGCCGAGTCCAGAGTCAGACCCAGACAGTCCAGCTTTGTGGACAGAACCGTAGTAGACTTCTGAAAATTCTGAATCCAGCCGAACTCCCTCAGAGTTCTTATGGTGATTTCCAGGTTTTCCACCAGAGCAGTAGGAGACTCCGCTCGTAGAAGGAGGTCGTCCAAGTAGCCCAGTACCCCTATCCCCCATTGGCATAACAATGCCAGCACCGGGGCTAACACTTTTGTGAAGACCCTAGGAGCAGAGGCGAGAGTAATGCCACAAACTGATAATGCTCCTCTTCCATGGCAAAGCGGAGGAAGTGCTGGTGACCGCCACATATTGGAATGTGAAGGTAAGCATCCTTGATGTCGATAGAGGGAAAAAGATCCCCCTGATGCAGGGATGCCACCAATGTGCAAATGGACTCCATTCTGAACTTCTGCACTCGCACAAAGCAGTTCAGCGCCTTAAATTTCAGGATTGGACGCACCTTGCCTTCCTTCCTGGGAATTGTAAACAGGGTTGAGTAAAAACCCCTGAAAACGTTCCGAAAACGGAATGGGGACAATCACCCCTTGAAGTAAAAGGTCTTGTACTGTCCCAAACAGACCCTGTAAGCGGTCCGGGGACAGGCACAAGTTGGAAGGAAAGAACCTTGCCGGGAGACAAGAGTGAAACTCGATCTTGTAGCCGGACCAAGTTACTTTGTGGACCCACTTGTCCTGTACCAGGGAAGACCATGCATACCCCACCACCCTGGTCTGCAGAACCCTGGTCTGGAGAAGCCTGGTCTGGAGAAGCCCACGCTCGGCATGCCAGACCAGGTACGTTTGGATCCTCCAGAGGGGGCCCTAAAAGGATTTGAGCCCTTGTCAGTCGATCCTGAGTGATGAAAAATCTACTTATGAGCCGAGAAGGGGGGGGGGGCCCACATCTACAACGAGCATCCTTGCCCTTAGTGGCCTGCGGAAGAAAGATACTCTTACCCCCTGCCAGACCTTTAATGATGTCATCCAGGGTAGCTCCAAACAGGTGATCTCCTTGAAAGGGGATCTCAGTCAAGGCATTTTTAGAAGTCTGGTCTGCAGACCAGCATTGGTGCCAAAAGACACAATCCGAAGGACCACTGCCGAAACAGAGACCCAAGCCACTAGGGGAGCCACATCCAAAGAGGCATCACAGATATACTGCAGCCCCTGGACCAGCTGGTCCGCCAGCTCAGCACAAGCAGAGGGGAGCTACTCTCCTTCCCAGTCATAGCGTGAAAGACAAGACAATGGTGAATACCGGCCTCAGTGCTGAACCAGCCAGAGTGTACATTTTGTGGGCCACAGTCTCTGCCTTCCTGTCAGCCAGATCCTTAAAGGCCAGTAACTCTTCAACTGGAATAATGGTTGCATTCTTTACTCTGGAAAACAGAGGGTCCACCACCGGTGGAACAATCCACTCCTTAATAAAGGACTCCTCATTGGGGTATCGCCTAGCAAATTGCTTAGGGACCCCAAGGGGAAGCTTGGGTGACCCCCACTCTTTAGCGACAGTACTGTCAAAATAGGCGGGGAAAGGAAACACCTTTGCCGCTCTGGATGGCTTGTGAGTGCCAGAGCAACCTGCGCCTCTGTCGCAGCTGCATCCTCCATCTTTAGGGTCTCACGCACATAGATATGCTGGACAGTGCTTCCAGCAGCACCTTTTTGTGCGCGGTTGCAGATGTGGAGGAATCATCCTCACTAACTGAGGATTCCGGGTGCAGGCGCGGCGGCCGACTCAGATACAGGATCTGATGAGACAGATGAGGCAGGGGAAGGCAGGGTGCTTTTTGCTAGCCCATCGCCTGAAAGCCACCTCCACCCATGACAAAAAGGACTCCAGGACCGCCGTCAGTGCACTGATGGATAGTTGGGACCTGGAGGGCCCTGCAGCCTGAGAGAGGGGATCAAGTGGTGAGATGTGCTCCAAATACTCCATGAGTCATCAGGGGGACCCCCACAAAAAGTGTAAAACACTGCAAAGGCACAACCCCCGCCATGCTGGCAGCACCACTAGGTCGCCAGGCACAAAGCACCAAGCGATCCTCAGCAGAGAGGGAGCGGACCCCACCAGACTCACCAACCTGCAGAAACAGGCACCTGCAGCCACCAGGATAATCTGCACTCCACTCGTGGCGATCAGAAAGTGAAAAGATCCAGGAGTCAGCACCAGGGAATGAGGAGGGGCTCCCACCACTGAAATCCCCACCCACAGTTCTCCACTGTCATGGCCGCTGCTGTTTACAATGGCAGGCCACTACAAAATGGCTGCCGGACTATACACAAACATGGCTGCTGTTCACTGAGCACACAGGCTGCAAGAAAATGGCCACCCCGTGCGGCACCACAAGGCTCCCAGGTGGCAGGAGCCCCCACCAGGTACAAAACCCCCTCCGCCAATCATCCGGTCATCGCCTTAGGGGGAGAACAGCTACTCACCATACCAGGAACCAGGCAGGTACCGTTCAAGACAGAATCTCCTCTCCATCGAAATGGGGGGGACTGTCGGCCAGGAGGAACGCTGCCACTCGAGCCAAGACCCGGTTGAATGCGTTTAACTCACAGGCCAGCCCCCGTCCGTGTCAAGGCCGAGTTGAAGTCTGCATGTGCTTACTGGCCAGACTGGGGTGACCACTGGATCTAGATTACCCAGCCCATCGCCCAGTCCGGTGGTTGATTTCAGATCTCACAGGAAAAAACCAGGACAAAAATTTCTATCTGTAAAGAAAAAATTGCCCGTACCAGAGATTCCAGCAAGGAACTAGGTCCTTACTCCTGACTAGGCAGAACAAAAACTAAGTACCTATATCAGAAAGAGGGAGTATACCCCCTGGGACTGCCCATAGGCGTAGTCAGACTTTTTTTCTGCTAAGTGTCCTACTCCTGTAGGGGGCAGTATAACCCAATGGTTAAGAAGATCAGGAGCTGTGTCCATCAATGAACAAAAGAGAGGCCCTGGAAAATAAAAACGTGGCTGTTGCAATTTTTTATGTCACGCGATATTTGCCCAGTCACAACAAATTTTTAGCAAAAATACATTTACATGAATTTAATGCACACAAACACAATGTAATAACCAATTTTTTGGTAGAATATAAAAGATGATGTTGTGTTGAACAAAGATATACCAAACATGTCAAGATTTAAAATTGCGCACACCTGTGAAGTGGTGACAAACTTTGGTACTTAAAATTGTTCATAGGTGATGCTTTAAAAGCCTTTACAGGTTATCAGTTTAGCATAGTGCCCTATAATTATTGCTCTCACTCCAACGTTCACAGCGATACCTCATATGTGTGATGCAACCACTCTTTACATATGCATGCCAGATCTCTGCTTGCATCTTCATCTGTGCGTATTTGCAAGGGGAAGAACGTGCTCTTATTTTATTTTATTTTATTTTTTTTTTTTACTTATTTTTTTTAAATGTATTTGTTTACACTTTTTACGTTTTTTTTCCTTTAGGTGTATTGTTTACACAAGGAGGCAAAGAAGCCCTCTTGTGACAGCTATATGCTTTATAAAAAATAGATCCCTGATGTCTCACCTGCCCTCCAAAGCAGCTAACCAATAACAGATCATGCTTGTTCATCTGCTTCCCTGGCAGTACCATCCAGAGAATCACAGCTGTGAAACCAGAAGTGACAAAATCATTGTTGCTTCCAGGTTAAATCGGTACAGAGGAGATTAGGGAATGCATAGTATGTTCCTCTATATCCTCTGTGGAAAGAGGTGCTGACCATTCACAGTGGGCCAGGGCTCTTCCATAATCCTGATATGGAGAAAGTCTTGAACATAACACAAGAGAAGTGCTCAGAGGTCCCCCTAGATGAAACACATGTAAAGGCTCAATAAATACTTACAAATGCTCTGAGTCACAATCCATTAATGCTCAATAACATGGATTGTGATTCAGAACATTTTTAAGTATTTATTGAGCCTTCACATGTGTTTCATCTAGGGCAGTGGTTCTCAACTCCGGGCGTCGGGACCCACTAACAGGCCAGGTTTGCAAGATAACTGAAATACATCACAGGTGATATATTTTGCTGCTCAGTGATTGCAGTATTCTAGTCTGCATCTCCCCAAGGTGATACTTAAAATCTGGCCTGTTAGTGGGTTCTGAGGACCGGAGTTGAGAACCACTGATCTAGAGGGTTCTCTGAGCACTTCTCTTGTGCTATGTTCAAGACGTTCTCCATTCCACCTTGTTTATGTGGTTTCACAATTAGCACCTTGCTCTGCACCTGGCATGTGTCCCATGGATGATATTATGAGTGCACTGGGACATTTTTAGAAACCTTAGCACAAGACTTCATTGACATTGTCTTTCATGATCCTAATATAACTACTTGCTGTCAGGATACTTTTTATATGTATGTCAGACAGCAAGTGGTTAAAAAAAACAAATATAGCATATAAAACTGCTACACAAGCCATTTTGTAATTTAATGGTATGAAAAATGACCCTTTCAAAAACAAACTTCAGCTGCTGTACTTTTTAAAACTCTCAAAAAAGTCAAAGCAATATGGCACCCTGGAGGCTTTCTGTTGTATGTAATACCCCCCAGGTAATTAGGTAATTGATTCACTGATTTTTTTATACTTCTACACTAAGAGACAAGTACAGTTTTAGGCATCCCCTGCAGCATTACTCATTAGAAGAGGTATTCTGCTCAGGTAATTATAATGAACACAGACCCATTTAGGAATTAGTCTGGAAAGGATATTTGAAACAAACAACAATTTATTTAGAAAAAAACAGGAATCTCCAAGAAGGGATTTTTATTGTTTTTTCTCAACAAACGTGGCATTACACTTTAAAGCATAACTCCATTTTTGTTGAGAAAAAATATTCCCTCTGGGTAATCTATGTACATTACAAGGATTTTAACAAACTTTGTTGCAGATCCTACCTTTTGTTATTCTGTAGTAATCCCTGTGTGTTTGTCTGTATCCATGTGGGAAGGTGAGTCTAATGGGAGTGGTTTCAAAATTATCAGTTAGCTGCCACCCCTGCAGGGCTCTAATGAGTAAAGCTGCTGGGCCTGTATATTTCTATTGGAAGTATCTCCCCAAAAGTGACATTTTTGCTAAAGGAGGTGCCTGAAGTCTTAGTGCAGACTTCTTGGAAAATCGGTGAGCCAATCACATAAGCAGGAAATGATGTTTCTGGGGTGTGGTCAGTACACATTCTGTGTACAGATCACCTCTAGGTAGCCATATTGCATTGCATTTTTAGAAAATTACAGAGCTAAAGATTGAAAAGGAAAGGTCATTCTTAATAACATTCAATAACAAAATGACATGTGTCGCAATTGTATACGCTATATTATTTTATATAATTTTCCTTTATTTGCTATTTTGTTTCCCCACAAAAGTGGAGTTACCCTTTAGCGCCGGTTCACATTGCAGTGACGCTACTTCGCACCGCGACCTCCGTGGTCGCGGTGCGAGCAGCGCGCCACGACCTCGGAGCGGCCGCCACGGACTTCATAACATTGAAGTCTATGACGGTCGCCTCCGGGTCGCCCCAAAGAAGCTCCGGACCCTTTTTCTAGGTCGGAGCGACTTTTGTCGCTTCTATTAGAACGGGTCCGCAGCTTCCCTATGGGAGGCGACCTGCGGCGACCTGTGAGGCGACCAGGTCGCCTCACAGGTCGCCCTAGTGTGAACCGGCACTTAGGTGGGCACAGCTAAACTTTATTTACCAAGTAAAAATTCATTATGCTACTTAACATTTGATTTTCTCAGTGAACATTTTCACCTGCTTTAACAAATAAAACCCATAATATGCCTGTTTCTGGTCTATAATTTTAGGGAGAAATCACTGAACAAATAGAATTTTCAAAAAGAGGTCAGCCTCTGTATTTCAAAATATATAGCTTGTCCTGTGCTTAGCCTTGTAAAATATACAGCTACTTCTTCAGTACCAAATGTATTGAAAATAAACATGCAATGTTTTAGTATATGCAGTGATAATTACCAATAAAATTACTAAAACATTCATATATAAAATCCACTTCAAACAGTGCAAAATCCAAGAAAAGTGCCTTAACCAACAACATATCTACAAAAGTAATGAAAATAAACATGCAGGGCTTTAAAATATACAGTGCCATTAAACAATAAAAGTACTGAAACTTTTACATATGGAAACAAAATCCAATATTCACTTGTGCACTGCTGTTTGATTTTGTAGTAAAAAGTTGTTTCAAAATGTAAAAGTTTTCGCTTTCACATTTTGTTCATACAGGATTGGTAGGAGGGACACATAAAGCCTCCCAATGATACCACCTCTGTCCGTACTCTTCAGTGTAACTGACAAGCTGACTGTTGTAGCTTTGTTACTCCCAGAAAAAGAACAATAACCTTTTCTACACTTAATGTCCATGTGTATGTCCTGCCAAAATTAGTTTCTATAGTTCTGAGTTTTGTTTGATTAGATGTTCTGTTCTGTCCTGGTCTACATCTATCTTAGACTTTTCACACACTTCCTGTTCTGCTGACAATGATTTCATAAGACAGAAAGGGAGCGTATATCTCCAAATGCAACAAAAATGCTTTTTTTTAGGTAGAATTGGGTAAGCCTAGAACTCTTATTTAGGTTTTGTTTTTTTAGTTATTGTATGTGTTCCTGTTCCAGATTTTCTCTCACTTCCTAGTGAAAGCACTGGAAAACAGATTGGTATGTATAAAATTGGATTATTAAAGAGGTTATTTAGCCCTCCCCCAACTGCAGGTTAAGGAGTATCTAAACCCTAAATGAAAAATTTAGTATATTGCACCTTACTAGTACTTAAAGTGGTTGTTAACCTATGATCATGCCATTCCCTATGTTATATAATGATATGTGTCCCTGTGCCATACAAAAAGAAATGCAGATTATACCTTATCTCAGAGCATTTTGCAGCACTCACGTGACTCCTCGACTCTCTCCTCTGCCCAGCCAGGAAGGAGGGGAGGAGAGAGAGCAGAGGAATCATGTGAGTGCCGGGAGACGCTCTGATATAATGTATAATGAGATTTTTTTAAATATAAAACAGGCACAGGGACACAGTGTTATATAACAGAGGGGATGGCATGATTATAGTATAGATATGAGAGCAGCAGGAGGGGAGGATCATGGTGTGAATGGAGCTGACAGGCAGGGAGGGGAGGGGGAAGGAGTACACAGGAGAGCAGAGAGGAGAGCTGCTGATGATGGAGGCAGGGCTCAACAGCCATGAAAGACCGAGGTCAGTTTACAGGGGGGGGGGGGGTATAGCCAGGCAGGATCAACCAAGTATTTCAGGTGATACAGGGGGGAATGTTACACAGCAAAGACATTGTGCTGTATAACATGCTTTAAGGGAACAGGATCCATTTTTTTGGGGGGTAAAATACTATAACTGTAGTACCTGCTACATTGATTTTCTTTTTTTCAGGTTTTTTTGTTTCTTTTTATCTGATGATCCTGCACACTTTCTGTCATCTGTAGTGCTTACTTATCTTTCTCCAAGCTCTAAGTGTGGTTTCTCTCTGGTGATTCATTCCTCTCTGGTGATTCATTCCGCTGTTATCAGCATAAGTCACTTCTGAGAATTTTTCCCAACACATGAGATAACTTTGCGTTGGTAGGGAGGGGGGGAGGGGGGAGCTTAGCAGACAGCTTGTCTATTTACAATGTAGTTCTTCTGCTGTGTGGAGAGGAGTGTGTGCCTTTCCTCCAGGCAGCTCACACATTGTTACTGCATCTTCTCTGCCCCTCCTCTGTGCTTCTGACAAATGAAGAAAGATTTAACACTTTTCTGCCCTTTTGAAGGGGTATAGGGAAAATAAGACTGCAGATAAACAAGTAAAACGTATGTAGGAGGATTTGTTTAATCTCTGTGTATTATCTTAGGCTGTTCACTTCACTGGGTAAATGTGAGGGTTTATAACCACTTCAATGTGACAATGCTCACTTATCATACTATATCCATGGTAATATCTTCAATGACCTCATTAGTCTCATTATAAAAGAGTTTAGACCAATTAAAGCACCCATTTACAACTACTGTACGCTATAACAAGTAACATATTTTAATACAAGTTAACATATTGGAAAAAAGTAAAGAGTAAGCAAACTAATTATATTTATTCCCAGTAATTGCTGATTAAAAATTGTAACCAGCTATGAGGTCATTTAGAATTCACAGGCAACAAAATATGCCGTACCGGGGAATAGATGGGAAGGTGAAGCTTTGGTGCACCAGACTACAAGGTAAATTAAAAAATAAAATAGGCATGGGTAAGAGGAATGTGTTAAAAGCAAAATATAAGAACCCTTAGCAGAAGAGCAGACGTTTCTTCTGATGGTATAATTTGTCGGGAAGTAGCTTCCTAATAGTGCATATTATTATCAGATTTAGGCTAAAGGAGTTTTTAGTCATTTACCTGAACATGCTAATCCAAGTCAATAATTCTGAATCCAGAATTGACAGTTCTCATAGAACCTATATATTTTTATCACGATGTGTCAAATTTTTACATATAGTTTTTAACAAAGCGCTTGTTCTTGCTTCTTTTTTAAGTGTGTGTTGTTAATTAAGTGCCTGTTTTTTTTTTTTTTTTTTTAAATAAACATACTTTAAATAATATGTTCAACTTATCTGACCAAAGTAAGCAACAGTGCATGCATGCTCACCGATATATTATGCACCATGAATTAGAAGATCTTGTGTAAGAAGAGGAGTTCAAAGGCAGAATATCAATCCAGAATGTAATACAAGAGCCACAATGGGGAAATGCATCATTTTCATAGATGGCTTTGCATGATTACATTTTTGCCATTTTGTTTTCTTTCTTGGCATATTTTTGGCAATGAGCTTTGACTCAGGAGAGTTACACTATAGCACTTCTTGAGATAACTGTCAAAATGCATCCAATGACTTTATTCATAAGCTGCTGAAGTAGCCAAAACTATTTGCATACTGGGAAGACGTACTGCATTTCATTAGTCAATAGGCATTGTACAGCTACCTACTACATCAAAAGTGTATTAGTTAAAGTGCTGGGAAGATACCGAAATCCTGTAACTCTTTAGAAATTTGACAAAAAATATCCAGATATAGACTTATCTTCTTCAGCTGGATGACTTCCACATTGTACAAAATATCAGAGAAATACAGATGGCATATGAATGGTAACATCCACAATATGAAAATACAGTCCAATACTTTTTTTTTTTACAATGACAAATCATTTATAATTGATAATTAGAATTTAAAGGTTTGCTTTCTCTGTTTGAACTGAGTTCTCATTTAACAAAATATTTGTATTTATATGTATGTACATGAGTGATCTCTCCTGTATATAAAAAGCACCTGAGCTGTTTACAAGGTTTGCATTGGTTCTGAATTGAAATATTTTCCCCAAGTGGAATTTTGGTAGCCTGTTACACTTCTTTGATTTACCCACAGTTCCTGCTGCCAATCTGTTTTGACTTTTTGTAACTGAAATTGTGTCTGTTGCTCAGAGTTCTTTCCGTAACCTATGCCTTATTCCAACTCCCTTTTCTAATACAGAATGAACCCCCTACCCTACTGTAGCGGAATGGACACTGAGAGTGTGGTTTGTGTTGAAAAAGTGACCATAATATTACCGAACAGTGTCCCTGAGGAAATATATAAAGATATATTGCAGATTGCTAGAATATGCCAGAAGTGTTTCATAGACCCCCTGCTAGTGGGGTGGGGTTTGTTATTGTGAATACCTGCATTCCACTGTCCTATTGTTCCTGTCTGCCTTGTAAGCTTACTATGGGATATGTGTGTGTGTGGAATGGCTGGAAGAGGGAGGGGTTTTGGCAGAGTGTAGATCTCCTGTGTTTTCAGTAAGCGAAGACATTATAGTTTGACTCCCAGAACTGTGTGTCGTCCAGTTACTGGGGGGGGGGTTTGCCTTGGATATTTTAGTACTTCCTCAGCTTCAAGGATTATACAGCGGAGATACCTAGGCCGGGTATTGGAGCTCCGTTTCACCTACTATTCATAGTGAGTTAGCCATTCCATTTCAAAGGTATAAGAACAAGATGTACAGATAAAAAAGTAAGGGGACAAATGAAAGGTAATGTGGAGCAGAGACGATAAAATTGCTATTTATGCATTAGGTAATAGATTGATTTCTCATTCACCAAAAATGGAATTACATTTTGTCACAGAAAGTATGATTTCTATGCTAAAAGTGGTCTAAATATAAGCCTATCCTTTATGGCATTCACATTTACAGATTGTTAAACATCACACACACCACAAAAAAGTTATACATCATGGTATTTTTAGAACCACTGTTGTACCTACCATTAGCAATTCTTGTATTATGGTTTGTACAAAACACTTTGGCATGTATTAATAAAAAAGAAAAAAGAAAAATCACAGAAATTTGCCACTTACATGTGCATAAAATTTTATTCTGTGCAAATTTTACTGATTTATTTTAAGAAAATACCTAATTTGATCACTGGATGGCGCTAAATATCGAAGGAAATTCATATGATATTAACGTCAATCTTGTGGTTTAAATACATGTAGCACCCTACAAGGTAGGTGCTAGGTAAAGTGTAGTAGGCCTTGTCTGCTTATCAGCAAGGCCATGATTTTCAGCTAGGTTGTCATGGTTCCCAGGTGTGGCTGTTGAGACTGGGGAGTCTCCCCACTGTGCTCAATGAGGGCTTTCATTGGGCAGTGGAGGAAACCCAGCCAATGGCACACCCAGGATTGTATCTACCTCAGAAAGGCAGATTCTGCCGCACAGCATTCTGGGAGTGGGTATAAGTTTGAGGGGAGCACATGACGCAGTGTCTTTGGCGGAAGCAGAGTCCCAGGAGGGAGAGTGAGGCTGTCTCTCCTCCTGTCAAGAGGAATCGGGTGTCCCAGGCTGCTTGCCTGAGGGGACAGAGGGCTTAGCTCTGCTGCAGAGAGGATCCAGTGTGCTGAGGACCAGCGGAGCTGAGAGGGGTCCAGTTTCAGGAAAGCATTCCCAGTCATGAGTACTGCAAACTGCCCCTGGGGGTCTGCCTAGTGAGAGGGGACCACTCCGGAGAAGGTCAGAGGGATCCGGGAGCTAGCTAGCCGGTGCAGGAGCAAAGGAAAGGGGGTGCCAGTGTTGACCCTGAAGAGTAAAGGGGGTGCCAGTGAGTGGGCCCTGAAGTATTCAGTGTACAGTGTTGAGAGTTGCAGCAGCAGCAGTGTTACAAAAGGCTACCTCAGTCAGGAAGGACTGGAGGGAGCAGTGTCAAAGACTTTTGAGCTAACCAGAGTGTCAGAAGTCAGTCTTCAGGACAGTGCAAGCAAGTCAGTTATTTCAAGCGCCAGCAAGCGTTGGTCGGCATCCAGCCGGCGTCAAGTCAGCGCTGAAAGGCATTTTTTCTCAAGTGTTCCAACTTGTACCTAGTTGAGCCAGAGGAGTATCCCACTCATTCCCTTCTTCCATCCCTATATAAAATAAACAAATCAAACCAAAGATGCCGGACTGTTCTTTGACTCAAATCTCACACTTGGGAAATTAGTTTAAATGTGCTGTTGGTGTTACCGGTGACCATGGCAGACCCACATCAGGCCCAATGCCTGGAAATATTGCTACATACCGTATTTTCTATTTTAAATCAATGAACAAAATTCGACCAGCGTAAGAAACAATCTAATATGTAATATTAGAATATTATAATCGAATAATCTAGTATAATTTATTTTTTACACCATTCACAAAGAACGAATATACATTCACTTTCACTTGGCAAACTGCTATCAATTTTTTTTTTCATAAATACACCCCTTACTGCCTCTCCAACAAATACTCTAAAATATAACCCCAGAACAAATAAACGTACCCACCTAAATCCTGACTCTAACATCCAATGCCACCCATGAACCAGGATACTTACCTTATTCTTTGATGTGAGCAGCAACACCAAGAAAAAAGTAAAAAACCGAAAATGTATTGTAATACTGGCTGACAAAAAACTTGACATATCTCAAAGGACACATGTCCTCAGAAAACATGTATGCCGTCTTTGCTAAACTCTGATTTTGAAAATACTTGTTCATGGCCTGCAATCTTAATCTAAAAAAAATCCTTTCTTAGTCACTGGCCTGTAACGAGAATGTAGATCAGGGCTTCTTACTTCACTGGCTGCATGCTTGTTTCAGGTCAGTGTCTCAAAGTATTGAGGACAGAGCCAACCAAGGATCTTATATTTTAGGAGCAAGGACAGCAATGAGGTCCTCCAAAATAATGGGGTGGGCAACTACATGGCAGATGAGGTTTAATGTTGAAAAATGTAAAGTAATGCACTTGGGTGCCAGAAATCAGAAAGCAAGCTACTCACTAGGGGGGGAACCTCTGGGTGAGTCTAGGATGGAAAAAGACTTGGGGGTACTGGTAGACAACAGGTTTGGCAGTGGCATGCAATGCCAAGCCGCTGCAAGCAAAGCCAACAGAATACTGGGATGTATAAAAAAGGGGATTCACTCCAGAAATAAAGAGATTATTCTCCCTCTCTACAAGACTCTGGTCCGGCCACATCTGGAGTATGCTGTCCAGTTCTGGGCACCAGTCCTCAGGAAGGATGTGCAGGAACTGGAGAAAGTCCAGAGAAGGGCAACAAAAATAATTAGGGGAATGGAGGACATCAGCTATGAGGAAAGACTACAAGCACTGAACTTATTCTCTCTGGAGAAGAGACGATTAAGGGGGGATATGATATCAATGTACAAATACTGTACTGGCGACCCTAGAATAAGGAACAAACTATTCAGAGAGAGGGAATACAATAAGACACTGGCCACTCACTAAAACTAGAGGAAAGGCGGTTTAACCTTAAACTTACGTAGGGGGTTCTTCACTGTAAGAGCAGTAAGGATGTGGAATTCTCTTCCACAAGCAGTGGTGTCAGCAGGGAGCATTGATAGTTTCAAAAAACTATTAGATGGGCACCTTAAAGACCACAACATAGAGGGGTATACAATGTACGGTTAACAGCAAACACACACACACATATCATTGGTTGAACTGGATGGACTGATGTCTTTTTTTAACCTCACTAACTATGTAATAGTACTATGTAATAGTACATCTCTGCACTTCTGGAAGTACAGATCTTCCTCAATATTTCCGGAACTGAGAAGCAGAGATACACTACAAAGGCAAAAAAACTTTCCATTTTTATTTTTTCTTATCTGCTTCTCCTGTTTACCGAAAGAGAAAAAAAAAGAACCCTTTAGAATTGTATTTTGTATAGATAGAACATGACAGTCCATAGCAATGTACATACTCATCCTTATTTGCTTGCCATGAGCTGATGAAAATGTATTTTACAGTGTGAGTGATGAAAATATTTAATCTCTGCTTCTATTTATGCAGAGGTAATATTTGATTTTCAAAGCCTCCAAATTGTGAAAAATAACAGCCAGTCTTCTGTACAGCAAGAAGTAAGCAGGCAAAACCGCATTAGAAACTCCGCACTAACAGTTGTAAATTTGAATTAGTCCTATGACTTATTTAATCGTGCGACTAAATAGGACGGCTGAATGCATCTGACGACTTCTCTACCAGAGTTAATATTAAAATCTTACACCTTTAAAATAAACACTGAGCTACATAAACAAATGCAGGGATACGGTGGAATTTACACCTATTTACAGAGCTCTTGAAAGTTAAATGGAGGTGATATAAAATATAAAGCACACAGGGCTTGGCTAATAAGACATTATTGCTAACCATTTTGATCATACCAACTACTGCATTACAGCGTGTCTGCAGCAATCAAGGAAAGTAAGATTCAAGGATGTGGTTTCTTTTTTTTTCTTTTTCACTTAAATGCCAATTTGCTCATGCATTTCCAGCCTCGCAAGCCTACAGAAAAGGTTGCAGTGACATTGTTTCACTATCTCTGAGAAGTCATCAGAGATTCCATCCAGAAACGAAAGAAAGAACAAGATATAAAAAAAAAAAAAATCAAGGTGAAAGTCATACTGTGACCAAAATCTCACCCATGGACAAAAAGGTCTGAAATGATCAGGCTTAGAGCATTGTGTAATTTAGTAACCCATGGCAACCCATTATAGTTTATCCTTCTTACTTAGGTAAACTGAAATCTTATTTGTTGCTATGGCTAACTGCCCTTTGTACATCAACGCTGCCTTTTATATTGCTTTACTGAATAAAATAATATGAGGTGGGCTGGCAGTTCGACTTTTGGGAGCTTTATGTGATATTTACATATTAACCACTTCTGGATTTTTTACCCCCTTAAGCCATTTTTTGCGATACAGCACTGCATTAGTTTAACTAACAATTGCGCGGTCATGCAACGCTGTACCCAAATAAAATTGATGTCCTTTTTTTCCCACCAATAGTGCTTTCTTTTGGTGGTATTTGATCACCTCTGCGATTTTTATTTTTTTGCACTATAAACAAAAAAGAGCGACAATTCTGAAAAAAAAAAAAAACACAATATTTTTTTACTTTTTGCTATAAAACATTCCCAATAAAAGAAAATGAAAAATCAAATGTTTTCATCATTTTAGGCCAATTTGTATTCTGTTACATATTTTTGGTAAAAAAAAATCCCAATAGGTGTAAAATTATTGGTTTGTGCAAAAGTTATCACGTCTACAAACTAGGGGAAAGATTTATGTAATTTTTTTTTACTCGTAATGGTGGCGATCAGTGATTTTTAGCAGAACTGCGACATTGCGGCGGACAGATCATACACCTAAAAGACATTTTTGACACTTTTGGGGGGGACCAGTGACACTAACACAGTAATCAGTGCTAAAAATATGCACTGTTACTGTACTAATAACACTGGCAAGGAAAGGATTAACGCCAGGGGCAATCAAAGGGTTAAATTGTCTCTAGGGGGTGCTTTCTAATTGTGTGGGAGATGGGCTTCCTGGATGAACACAGAGACCTGTGTTCCTAAATAAGAGGATCCCTGTGTTCATCACTGACAGAACAGCGGTCTGCAGTGTTTACAACGGCAGACCGCCATTCTGTCTCCACGGGAAGTGATCGCGGGTGCCAGGTGGACATCTTGGCCCCTGGATTCACTGATTGGCTTCACCTGTGGCCAATCGGCACGCGCGCCCCCACTAGCGGTCCTGCGAAACAACGTACATGCCTCAAACTTGGCTCAGCGCTCTCTAACTGCTCCTGTATCTATTGAAGGGTGCTTACGCAGCGTCATCTCTGCTTTGTGTTCATGTCCAGGCTGTGGTGTTCAGTGTGGAGCAGCAGGAAGGTGATCATTGACTGAAGTGGAGGATAAGCAGATATCACACATGGTGTACAGCATGGGAGTGATACAGCAGGAAGGTGAGCGGGGACTGAAGTAGAGGATCAGCAGATATTACACATGCTGTACAGCACTGGAGTGATATAGCAGGAGGGTGAGCGGGGACTGAAGTAGAGAATCAGCAGATATCACACATGGTGTACAGCATGGGAGTGATACAGCAGGAAGGTGAGCGGGGACTAAAGTAGAGAATCAGCAGATATCACACATGGTGTACAGCATGGGAGTGATACTAGGAAGGTGAGTGGGGACTGAAGTGGAGAATCAGCAGATATCACACATGGTGTACAGCATTGGAGTGATATAGCAGGAAGGTGAGCGGGGACTAAAGTAGAGAATCAGCAGATATCACTCATGGTGTACAGCATGGGAGTAATACCAGGAAGGTGAGTGGGGACTGAAGTGGAGAATCAGCAGATATCACTCATGGTGTACAGCATGGGAGTGATACAGCAGGAAGGTGAGCGGGGACTGAAGTGGAGCATTAGCAGATATCACACATGGTGTACAGCATGGGAGTGATACCAGGAAGGTGAGCGGAGACTGAAACGAGGGCCGAGCAGTAAAGTGTGGGGAATCAGCAGTGCAGCAAAGCAGATTAGAAGAGCAGGAGGTCAGCAGAACGGAGGATCAGAAGGAAATTCAGTCTCAGAATGGAGCACAGCATGGGAGTGATACAGCAGGAAGGTGAGCAGGGACTGAAGTAGAGGATCAGCAAATATTACACATGGTGTACAGCATTGGAGTGATATAGCAGGAAGGTGAGCGGGGACTGCAGTGGAGGGTCAGAAGATATCACACATGGTGTATAGCATGGGGGTGATATAGCAGGAAGGTGAGCGGACACTGAAACGAGGGTCGAGCAGTAAATTGCGGGGAATCAGCAGTGCAGGAAAGCAGATTAGAAGAGCAGGAGGTCAGCAGAACGAAGGATCAGAAGGAAATTCAGTCTCAGAATGGAGAAGGGGAAGTGTGGGCAGGGAGGAGAGTATAAAGAATGGGGAACTACAGAGCTGGGGGGGGGGTAGTGGTTATGTACTACAGAGTAGGGAACTACTGAGTACTGAGTACTACTGAGTACTACTGAGATTGAAATGTACTACTGAGCGGGGGAAGGGGGCGGGTACTTCTAAACCAGGAAAACACTGAGTGGGGGATTTTCTGAGCTGGAACACTGTTGAGCTGGAGATCTGCTGTGCGGGGTTACTAATAAGACGGGAAACTGATCAGTGCGGGTACTTCTGAGCCACAAAAGACACTAGAATAATATAACAAAACTCCAGATACCACACTAACACCAAACCATGCCTCAAAACTGGCAACTTCCTCATTATCCTTTCCCCTTTGATATCACTTTTCCTTTAAAACAAGTAGAAAACCAACATGCACAGAGCATTTACCAAGTTTCAATAAAACTTCAAAAACACATAAAACATGTGTGTTAAAGCAGTATTACCAATCAATGCAAGTGTTAATGAGGCACTAAAGTCTTAAGGGTCTATTTATAAAGCACAGAATACGACTTTCACAAATATTTGCTAGTAGAGGATCAATCACACGATTTAAAACGCATGGACCTGGACAGTTCTCCACCACAGAATGATTGTGAAAGTCACTTCCTCTGCTTTATGAATAGACCCCATAGTCTTAGTCTCCAAGTTCTAGGTAAGGATGACCCAACTTTGCATGCATGGCCACCTTTGATTAAACTGCCATATGTTTTTGTTTACAAGAAATTGCAGTATACCGTAGTGTGAGATGTAAAGTCCATGATGGCCACAGACCTGAATGTTTGATATAAGAAAGGATTCAGTTTTCTTCACAAAATAGTATTATTATGGCACAAACAGATATAAATATGCTATCCACATGAACCCCCTTAATATGTACCAAAAAAGACCACCAGTGGAGAAATGTAAGCAAAAAAATAGAGAACAGTCTCTCAATTGAGGAAGTCAACTGATGTAACATATAAGTTTATGGGCTCAAGCAGGATAATTGAATATTATGCTCCTGTAGGCAGCTTCACCTGAGACAGGAACAGATCTCTGGAAACACAAAAAAAAAAAAAAAAGAGCACAAGGAAGCGCTAACTAAGTGTAGTATTAATAAGTATTTTAATAATTAAAAAAGCCTAATACAAACTCACAAGAGCAAGGAAAAAAGAGTTTGTCTGCAGCCATCTGCTGAAAGGCAATCTGCCCATGATGTGACGTCACATCCACTTCTGCCCTCAAGGGTGGTTCTTCCGACGTGGATTTGGCTTTCCATCTAGTGACAAGCGCGCTGCCAGCTGATCCATGCTGCTCCTCTGGGTGGACTGCCTTCCAGCACATGGCTGCAGATAAGCTCTTTTATCTCTGCTCTTCTGAGTTTGTATTTGGCTCTTTTAACCACTTCAATACAGGGCACTTTCACCCCCTTCCTGCCCAGGCCAATTTTCACCTTTCAGCGCTGTTGCATTTTGAATGACAATTGCGCAGTCATGCAACACTGTACCTAAACAAAATCTATGTAATTTTCCCCCCATAAATAGAGCTTTATTTTGGTGGTATTTGATCACCGCAAGGTTTTTTCTTTTTTGCTAAACAAATAAAAAAAAAGACCAAAAAGTTTAAAAAAAAAAAAGTTTTTTGGTTTATGTTATACAATTTTGTAAATAAATAGTTTTTTTCCTGCACTGATGAGCACTGATGAGACTGCACTGACAGGCACTAATGAGGAGGCACTTATGGGGTGGCACTGATGGGTGGCACTGATAGGTGGCACTAATAGGCGGCACTGATATGTGGCACTGATATGCAGCATTGGTGGGCACTGATAAGCGGCACTGCTGGGCACTGATAGGCGGAATTGATGGGCACTGATAGGTGACACTGATGGGCACTGATAGGCGGCACTGATGGACACTAATGGGCACTAATGGGCACTGATAGGCGGCACTGGTGGGCACTGATAGGCGGCACTGATTGGAACTGACTGGCGGCACTGATGGGCACTATTGGGCACTATTGGGCACTGATAGGCGGCACTGATGGGCAATAATGGGCACTGGTGGGTGGCACTGATAGATGGCAATGATGGGCACTGGTGGGCAGCACTGATGGGGAGGGCACTGGCGGGCAGCACTAATGGGGAGGGCAATGGGGGGCTCCCTGAGCCCTGATTGCCATTCCTGGTGGCCATAGTGGGCATCCCTGGGGTCATGGGTGGGCATCCCTGGTGGTTCTAGTGGCACCCCCTCCCCCTGAGGGTCTGCACTGGTATTCAATGATCTGATTACCAGTGCCAACCCCCCCTGTCAGGGGAGCTGCCGATTGGCGCTCCTTTACTCGTGCCTGTCAGGCACATACTGAGGAAAGCCGATCAATGGCTTTTCCTGTTTACTATGTGACCAGCCGTGATTGGACACGGCTAGTCACATGGTAAAGAGCCTACGTCGGAGATGCGGGGAGTCAGACTGACACCTCGCATCTCAGATTACCGCTCTGCGCACCCCCGGGGGGCGCGCGGAGCGCATTATTCTGCCGCCGTCATATGACGTCCGGTCAGGATAATGCAACCACTTTCCCGACGTCAATCGCCAATAGGGTGGGCGGGAAGTGGTTAATACTATAAAAATACTTATTAATGCTACAGTTAGTTGGCACCCCCTTGTGTTCCTTTCTTATTTTTTTTCTTCACCAACATAAAAAAAAGCAAACTGTTACAGACATTACTACCAATATTGTGTTTAACATGTCTCCTCTAAGTCATAATGAGATCATAGCAGCACCCTTTTGTTCTGCTTTATTACTGAAAACTCAGTTTGTCTGCTTAGTGCTGACAGTGTGGATGAAAGTGTATGTCCAACCAAAACTCAAAACTTGTTTCTTAGTATTGGAAAGGGGGAGGGGGGGTTAAAACCACAGACGAGTTTTTACTGCTATCCAGGGCTTCGTTAAAAAGATTTCCAATCTCTTCCCATCCTGCTAACCATGTTTCATCAAACAAGAAGAGAGGGAAAACCTGCATCAACAACAAAGACAAAAATAAAAATACCTTTTATTTAGTAGAAAAGGGAAAAGCTAAAACCCTTGTCAGATTTTTATTTCTGTATCCTGTTGCAGATTTTCTCTCGCTTACTGTCAAAAGCAATGGCGGAACTACCAGGGTAACAAAGATTGCAATTGTGATTGGGCCCACTGCTGGGGGGACTGTCGGACCATAAGGCTTGGTTCACACTGCTGTGACCCCCAAAGTCATGTGACTTGCTTGCAACATTTGTGATTTAACATTGCACTCTATGTCCCTCAAATCACAGAAAAGCAGTGCAGTTTTTTTTGTGACTGTGACCAATGAAATTAATGTGTTTTGACTTGTCATGGGAATTAATGTGCTGCTGTTTGTACCGGGGCTTATAAAGGGCCGGAGGTTCAGTGAGAAGGACCCAGGGCTCAGAGGGAAGGG
This sequence comes from Pelophylax lessonae, assembly GCF_965119305.1. Taxonomy (NCBI): domain Eukaryota; kingdom Metazoa; phylum Chordata; class Amphibia; order Anura; family Ranidae; genus Pelophylax; species Pelophylax lessonae. The sequence goes on from NC_138768.1 coordinate 161,275,999, forward strand.
CCCCGGGACTGATGGAAAGAAGCCCTAGCAGTAAAAGGGGCCCTTCATGGTTACTTGCATCATGGCTATGGAGGTTCTAGTTATGCCTCTGGTAAACAGGACAGCAATTTGGAGGAAACCTTAAATAACTGGGCAGCAGTAAAAAAAGACTTCTGAATTCTTCCTTACTCTAAAACTAGAAAAAAAAAAACAATCAACATACACTTACTAGGATTTTTTTTTTTATCAAAGACATGTAACAGAATACATTTTGACCAAAATTTATGAAGAAATATACTTTTTAAAATTTTTATTGGATATGTTTTAGAGCAGAAAACAAAAAAAACAGTTTCTTTTTCGAAATCTGTGGTATTTTTTTCCGTTTATATCTCAAAAAATGAAAGTACAAAAACCTGTTAAAATGTACCTCAATTTGTAAACATGTATATACAGTGCCTTGCGAAAGTATTCGGCCCCCTTGAACTTTGCAACCTTCTGCCATATTTCAGGCTTCAAACATAAAGATATAAACCTGTAATTTTTTGTGAAGAATCAACGACAAGTGGGACACAACCAAGAAGTGGAACTAAATTTATTGGATATTTCAAACTTTGTTAACAAATAAAAAACTGAAAAATTGGGCTTGCAAAATTATTCAGCCCCTTTACTTTCAGTGCAGCAAACTCTCTCCAGAAGTTCAATGAGGATCTCTGAATGATCCAATGTTGACCTAAATGACTAATGATGATAAATAGAATCCACCTGTGTGTAATCAAATCTCTGTATAAATACACCTGCACTGTGAAAGTCTCAGAGGTCCGTTTAAAGCGCAGAGAGCATCATGAAGAACAAGGAACACACCAGGCAGGTCCGAGATACTGTTGTGGAGAAGTTTAAAGCCGTATTTGGATAGAAAAAGATTTCCCAAGCTTTAAACATCCCAAGGAGCACTGTGCAAGCGATAATATTGAAATGGAAGGAGTATTAGACCACTGCAAATCTATGAAGACCTGGCTGTCCCTCTAAACTTTCAGCTCATACAAGGAGAAGACTGATCAGAGATGCAGCCAAGAGGCCCATGATCACTCTGGATGAACTGCAGAGATCTACAGCTGAGGTGGGAGACTCTGTCCATAGGACAACAATCAGTCGTATACTGTACAAATCTGGCCTTTATGTAAGAGTGGCAAGAAGAAAGCCATTTCTTAAAGATATCCATAAAAAGTGTTGTTTAAAGTTTGCCACAAACCACCTGGGAGACACACCAAACATGTGGAAGAAGGTGCTCTGGTCAGATGAAACAAAATCGAACTTTTTGGCAACAATGCAAAACGTTATGTTTGGCGTAAAAGCAACACAGCTCATCACCCTGAACACACCATCCCCACTGTCAAACATGGTGGTGGCAGCATCATGGTTTGGGCCTTCTTTTCTTCAGCAGGGACAGGGAAGATAGTTAAAATTGATGGGAAGATGGATGGAGCCAAATACAGGACCATTCTGGAAGAAAACCTGATGGAGTCTGCAAAAGACCTGAGACTGGGACGGAGATTTGTCTTCCAACAAGACAATGATCCAAAACATAAAGCAAAATCTACAATGGAATGGTTCACAAATAAACATATCCAGGTGCTAGAATGGCCAAGTCAAAGTCCAGACCTGAATCCAATCGAGAATCTGTGGAAAGAACTTAAAACTGCTGTTCACAAACGCTCTCCATCCAACCTCACTGAGCCCGAGCTGTTTTGCAAGGAGGAATGGGCAAAAACTTCAGTCTCTCGATGTGCAAAACTGATAGAGACATACCCCAAGCGACTTACAGCTGTAATCGCAGCAAAAGGTGGCGCTACAAAGTATTAACTTAAGGGGGCTGAATAATTTTGCACGCCCAATTTTTAAGTTTTTTATTTGTTAAAAAAGTTTGAAATATGCAATAAATTTAATTCCACTTCATGATTGTGTCCCACTTGTTGTTGATTCTTCACAAAAAATTACAGTTTTATATCTTTATGTTTGAAGCTTGAAATGTGGCAAAAGGTCAAAAAGTTCAAGGGGGCCGAATACTTTCGCAAAGCACTGTATTTTTTCCTACTATTGTTGTAGATCATATACTCAGTATATGCATAGTATCGATCGGAATGGGTATTCATGTCACTAAGGAAACAAGCGATGCCAGATTTATTCTATTTACTCTAGATCTATATATGATTTAGTGTTGCATGTGGAGACACAAGTTGAGAAGGACATACATACATGCTATATGTTTGCATTTTCATTCATCTAGGGGAGCCAGGTGAATCAAAAAAAGAGTGTATTTTACCTTTTTTTCTTACCAGTACAGTACAAGACACCAGACTTGTATTCATTGACCGTATACCAAAAACTAGTGCAGCACAACTACACACATAAATATATAAGCATCAATCATATAATAAAGAAAATATGAAATTATAAATCAAATGGTGGCTAGACAGAGGCCTTTATAGAATAGGACACTTTTTCACTCCCTCTGGACCTCTCTCTATTACCCATTGCACAAATAAACTTAAGATGCCCAAATCGGAACATTTCCGGTTCCACCAGATTTCACACTTCCTACACTCTATTTGGACAACTAAACCAATACCTCCTACTGCTACAAACTATGAAGTGTGGTGTGGATCAGCCATGGAGCAGAGGGGGGGTATCTCGGTGATATATGAGTCACTCTCGGGACAAGGCCCTAAACCAGGATACGCTCTGGCCTGGGAGAGGGACCTATCCCAGGAATGGGATCCGGAGCAGTGGTATTCCACCATGACAAGGGCATACAAAGGGGTCCTGAACGTTACATTAATTGAGGCCAGTCTGAAAGTTATTACTAGATGGTACCTTGTTCCAGAAAGGCTTCACCAATGTTTCCCTTCCTCCTCCCCACTATGCTTCAGGGACTGTTCACATAGAGGCTCATTTTTACACATTTGGTGGGAATGTCCAAAAATCAGGGGTTTCTGGAACAGGGTTTTCCATCTAATCCGCAAAGTCACTGGAGTTCCAGTGGCACAATCCCCTCACGTAGCTCTTTTGAACTTTGCACCGGCCGAGGCTTCTAAATCCCAAAAGCGATTGATTCACTTTATGTTACTGGGAGCTAAGTTGACTATTGCTAAAGCATGGAAATCCTCCACAGTTTCATTCACTCTGCTGAAAAGAAAGATATCTTGGATCATGACTCAAGAAAAACTGGCTAGTAGTCTCTTGAATACTTCCCAGAAGTTTGAGATTACATGGGAACCTTGGGCGAAGTACACAAATACTTCCCTGATCTTTTAATCATCTCTCTTCTCTGTTGTATCGTGAGACCTCCAGGGCATATGTAGCCTCCTTTGTTCTTCCTTTCTTCCCTCCTTCTTCTTCTTTGGCTTCTCTTTTGCTTCTTTTCTCTCCTCTTGTTTCCTGTTCTCCTCACCGCTCACATGAGTTCTTATACATCTTCATCCAGATTGCTTTTAGGGGTTTCCTTTGGGTTCAGTTATCTTTCAGTTCAGGGCTCGTTAGGGGTATACCCAATACTGATGTTCTCCACTCCATTTAGGTGAAAGCAGTCTGCTTTCGGGTTATGCCCTTTGCTTTTGTAGTCTTATTAATTGCTCAAGCTGCTTTCCACTCATTATAAGACAGTATTATTTTGCTTAGGCTCCTTGGTTACCTGTTGAATAATTTGCGCTGTGGGGCTTCTTCCAGTTCCCTTGGTAACAGCTTCTGATCCCATTGGGGTTGCCTCGGGACTGGGCGAATCTCCCCCAAAGTTTTGGTTCTTTATCTAGGCCGGTTGCCTCCTCTTCCTTGGAGCCTTGGTACCTGTATTGCCTTGTTTTACTGAAGATGTTATTTTACCATGTAATGCTTTGTTAAGCGGTGCACAAAGTTTGTTACCCCCTTTACAAAAAGCGAAATGTTTCGTTTTGCAGTTGTTACCTGTATTGATATCTCTTAATAAAAATCTTTGAAAGAAATTATAAATCAACAGCAATATATAAAGAAAGTCCAATCATGAATGTGGCCACCACTGTGACAATGTGAATGAGATATTAAAAAGATGTTCAGTGCTCCTCCACCCATGCAGATAAGCCGCTCACCTTACAGCAATGACCCCTGCATTACCAGAAGGTCAAAGCAAGCTTGGCACCCTCAAGGGGTAATGATTCCAATCATCGCCTAATGGCTGGTCAGTCCCAGATGTGGGCACTCCGATCTTTAATGGCACCAACCACATGTTAGCAGCCAGTGCTAACTCTCAGACACTTGTGTAAAACACAGCCGGCATCCAGCCAGATACCAAGATGACCGCAGGATGATGTCACGCCCTAGGATCCGCCCCCTATATGCGTTTTTTCCAAGGTGGGGACTTCTTCAGTAGATTCATTGAACAATGTCCTGTGAGTGTGTTGGAAAAGAGAAACCACCTTGGATAAACAAAAAGGTTTGTGGTCTCAAGACTACTGTGTCCTTATGCAATACCAGAAAAGGCTCCTTACAAGACAGGGCTGCTCAGAAACATGTCTAACAGACATAAGAGGAGTACAGAGAGCACTAGGGTCAGTCTCCAAGGTGATACAGGAGAACACATTTTATGAACAACTCCCTAAAGAAAAGTCTTGATTAAGAACTTCAAAGGAAGGGGTTTCTGGAAAATAATTATTAAGGCAGAAACCTGTCTCTTAAAGTTACATGAGTCAGCCTGAATGGAGTCCAAAGAATGACCAGGGCATTCACTGGAGGATTCCAGGTCCTGGCTGCAAATCTTTTCGGTTTGGTGTTGAATCTGGAGATCAGAACATCCACATTTGGCTTGCTTCCCTTTTGAAAGAGACACTAAAAAAGCTAGAGGTGCAGAGATGACTCCCCGGGGCCTAGATAATGGTGGTGTAGGAAGTTCGCTCACCACCTGTTAATGCCAGGGGTTGTGGATGACAAAGAGAGCTGGGATGTGATTATCAACCCATGAGAGTATCAACTTTGCTTTATGTCAGCTTAACTTCTGGTGCCTCCTTGGTGGTTAATGTGAGCCATAGCTGTGGAATTGTCTGACTGCACCTCAACTGGGAGACCTTGCAGAAAGGGAAATAAAAAAGTTGTAGAATTAATTTATGGCTCAATGTTCCAGAAAGTTGATGGGGAGTCTCAACTCCTCTGAGCACTAGGTCCCCTGAACAATTAGGGGAAGATGTAAACTTTTTCTAAACTATAAGACTAGCAACCATTATCACCATCTTCTGCAGTACGGGAAGAAATTACTTTTTCGACCGCAGGGTAGAGTTTTAGATCCACTGTACCAGGTACAGCTTTGTTTGGCTGGATTGATGCATAGGACATTCCAGAGTGTGGATCTGTTTCCTCCACCACGTGAGGATATTGAGTTGAATAGACCTGGACTGAAAGTGGGCAAATGAAACTACCCTGAAGGAAGCTACCATCAAGCCCAGAATCCTCACGCAGAAGCAAAACGAATGGGTGCTTTTTGACTTTGAGAGTCTGTGGGACCTTAAAGAGACAATCTTTTCTGGAGGAAGAAAAATTCTGACTTGGGCTGTGTCCAAGATTAGACCCTGGTATTCCAGACAGGATGAAGGCTGGAGGGCTGACTTGGCAAAGTTGATCAACCAGCTGAAGGTCTGAAAGAACTGCACCGTCCTTTGGACATTGGCAGGCAAGGTTATGCCTGAGATGTCCTTCAGTAGGAGGTCATCCAAGTACTTTGTTCCATAAATATCCTGTGTTTGAATTAAAAGGCGGGGCAAGCAGTATTGTAAACTTCCAGATTGCAGAGGAGAGCCCAAATGGTAGTGCTACAAATTTGACAAAAAGCAGAAATCATTGATGTGACGGGAAGATGGAGATGTGTAAATAGTCATCCTCTATACCTACTGATATTAAAAATTCCCTTTCTCCAAGATGCAATGACAGATATTTCTGATTCCATTCATAATTTTGGCACCTTCACTCTGAAGGAACTAGTACAACCACTCCTTGTGACTTAAAATTGCACAATATGGCAAGCAATCTGCTTGTTTTTGAGCTGACGCTGGTAGATTGGAGGGTAGGAAGCGAGAGGGGAGGGAGCAGAGGCAGAAATTATATTTTGTAACCCTCTGAAATGACAGATTGGGTCCAGGGATCCTGGACGTCTCAGATCCAGATCCATCTCAGATCCACGTGCAGCAGTGGAAAGCCATAGCTTGTGGCTCATAAAACGTATGGGTTGATAACTCCTCTGCAGCTTTCACTACAGTATGTGCTTCTCCATTGCTTTCCTCCATTTCATTCTCAAACATTTTTGGAGGATCCAACTCTGATTTAGGAACAGAGTCGTGGGAGAGAGGAGATTTGCAATGTTTATGTACTCTGGAAACTGTAGGTTCCGAGAATGCTAAAGGTTTTCTGCAGAATTCAACATTGTGGCAGAGAAAACTACTTTTATTAGACAGGCCGCACTCTAAGTGAAGTACATTTATTAATAAAAAGACAAAAGACAACTCACATAATAAAAGATCAGGAAGCGCTTATTTTATAGCCTTTGTCAGGCATAGCTGTCATCACACAAGTAGCATATGTGGTATGTCAGAGATGCATAAGGCTCTGGACAGCATGGGAAACAGCACAAAATGACCTTACACGGTGGGAGGAGTGAGGGGAGCATGGCTATGTGTTTTTTTTAAGGGTGCTCAGTCTCTTTGCCAAGCCTGCCTTTTGGTACTGTAGTTACACTACTAGCATTACCCACAGTAGCACCCTCTGCCCCTCGCTTACTGCCTGATATAGCTTCCTCTGATCCCCCCCCCCCTCTCCACCTAGTCTAAACCCTTCCTCTACCTGTGTGGCCATCTTCTCCTCCAACAGATATGCACCCTCCCCATTTAGTTGCAGTCTTTCTTTAATATAGAGTAAGTAACTGACCAAAAACTCAGCTCAATTCACTATGAACCCCAAACCCTCCTTCCTGCACCAGTTCCTCCGCCACATGTTAAGTTCCCTAAGCTTCTGCTGATTCGCTGGTGTGGCTGGAATAACAGGCAGAATTTCTGAGAATACTGAACCTCGATGTCCTTTTCTTTAATATATCACCCAAGTCCCTACGTTTATTTTTTTAGGATAGTCCCTGTAAATTTGTAATTTGAACCAATATATATCATTGCAGGTGGGCCCTCCTCAGCCCCCCCCCCCCCCAACAATCTGTCCATCTTTATCCATGAGGTACAGAAGGTGAGTGGATGGTAAACAACATACTGCTTGTCAATCATCGTCTTCTTTGTGACAGATAGCCTTCTTAATTGTCCTTCCAATAATTGATAATGGAGTGACCTACCACCAGTATCTTTCTTTTCTTTTATATAACCTTGCCCTCATTCTTACTGGAGAAGTTGTACCACTGGCAGCTAGGGAAGGTACTCTGCTCCAGTAACGTTACTCCCAAGATAATATTCCCAATATCACAGAGCCAGGCGTGTCAGGATGTATCAGCTCAGGACTAGCCTCCCTAATGGTTTTCCCTCTCACCCAACTACCCTCATCTGATGCCTGTACCTCCATATCACCATTTTTCTTAATTTTGGCCCCTGTCCACACCTGACAAATACAGTCCAAATTCCATTTCAGGTTGATGATGCTTCACTGTGCTGCCAATTGCTTCCTTAGATTTAGGATCTGAACTCCCAAGGAAACAACTTGCTCACATTTTGTGCAGCAGCATTTACCTCACTATTCCCTTAGGACATGTTACCCATGTAATGAGGATATTTCAGGAAAAAAAAAAAGGAATTATATTTCATGTAATATATTGGTAATCTCCTTCCTAATTTTAGTCTAGCATTAGTTGTTTCCCTAACTGTTTGGGACAAAGATAAAGATAGATAAAGATAAAGATAAACATTGTTAACCAATTATCAGCATCTAGATAGGCTACATAAGATATCTAAGTGCATTCTGTAAAACAACCTGTTAATAGGATTGGTTGCCCTTTAATTCAATGCTTGTGAAAAAACTAAGCACACGTAATCAACTACTCCATCTATTCAGCACTTCACAGCTGAGAAGGTCCGAACAAGGCAAAAAAAAAAAACCTTAGTTCTCATGGTATAGTAGGCACCATGGGGTATATGTGTCATGTAGTGTAATTATTGATTTCGGCAGCTTCTAATTTTTAAACATTATCTTGCTTTCAGTTGTTCTGCTTTCATGAGACAAAGACCATTGAAGAAGGGCCAGCAGTAGGCCCTTAAAATGGTGTTATACACAAAAAAAAATGTAGTATATTGCAGTTTACCAATCCTTAAATGTAGTGGTTGCATTTGTTTTCTTTTTAGGCTTTTTTCCCTTTATTAGTACATGGTGAGCTGTTCAGTAACACAATTCCTATTTTAGGGTGTCTCCACTTTGAATGGAGCCACCATTGGACAGCAGCATTTTCAATCTAGGGGGAGGTAGAGTTAGATCCACTAGATTTAGATGGATTTGACTAACAAATTAAAGCTGAACTTCAGCTAACGCTTTCTAAGCAGTTACAACATTTTCTTTTCTTTTGGGATAAAGGTTTTACATAAATAAATAACTCTGACCATTGTAAGTACCCCTGTAAATGTTAAATAATTTGCTTCAACCCACTAACTGTCACTTTTGCTGGACAGCTTGGTCTGGTAAATGAAGTAGAAAAAGAAAGACATACTGCCAGGATCAACAGATGAAAATAATGGACAAAACGCCTTAAAAAAAGAAAACAAATGCAACTACTCATGTCTAAAATTTGGTATGTTGCAAAAAACAACATATTTTCTTTTTGGCTTTAAAAACAATTTAGTTGATGAAAAAAGCAATCTGATTAATAAGATGTCCTGTGCTTCCTACACTTTTCTGTACTCTATTTAATTAATTGTATTTATTTGTGAGATACTCTCATCTCCAACACTAGCCCCTACCCCCTTTATACAAGCTTAGAGGGCCAATATGGAAGGAAGCTGAATGACGTACCAGTACGTTGTAAAAGGAAACCGCAGTATTCAGAAGAAATCCACACAAACATAAGCACATTTTTTGCATTTTATATAGTATCTCTGGTGGGGACCCAATATAGAACCCCTGCACTACAAGCAAGAAAGCTCATCGTTTAGCCAACCCCCGAAATAAGCAAAAATGAAATCATATAACTATCAATTTATCTCTGTAAATTTACCTATATGTTATTGTACTTTTGTCACTTTTCATTTGATGACATTGTACGTGTGTCACAGCTAGTCAGACAAGGCAACAGACAGAAAAGGTGCATTTTACTGGCCCTGAGTTTTGGCAAGCCTAATTTGTGGACATCTCCTGAACGGATATAAAAGACAACAATCAGACTTATTTTCTAAGAGATTTCCTCCATTCAGTGGCCAGACAAGATGCTTTTAAAAGCAGCACCTTGGGTGACAGTTCAGGAGCAGAAACGGCAGCTTCACATGTTTTCTTTGTTTGTTTCAAGCTTATCATTAGGACTCTTTTACTGGAAAACAGAAAGTTTCGATTATTTTTTGTGCTGTGTTTTAATCCCCCAATAAATGGCAAACTTTAAAAAGAAGATAGCTTTATCAGCATGTGACTTTTGAAAATAAGAACTTTGATAATTTCTCTATTTAGCCTTAACTACAGATGGCATTTATTTTTCAGGAGTCCATTTGCTGTTCCCACATACTTTCAGATCTGATGATAACTTCTGTCATTTGCTGAATGAGTTACAGTGTAATACAGGATCAAGATCCTCTGACAGACATATATTTTCCTCACATTATGGGTGAGCCAGGCAAGGTACCCATCACAAATGTAAGTAGGGGGTATTTATAAAACCAGATCTGTGCCATTTCTGTGCATTGAGTGTTATACTTATAACAACAGATACAACTAGGTACAATATACTAGGGAAAAGCTACAGTTTATCTGAGCCATATATGAGGCCTTTTAATGAGGTGAGCAGGTCTTTCTCCTAATGTTGGAGGCACTTACAGTAGGGCACGTTATGAAGAATAAAGATTAATAAGTCACCAATTACAATGTGGTGGTATTAAGCAGTGTTGTAATTATTTTGGGAATGATCTGGCATTTTGAGTTATATGGGACCAATTTATAATATATATCACTTACATGTTACAAAATTATATCACTTACATGGGCACTATAATATTTATGTATGATATGTATTTCTTTTTTAATTAGAGTCTTTAGAAAACATTATTTTTTCCACAAGTTTTGGAAGCTGCTCAAAGAAATTTTATTTTTTAACATAAAGTTATCAGTTTTATAAGATATGTTTCGCATACAGCACACACATAATTAGAATTACACCCCATGCTGCTAGCCTGTATGGGGATACCACGTGAGACTTTTTCAATGTCTGGACTGATTATGTACATCCTGCATCCTGTGTATCACAAAAATTAACCAAGTGTATCAAACACAGTGTACTGTAATAGTTGCCTCTGTACAAGAGGGAAGGGAATATAGCTTAGTGTAGTGTCACCTATAGCAGTTCCTGTTCCTTTAAATCAAGCAAGCCTAGCTTACTGCATGTGTTTACAATATTGAAGTGGCACTATGCTTCAAAAACTAAATGAATATTAACCACTTAAGCCCCGGAAGATTTTACCCCCTTCCTGACCAGGGCCTATTTTGCGATTCGGCACTGCGTGAATTTAACGGAAAATTGCGCGGTCGTGCGACGCTGTACCTAAACAAATTTGGCGTCCTTTTTTTCCCACAAACAGAGTTTTCTTTTGGTGGTATTTGATCACCTGTGCGATTTTTTGATCATGCGCTATAAACAAAAAAAGAGCGTCAATTTTGCAAAAATAACAATATTTTTCAAATTTTTTTATATGAAATTCCCCAAAAAAATGTAAAAATCCAAAATTTTTTAACATTTTAGGCCATTTTTTTTTTTACCATATGTTTGGTAAAAAAAAATCGCAAAAAACGTATTTTGATTGGTTTGCGCAAAAGTTATTGCGTTTACTAACAAAGGGAAAGATTTTTGTCATTTTTGTTGTTTTTTTTTAACGCGTAATGGTGGCGATCTGCGATTTTTTTTGTGGGACTGCGACATTGGGGCGGACAGATCGGACCCTTGACTGACATTTTTGACACTTTTGGGGTTACCAGTGACATTACTACAGTAATCAGTGCTATACATATTCACTGTTACTGTAAAAAATGACACTGGCAGTGAAGGAGTTAACTGTATTGGAGAAGGAGGGGTTAAGTGTGTCCTAGGGGCATGTTTCTAACTGTGATTGGCTGTGGCTTGATGTGTAAGAACAGTGATCAACGGTCCTACATAGTAGAACCATTTGATCCCCATTCTTACACAGGGGAGACTGACAGGTGGCTTTGTTTACACTAGCCGCCTGCCTTTCTCCCGCTGTCACGGACTATCGCGAGTGCCCGGCGGACATCGGGTCCCCTGGGCACACGCGCGGGGGGGGTCCGTGACCGAGCGGGAGCGCGCATCCGGCGGCGTGCGCTCGCTCCCAAAACCCTTACAGGCTAGCGATGTAGCCCTACGTCGCTTTGCCTGTGAGGGGCTGACTGCCGACGTAAATATTCGTGCGGCAGTCGGCAAGTGGTTAAAACTACATAAAGAATTGCAAACAGTAATATTACATGTGTCTGATCTCTCAAGTTGATATTGAATAATGTGAATAGTAATAATAAATTATCTACTTGAGTTTGCACACAAAGTGCCAGTGCTGCAACAAACTTCTCATCAAGGTATGCAAAATAACACAATTAAAAAAATGACTCCTGTATTATCACAATCCAAAATAACCACTTCCCGCAAAACCACGTACTTGTACGCCATTTTGCTGCAGTGGTTGTACCGGGGGTGATGCCTGCAGCTGCAGTTGTGCCATACTCTATTCTTTTTCAGATAATGGATTGAACAGTACTCCATGAGATGTTCAAAGTTTGTGATATTTGTTTATAACCTAACCCTGCTTTAAACTTTTCCACAACATCATCCCTGACCTGTCTGGTGTGTTCCTTGGCCTTCATGATGCTGTTTGTTCACTAAGGTTCTCCAACAAACCTCTGAGGGCTTCACAGAACCGCTGTATTTATACTGAGATTAAATTACACACAGGTTGACTCTATTTACTAATTAGATGACTTCTGAAGGCAATTGGTCCCACTAGATATTAGTTAGGGGTATCAGAGTAAAGGTGGCTAAATACAACTGCACGCGACACTTTTCAGATAACTTGAATAACTTGAGAACCATTTATCATTTTCCTACCACTTCACAATTATGTGCCACTTTGTGTTGGTCCATCACTTAAAATCCCAATAAAATACATTTATGTTTTTGGCTGTAACGTGACAAAATGTGGAAAATTTCAAGGGGTATAAAAACTTTTTCAAAGCACTGTAAATTTACACACTCTCTACTGTACTGGTGACCACTGTAACATAGGCAGAAAATAATGGGACTTTATAACTGTCATCTGAACAAGAACTAAAGGTAAGTCTGATTCAGTGGCTGAGAGAGCTGACCAGAGTGTTTTGGTTGGGGGGGGGCGACCCCCTGTCAGAACACAATAGAACAGCAAGGGATATCGCTGTACTAACATTGTATTATTAGCACAGCGACTCGACCAGAGCTGTCCGTTTTGGGGAGTTTTTTCAGCCCGCTGGGTTGAACGAAAAAGAACTTGCAGTGTGTACTAAGCTTAAGTAAAGGTAAACTAACCCACAGATTTCTGACAGCAAAAGTTACTGAAAAAATTGCAAAGGGCATTAACACCCTAAACTCACAAGTGCAACTGCCAAGGATGAGAATTATAAAATGATAAATGACATGAAAAGAAAGTGTAGTATTAATCCTTGAGAAAAGTCCATAAAAAAACGCTGTAGCATGAAGTTCACATTATGACAGCCTCAGCAGTCTCTCTTCCAAGCAGGATCTGGGGCAGTGGCGGCTGGTGCTCCATGGGCCGGGGGGGCGGACCAACCCCCCCACCTCACCAGGCCGCACACCGTATACCCCCCCGACCACAGGGAGACAGGACAGATAGAGAGACAGACAGACAGGACCCTCACTCACCCTGCCTGGATGCAGCAGCAGGTGGCGGCAGCTTCGGCCTCTTCCCCGTCTTCTGCGTCTCCTCCCTCCTCCTCCATGCCCAATGGCATGGCTTCTCCTTTCGGCCAATCGGGAAACGGGTCTCAAAACCTGCCTTCTGGTTGGCCAGGAGGAGGATCCGTGTGACAATAGCGAATTTTCATTCGCTATTGTCACACAACTGGGTGGGCTTGGGGCGCACTGCTCTGCGCCCCGAGCCCACCTGTTTTTTTTAGCCTGTGAGAGCCTCTGGCTCTAATCACATGACTAAAAAAAAGAAAATCCCTGTTGATCTTAATGCGTCCGGCGCCCCGCATGTAGATTAGGGGGCCAGGCGCATGCATGGGAGGGCGGCGCCCCTGCGCCCCAAATGACCAGCCGCCACTGATCTGGGGAGGCTCTCACCAGCAAACCATGTATAAACAAAACAAAAGAGAGAAACGCTCCTCTACTGAGTATAGTATTTATTAAAACATTTTTATAATTTTATATTTATATTTTTAAAAACAACAATTATGCACTCACATGTACAAGGTATTGAAAGCATATCAATAAATCTCCAGCAGATGGTTGATGGTGAGCAATCTCCTCCAGGTGGATGTGATGTAAGGTGCTTGGAACCAGGAAGTTAACCAGGGAAACACAGGAATATAATATAATATTATACCAATATAAGCAGCAGACTGTACACGTAAGTGCATAATTATTGGTTTTCGTTTTATAAAATATGTTTTAATGAATACTACACTTAGGTAGTAAAGCTTTTCTCTCCTTATTCTTTTCTTTTATACACGGTTTGCTGACAGCAAAAAACTGACTAAAACTGGCCACACATACACTTTTAGTCTTTTGGATTCTGGAGGAGTTATATACCCCACCCCCTCGAAGGTCACCTATTTATGAATATCTTTTGATTTTTTCATACATTAAATGAAAATTTAAAATACAAATGTTTATACATGGGATGAATATTACATTCATACTCTATAAATATTCACATTCATACTCAGATCATCTCATTTGTGTTCACATTTACACTTATTAATCTCTGCAGTTCATTTCAATATTCAGTGATAATCATATACAAAGCCAAATGTTGAATGATTCACTAGTATATAGAACGTGTGCTTTCATGTTTATTGCCATACATATCAATGCAGTTATTTCGCTCATCTTTCTATTATTCTTGTCAGAGAAGATCTGTTAGTGGCAGGGCTGTGTGGTTAATATTTACACAGCTTTCTGTCCCATCTTAATCGCATTTAAAGGCATTCAACCAACAAAAATGTTCTATATCATTAGATAACACTGCAGTAAGTTATATAACCTTGCAGCATTTTTTACAAATAACATCGGTATATAAAAGGCCCAGTGTATCTTATCTTATATGTATGAGGTGTCCTATCCCTTTATACCGCATTCACATTGATCCGACTTGTCAGGCGACTTGTCAGCCTGACAAGTCGCGGTCCTCACGCTCCCACTGTGTAGTACAGGTGCCGTTCTAATAGGAGCGACACAAGTCGCTCCGACTTAGAAAAAGGGTCCTGTACTACTTTGGGGCGACCTGGAGGCGACTTGTATAGACATTCATTCTATGAAGTCCGTGCAAGTCGCGCCGAAGTCGCACTGCACGCGACTTCACAGGTCGCCCCCTAAGTCGGAGCGACCTAGTGTGAACGGAGGCTTATACTACTGTTGATTTTTTATTTTAAAAAATACACACTCACACAGACTGTCCCCGTGTAGTGTCGCCTAGAACCATATTGTGATGTACTGCAAAATTATTTTAACAAAGTCAAACATACTGGGGTAGACTAAAGGTAAATCTAGGAGTAAAGCCCCGTACACACGTACCGATCGTCGGCCGAACGATCGGCCGTCTTTTGTCCAGGGCTGTCGTGTCTGTTGAAAACTGCAAAAGACTGCACACGAATTTTGTCGGCCAACAACAGCCGACTGCAGAAGTGATGTCATGTGATAGTTAACTTTCCGTGTGTTTTTTCTTCTCTGAGCATGCCCAGTCTTGCAAATCTGCTGATTGTCGGCCGAATTCTGTACTGACTGGCGAACAATCGGCCGTTCTGGTGTTGGCCAACAAAAATTTTAATGCCTGCACGACAGATTCTGTTCGGCCGAAAATGCGCTGTCGGCTGTCGGAAGCATCATACTAACAAGCCTACAATCGTCCGTTCGGTCGGCGGCCGAATATTTGCGGCCGACAATCGGTACGCGTGTACGGGGCTTTAGTCAATATGTGACATACATTCAATATTTTTAAAAAAAGAACCCTGGTTTACCTGATCTGGCTCCTTTAAGTACAAGACCATGGAAACTCTGGACCCCCTCTCCCTCCCCCCCCTTTTATTTTTTCCTGCCCCCTCTATCTTCCTTCTACTCTTTTCTATCTCTTTTGCTCCTTCACTTTGCCTAACCAAGATTCTGGTCAAGATACATTCTAATGAGATTCTGTTAAGATTTTGTTGAGGCACTTAAAGCAGGGTATAAGCCACACCTACTTACCCACTAGGAGGCACCATGCCATGTGCTTGGTTTCTGGATTCCTTGGCGCCTACTAGTGTAGAGTACTAGGAGACCTCCAGGCACCTCCCTAGAGGCCTAAGCAATGGGTTTCTGAACCCCAGGCTGGTCACATTTTGCCTTGTTTGCTAATCACCGTTTTGTGGGGGATGTGGTACACCCCTAATTTTATTCGGTTGCATTTATTGTTGTTAACTCTTCCCTGTGCATTTGTATATTATTTACACATGTCTCAAAATGGTTTACTAACCTGTCTGTTGTCATTTTGATGCATTTATATTATTAAACAATTTGAACAAGAAAAATAACCCTAGTTTAAACTAAAACGTTTTCATATTTACTATCGGCAGACAAACTCTGTTACCTGTATATTAAAAATAATGTTCCTACTTAGCTAAATCTGCTCCCATGATACAAAAATAGAAGCAGAAGCCAAATAATAATTACCTTGCCTGTAGAAAGCACTTCTTCAGGAACCCACTTAATTTGGTTCTTTGACCAAATGTCTAGGGATTTTGGATACGCAATACCTACACAAGGGCCGGATCGGTCAATCTGAAATCTGATCTTTCCCTTCACATGACTTAACAGCAGAGCTTTAGTCACATGACCATCAACATTTAGATCTCAAAATAGCACTGGCATATTTTGCTTCCTCCTGCTGATTTTGTGTTCCAAGTAGAGCAATGACCTCCCATTAAAAAATAGCCGCTACAGCACTTAATTATAAGTGGATGTACACATACAGCTTCTCTTAGATCCCCTGCAAAGTCCCACAAATACTCACTGAGCCTGCCAGTAAAGTCCACCTAATGCAGCAACCTGTGATGAGGTGGTAACAATGCTTCACTGCTCCTGAATTCAAAGCAGAGATGTTATTCTCATGTAGGCTGTGCTTGCTTGTACTACAATGGGATGAAAAAATTATGCAGGGGAAGTGGCTATCAGCATTGTCACTACTGATTCACAAGCATGTAGCTTGACAGCACTTGGCCACACATAGTTCTGCCCAATGCTTTCTGGAGTAAAGCACTGCTCCTGTTGCTCAAACCTTCCTATTGTGAGCTACGGTCTCTGGGTGGGGGATAATGTGAGACATAAATAAAAGAGGATTTGACAGAGTCAGGGATGAAAAAGGAAGTTTTTTTTGTCTACTTTATGTGGCTTTTGCATCACATAGTAACTGAATGTGGTACTTGTCTGTCATATAGGATCCTTTATTTTTACTTTAAAGAGACTATGTCACGTTGCCTCTTTAGCACACTGTGACAGTGTCTGTGCAGCCCCCAACCCCCCCCCCCCCCCCGACCTCTGCTGCAGCTGCCTCTGTTGGGTGAGTGGTGACATTACCCCTTTATTATATAATAGTCCTCAAGCATTGTTTTTGGACCTAGACTAGAGGACTGCCTTATGATATAATGCCACATACACCACCAAACCTTGAAGCACAAGTTGTTTTGCATGAGATGTGGCAGAGGAAGGAGAAGCAGGGCATTGTATGAGAGGTTTCATGGGGGTTGCTTTGCATAGACAAGGCTTTACCCATTCAGGGAAAAGCAGCAGCATCTCAAACTCATGTATTGCCAAAGCAGAGCACAGCAACAGATTTGATGTAATGCCACCCTACCAAGAAGAACAAGCTCAGTGGGATGAAAATATGCTAACTAGCTTAAGCCCTAAATAGACAACCAGATAATTGAACATTATATGCACGCTTTGAACAAAATGAGCAAGACTGAAAAATAATTTTCTATTTATTTTAGATGCAGCCTTTTGGCTTTAAACACTCCTGGGTATATCAGACACCTGTGTCCCCTTTCACATGTGTCAGGCACTCTTGAAAGTGTTGAAGGCTACAGTACTTGGATCAAGGGAAGGTAGGAGAGATTGGAAACAAAAGAGGTGAGTATATTGGTTCTGTGTATTATATGCTTTCAGCTTTATTTATTACACCACCATAGAAGTACATACTGAACTGTCCATAGTGCTGATCCTGTTTTACATGTACAAATACAGCTGTCAGGATCCAGATCTGAACCTGGGACATCTGTGGTGTCTGGCTGTAGCTCTTTCCAGTGTGCCACCTGAGATGCTGGGCAGTTCCCTGCCTGATCCCTTGGAAAACCTTACTTTGTATCTTGTTTCTGGTGAAACAATTGAAAGAATTCTTGCTCCTCCCATGAACTTCTTATTCAAACCCCGTATCTACACTTCCTGTTTGCCAGATTACTGTGCTCTTTTCCAGCCAATATCCTGTTCCTGCTACTTTCCTGCTGCTGTCCATTTTGTCACTCATTACCCATCTTTGGCTTGTTCCTCCACCATGCTTCTGCTTGATCCCAACTTGAAACCACTTGTTAGCGACCTTTGGTTTGCTTACGGATTACATTTCTGCTTGGTCCCTCTCTTATACATCTGCTACCAGACCCTGGCTTGCCCACCTCCTGGAGGAGCAATCCTGAAGATAGGGACCTGGTCCAGAATGCAGAGAAACCCATCTCCACCATCAGCAGCTCTTGTG
The DNA here is from genome assembly GCF_965119305.1 of Pelophylax lessonae. Lineage (NCBI taxonomy): Eukaryota > Metazoa > Chordata > Amphibia > Anura > Ranidae > Pelophylax > Pelophylax lessonae. Next base: position 161,294,163 of record NC_138768.1, read on the forward strand.
AAGACCAGTTAGTAATTAGACCCTGTGCCTCAGGTAAGCCTCTGTGATTTGCCAGGGGGACATGCTTGTATGTTTACCCTGCCCCTTCCCACTGTTATAGCTACTGGTCTCGAAGCCTGAGCTGGACCGTGACAACAGCTCAAGTATGGAATGCATTGGCAATCAATACAAGCAAATCCTTAAGAATTTAACCCTACTAAGCTATTGAAAGCTTGAAGAAGTATGAGGTCCCACACTTATCACAACTTATTGCTTTGTACATGAAAACTATCAGTGGTGGCTGTGAATAACTTTGATTATAGCTTGAATTTCAATAAATGATCCAATCAGCAGTCTGACTGTTAACTACTTCTTCTTTTGCAAATTTTCAGTTCACTTTGTGGTGCCTTTCTGAATAATGAATAAACAAAGAAAAAGTAGCTTATTTGGAAGGAGATGTAGTTGGAAGACATCCATTTGTCTTACAAATAATCCCAAATTACATTTAAATTGGAAATCCCACTGAAACAGTGAGTTTACTTTTTTAACAAAAACTGACAGGATCAAAAGATCAAAAGAAGCACAAATAGTCACAATTCTGAATCAATTTTGGGCGGGTGTGATTAAAGTAAAGACTGGTACATTGCTATGGGTTACTGCCCTTTCCATTTAATGATTTACCACTAGCCCATAAATTTATATCAACTTTGGTTATTAAAAGAACATAATTTCTACATGAATCTATTTAGCTCCTTCCAACTACTAAACTTTACATATCTTTGTCTTTTGGTGGCCTTAACAGTCCTCAGCTTATATTACTTTTACTAAACCTCCAATGGCCATTGTTGACTTATATGTGAATCATTTTAAAAATAATATAATTCATATAAATAATTGTCTTATTTTTCATGACTTACAATGTGAACACTTTTTTCCACTCGGGGTTAAGGTTCTTGTACACAGTGTGAGTCATCAGTCTGTCATTGTTCAACTCAACTACACAAAATGGGTCACTTTTACCTGCAGAGAGCAAGAGAAAAGAGAGAAAAGCAATTGGTGAGTTAATTGGCATGACCAATCCACTACAACTAAAAATAGCACTGAAATCAAAACAGCTTTAAGGCTTTCTTAGTAAACTTGTGTACTTGTGTTACAAACACAAAATTATGGTAATCATTGCAATCACACATAGGTATACAAAATGAAACATAATTAGTAATAAAAAAAAAGTACAAAGCCCTCAGAAGGTCAGACTAATTATTGAATAATTTACAAAGTAACTGTAATGATCTTCAGATCCAAGCAGAGAAACACTGATGGCAGCAAAACTGAGATATGATGTCACCATGGTGCCCTTTCTTAGGCTACCTGGTCCTCACCAAAGCCTCTAATGGTGGCTGGAATGGCATTACTGGTGAAAGCAATTCACCAAAAAATCAATGCACATAAGCATGCACAAATTTAAAGATAAATACTTTATGAAAAATATATTAGAAATATTGGAGCAGCTCGTTGTGAGACTGTGAACAAGCCTAAAATGTGAAAAACAAAATACCCAATAGCCACGCTCCCTGTTGCATAAATGATGTGATTAAAGTTCATCAAGAAATAAAAAACATGAAAAACTTGTGCCAACATATAAAAGTGTCTATACACGACCACCATGTGTTTCAATCCAAAGTGACTAAATGGTGATATAATAATCTTCTTAAGTGGTTCCACACATAAGAGTGAGCTGTGCTTTCTTCCACCACATTCAGATACACTCCCTACTCACCTCATATCTGGGAATAGATCCTCTCAAACGGGAGACAGTCCCAGAATAGCATTGTCAATCCAGCCAGGAGATATCACCGAGTATATATGCCACATGCAATCTCCTCTGATGCCACTTCCAGCAATGTCTCTTAATTCTTCCCACCTAGGAGATGTTAGGAGACGTTTCTGGAAGTGGCAGCATGTGGCATACACACTTGGAGATATCTCCTGGCTGGATTGGTGTGCTAGTGTGGGACGGTTTCTAATTTGAAAGGATCTATTCCCAGATATTTTTATGCATCCCAATTATCTGTGTCTGGTGAGTAGGGAGTGTATCTGAATGTGGTGGAAGAAAGCACGGCTCACTCTTATGTGTGGAACCACCTAAGAAGATTATTATATCACCATTTAGTCACTTGGATTGAAGCACATGGTGGTCGTGTATGGACACTTTTATATTTTGGCATGTTTTTGATTTCTTGATGGACATTAATCACATAATTTATGCAACAGGGAGCGTGGTTATTAAGTATTTTGTTTCTCACATTTTAGGCTTGTTCACAGTCTCACAACGAGCTGCTCCAATATTTCTAATATATTTTTCATAAATTCTTTAGTTTTATATTTTATGTATTTTTTAAGATTTATACTAAAACATTTTCTGGAGTCTTATTAAAATTTGAATCCAGAGTGCGTAGGTTGCAGGCTTACACCGATTGTTTCACATGCACACAGTAATACACTACTCTGCATTATGGTGTGCTGTATCTGTGCATGATGCAGGTGCCTTTTCTAATCCATTGTGTTACATTGTGCAGCACACAGGCTTTGAACAGTGAATGGGGTGCATAGGGTATAATTAGCCAGGTGAAGCCAGAGAGAAGGTCTATAAAGACATGGATGAGCGAGTTTGGGGTGGTCCTGACCTCAACCTGATTGAACACCTTTGGGATAAATTAAAGCGGAGACTATGAGCTAGGCCTTCCTGTCCAACATAAGTGCCTGACCTCACAAATGCGCTTCTGGAAGAATGGTCAAACATTCCCATAGACACACTCCTAAACCTTGTGGACAGCCTTCTCAGAAGAGTAGAAGCTGTTAAAGCTGCAAAGGGTGGGCCAACTCAATATTGAACCCTTCGGACTAAGACTGGGATGCTATTAAAGTTCATGTGCGTGTAAAGGCAGGTGCCCCAATACTTTTGGCAATATAGTGTATATATATATATATATATATATATATATATATATATATAAATATATATATATACATATAGATAGTAATATATATATATATATATATACATATAGATAGTAATTGAGTCTTGGATAGGCTGATACATAATGCGCTGGGCTGACTGCAGAGAATTAGTAGAGGACACAATTGATGCTGAAAAGGATGCAGATTATAGCTTAGTAAAACCCTCACAATATAAATATACTGAACAAAATTATAAACGCAACACTTGTTTTTGCCCCCATTTTTCATGAGCTGAACTCAAAGATCTAAGAAAACCGGGCTTCATCCGTGAAGAGAACACCTCTCCAAAGTGCCAGACGCAATCGAGTTACGACGATGAACTGCAGTCAGGTCGAGATGGGTTTCTGACAGTTTGTGCAGAAATTCTTTGGTTATGCAAAACGATCGTTGCAGCAGCTGTCCAGGTGGCTGGTGTGGTTACACATGGTCTGCAGTTGTGAGGCCGGTTGGATGTACTGCCAAATTCTCTGAAACACCTTTGGAGACGGCTTATGGTAGAGAAATGAGCATTCAATTCACGGGCAACAGCTCTGGTGGACATTCCTGCAGTCAGCCTGCCAATTCCATGCTCCCTCAAAACTTGTGACATCTGTGGCATTGTAATGTGTGATAAAACTGCACATTTTCGAGTGGCCTTTTATTGTGGCCAGCCTAGGGCACACCTGTGCAATAATCATGCTGTCTAATCAGTATCTTTATATGCCACACCTGTGAGGTGGATGGATTATCTCGGCAAAGGAGAAGTGCTCACTAACACAGATTTTGACAGATTTGTGAACAATTTGAGAGAAATAGGCCTTTTGTGTACATAGAAAAAGTCTTAGATTTTTGAGTTCAGCTCATGAAAAATGGGGGGGGAAAAAAGTGTTGTGTTTATAATTTTGTTCAGTGTAAATATCCACACAGTTAATTTTTGTTTTCTTTGATAGCAGAGAGCTCTGTTACTCCAGAACCAAAAAGTCATATACTATGCAAAATCCACCAGTATATCCTTAATTACAGTGAGGACTTAACATTCATACAATTGCCTTTTTACACAATAGTACAGAGCAAGACACAATAGATCTCAGCACAATAAACATAAATACCTATGTCACCAATAATTGCTCTATTATAAAAATGTAGCTACAGTAACTTCTGTTGTTCTAAAGTTCTTCTACTTTATTTAAAAGCAAGCTAAATGCTGATCTGATTTCTTTTTTTGAAACTAAAGCTGAAAATCCATCTTTGCCCTTTCTTCCCCCCGGGGGCCCTCCCGTGTGATTCTTTTTTGCATACTTACCCTTTTTCGGTCTTTATGCTGTTCACGTGCCTTCTTCTCTGGATTGTCCTCACTGATGCAGTGAATTATATAGAAATGATGACATCAGCATCATTGTATAGTCAGTGCAGTATGTCATGGCAAAACCCTCCCAAGGGGCGAGTTCATGACACGCTGCCCTCAGAAAGTGAGTTGGATGATGCTGGGAGTGCAGTGAGAGGCATAGAAGCGGGATGTGGTGTGAGGCGGGAATGTTTGGATCACAAGCGTGTCTAAAACAAACTATACATTTTGCTGCTTGAGATAACACTGCACAATCCACAGGAAGCTTTGTTCATGGGATTTCTGACAGAATTGAAAGGTATTTTTTGCATTTAGTAAATATATATATTTAACCAACCAAAAGGGAGCAAAGTAAGATAAGTGCCTTACATATACTTTAAACATTTTGGTTCAAGTATGCTAAAATTGTGTTTGTTTGGAAAAAAAAAATGCTGAATAATAAACAGTTATATTTTTGATGTGATATAATATTAAAATATAATTTTAAAATATAATGTATGGTTAGATTAATAAGTGACCAGATTGAAACGTATATGGACACCATAACTATCCTTTATAGGTAGCCTAAATTATCCCCATAAGTAAGCTCCAGTGGGCGGAGTGAAACATGTTGGGGCGTGGCCCGACGGGGTCAAGGCTGAGACTGCCGTTCTCAATCACACAGCAGGCTTTGACTTGATTTAAGGCTCCCGGGACACCTATCACTCTATACCATAGCCTAAATTATTGTTACAGTTTTAGTTTTCATTGTGGGTTTAATTTTCTTATTTTTTAAATCTTTATTCATACCCAATTATCCAACAGAGTAAATGTCTGGTGGTACATATGGGACACATTTATATAGCAGTGAATGTTTCACCAGACATTTACTGCTGGTGAATCCAGGTCCAAGGAAATAATCTATAGACCCTTGAATTCCTTCTCATTACGTCTAAGGAACCCCTGAGCATACCAATTTACTGTCATTTTTTAGGTGTTGTTGCAGATTTTTACAAGCGTTTTAGAAGCACATTACAAGCGTTTTACAGATCAGACATTTTTGTTTAGCCAATAGAAAGCACTAGAGTGAAGAAAGGGAGTGGAAATTAAGGGTAGCTGTTTGACCAAAAAACGAGTGACAAAACCCAATAAAATGCTCATAATGCGTTTCTATTGAAGTCTATGGGGCCAAAAATGCTTGTAATCTGCGAAAAAGAAGCTTATGTACTTTTTTACATACTTACTTTTTTACGTACTTTTTTGAACGGCATGTGTTTTGTTTCAGGTGACAGAAGGCTCATAGGTAAACAGGAGCCATTGAAATAAGTGGGATTTGGCTCATTGAGCGTTTTCAGAACTACAAGGATAAAGCAGAAAATCACTCAGGTGTGAGCGGGGCCTTACCCTTTCTAGGTGTTTAAAGAGATAACTTACAGAGGGTATGAGGCCGATAGCACTGAAAAAGGTAAAACTGGGGGGCGGTGAGGTGAGTCAATTACACTCTTTTTTCCTATACAGGGTCCTATTTCTAATGTTCTCCTGAACCTGCATGTGGGAATTAATGTTCTTCCATTAGAAAATGCAGACAGAGACATAGAGTTTATCCTTAGTTATCCAATCCCAGCTGCCATTTTTAGTGCAAAAAGCAAAACAGAAAAAACAAAGAAAACATGTAACCTATTGCAACTAAATTTCTTTTTATTCAATTTTTATAAACTAGTCCCACTGAGTGAATTATTTCTCTGAAAGTACTCCCATTTTACTCAACAAGAGGAGCTATAAAGGATGCATATTATAAACATTTTTCCTCTCTAATATCTCTATAATGTGAAAGGATGTAGTAATACAATTGCATTTGCTGGAAATAAGTACCAGCACTATTTTGCACCACAGGTGCTACATTGATTCTGCGTGATTTGTTGAAATCAGTTTTATTACAGAATGTCATTTCCTCTAAGTTTCTATAAAATGTGCCTTTTTACCGGATTCCCTTGTACATACATTATTACACAGTAACCATTCAAGCATAGCTCCCAATTTTATCAATCAATGGCAACGTGAGTGTTTAGATGGGAATACATCTGTAATTTGCTCTTTTGTGCCAAAGTGTCCAGGGCCTTTTGGTTATTCGGAAGCACCACCGTTCTTTTAAATCTGCTGGAGCTAAAACATCAATTATTAAAAGGGAAGATTGAAGTGCTCTGTCTTTAGTTAAATCTTCTTTGGATAGTTTGAAATGCTAGGTTTTGACAATAATAGCAACTTCTTTTTCCTCTCTGTGCAGTTTACCATCTGTTTGATTGGTAGAAAAGAAGCTTGCCATGCTGTGTTTATTGACTCCTCGATGGGTAATTTAAAAATAAAGTGCAGCATTGCTTTGTACATCTGTAGGGGTGCATTGCTGTGGTTCCACCATATTAATGCCAAATCACAGAACTAAATCATGCCCTCATGGCCCTGGAAAACTGCTAGCCTGCTGCACACAATTTGACATTAGCAGCTACACGGCATGAAAGCTGTCGTTACATTCAGGGGCGAGGGATATGAAAGTTATTGAAATCTGCAACTTGGCTCCATTAAGATAATATCTAGCGCACTCCGCAATTGTATTTTGTCAGTTGTTCAATATGTTACTGATGCAATTTGCGGAGCACGTTGGGATGTGCAATCGATTATACATCTCCGTTTGCAGAAGGTTTGAACCCTTTGATTTGTGGTGGAGGGAGAGCCGCTTAAATGAAACAGTTTTATAAAATGGTGACAGCGGGGGGGCAACCATGAATAAAGCAAAATCTAATATTAAATTGGAAATCTGTGTAGTTGCTAAGTCTACACTCATTTATTTTGTTTGCTAAATGTTATTTGCTTCCAAACTCATTAAGCCCACTGTTAACTCGCACTTTGCGGCAAGCCTTATGATAAGCTAGTATGCTGTGAGATACTGTAGGAGTCTCTTTGGTACTTAAAGGGTTATACTTTCTGCTATGTATGAGGATCTGTAATGTGATTGTGAAACAGGTAATGTGCTTGCAACCAATACCTTTCTAAATAGAAATTTAACAGGATGTTTTCATGCGTACACTCCACCTCTTTCTGATATGAGGACAGTGTAAATTGAAAATTGTTGTTTCTATCCCTTGAAGGAATTTCCCATCTAAAGTAATACAAATAAAGAGAAGGGGGTGGCATCACTAGGAAGTTTTGAAACTAATTCTGGATGATCAAATAACTAACTGTAATTGTATTTCTTTGTCTTTTCAAATAAACATTTCAAACAAATGACTACTAAAAAAAGAGGACACTAAACTCATGTTAACAGTCTAAGGTTCGCATGGCCATCTTGTGGCCCTTTGGCATTTATTCTGTAGTTCTCGGTGCCCCTGCAGATAGTAGTCTGTGTTTTTCATTACTGACGCTAGGTTCACACCTATGTGTTTTTGCAAGCCACATGTGTGCAGACACGGCAGCCCATTCAAATGAATGCCAATATTTCCTCCAAGTCTAAGTCTTGGAGAGCAGCCCTCCCCCCTGGAAAATTTGCTCTCTTAACGTTAGCTGTTTTTATATTTCCAGTATGTGATTGTTGCTTACAGCTAACATTAGATGAAATCATGTTATGGTCACTGCAATCCAGATGTTCTTTTATATATATATATATATATATATATATATATATATATATATATATATATTTGAGATTACCAGGTCTAGCAGAGCATTATTCCTAGTTGGCTCCTCTATGAACTGTACCCTGAAGTTGCCTTGTATTAGGTTTATCATTTTTTTACCCCTTAAATTTTCCTGCAGGGCATTACTCCAATCAATTTCCTGGTAGTTTAAAAACCCCAATATTATCACTGTCCCAGCCCTTGCATCCATTTCTATCTGTGCAAGAAGCTGAGTCCCCACCTCCTCATTTACATGGGGTGGCTTATAACAAACTCCAGTGATTACCTTTGTAGTATGCACACCCGTATGCGGTTCCACCTATAATGCTTCAGCCTCATCACACTCTCTATCAACTAGGTCCTCTTTCTCACTTGCTTTGAGATCAATTCTCACATAGAGACAGATACCACCACCTTTCCGTTTTACCCTGTTTCTCAGAAAGAGAGCATAGCCAGGAATATTTATAGCCTAGTCGTGTGAAGAATGGAGCCATGATTCAGCAATACCAATTAAATCATAGTTCTCTTCTTGCACCAAAGCTTCCGACGCACCTATTTTTCTTGGAAGACTTCTGGCATTGGTGAACAAACACTTCAATACATTGTCACATTTTGCATGTGTATTTTGCATATTTTTTTATAGTACAAATAGTACTATTTCCAATGGATGGTTGTAACATGGGAACCTTTTTATGATCTGTAATAGCCCTCACCCCATCTTTCCTCATTCCACCCACCAATAGGGACTGACTCCTGTATGACCTGTCTGCCCCATTATAATATAATTTTCCCTCCCCCCTCAAACCTAGTTTAAATACTCCTCCAGCCTTCCCATAAATCTCTCCGCCCAGCACAGCAGACCCCCTTACATTTAGGTGCAGACCATCTGTAGCATATAGGTTGTATCCCAATGAAAAGTCAGCCCAGTGCTCTAGAAACCCAAATCCTTCCTTACACCAGTTATTTAGCAATACATTCAGTTCTCTAATATCCCCCTGTCTTAATCCTGAGTTGCGCATAGCACATGCAATATTTCAGAGAATATCACCTTGGAGGTCCTTCACTTCATCTTGCAGCCTAGTTCCTTAAATAGATTCTTAACCACTAGATATATTGCGTTAGGGCGGCTGCTCTGTGCCAGATCGCGTACTAGTGATCTGACACTTCTAGGTCTGGGGGGACGCACGCGCACCTCTGGCGACCCGCTCCTGCTGTGATTGTACACAGCGGGAGCCAGTCAGTGGGTCCGGTGGACACGAAATCTGCCAGGACTCGCGGATCGTTCAGGAGAAAGGCAGAACGGTGGTCTGCCTATGTAAAAAAGGCAGACCGCGGTTCTGTGAGAAGCAAATGTGCTGATCTTTTGCTCCTGTTCAGCAGGAACAGGGATCTTTACATTCTCCCAGTCAAAGAACATCCCCCACAGTTAGTAATCAATCCCAGGGGACACAGATAGCCCTTTGATCACCCCTGATGTTAATTATTGGGAATATTTTAATAATATTAATTTAATGATAGGATATTGCTGGACAAAGTGCATTTTTGCGCAAACCAATCAATATACACGTATGTTTTTTTTTTTTTTACCAAAATATGTAGCAGACTACATATTGGCCTAAATTGATATAGAAATTAGATTTTTTATATTTTTTTATTGGGAATATTTTATAACAGAAAGTAATAAAATATTGTTTTTTTTAAAAAAATTGTACATCTTTTATGTATATAGCGCAAAAAAAAAAAAAAAATCGCACGGGTGATCAAATACCACCAAAAGAAAGTTCTATTTGTGGGAAAAAAGGACATACATTTCATTTGGGTACAGCATCGCACAACCGCGGAATTGTCCGTTAAAATGACGTAGTGCCGTATCGCAAAAACTGGTCATGAAGGGGGTAAACCTTCTGAAACTGAAGTGGTTAAGGAGCCTCTACCTTTCATGTATTCTGTCATTGGTTCCAACATGGAGCAAGACAGCTGAGTCATGCCTAGCCCCTCCCAGTAATTTATCAACCCGGTACACAACATGCTGAACCCTGGCACCAGGGAGAAAGCAAACCATTCAGTTAAGGCAATTCTGGCAAACAATTATTTAGTCGTTCTGATGATAGAATCCCCTATTACCACAAACTGTCTAGGTCTTCCTGCACTACCCTCACCATCCCTACTAGATGGGCTGCTCTCCCGGCTGTTAGGGGTGGAAGTGACATCCAGAACTGCCACCTCTAAACTTGCCACACCCACATCTTCACCCAACTTGGCAAATCTGTTTGGGTGCTCAAACCTAGAGTTGGCCTTCCTTTTCTGTGAGCCGCTACCACTCCCTGTGACTACAGTAACCAATTATGAATTGTGAAGATTATGTACCATTATGATTTTGCACTTACGCACTTGATTTGTGGTTTATTATGGATTTTGAGAATTATAAGAACTTTACGATTTTTTTTGGGCACTTAAAGGTATACACACCTATAAATGTATAATTTATTTTATGAAAATGTATGTAGAATTCTTAAAGGGATAGCACATATTTTGTGTATTGATAGTTACAGTATATATCTTGTATCCAGATATTAGAGTGCTGCAGTTCTTCTGCAGTTCTTGAGAATTTACACCAGCACAAGATTCTTTAGTTTATTTATTGCCGATAAGTGTTAGCAAGCCAAAATACCTCAATGCTTACTGCAAGATGACAGCTGTAGCTAATCTATACAGAAGTGACCTATTTACACCAGTGCGCTGGGCAGTGGACATTGACTGACAGAGTCTGTCCTGACTTTCTCTCAGTAAGAAGTTATCCAGGTAGCAGAGGAAGTGCAGGTCCTAGCACCTTGGTGAAAACCAAAGGTGCAGTCGATAGACCAAAAGGATTGTCTACAAACTGAAGATGACAAAATGCAGGAAATGTTGATGCACTGGAAAGACTGGGACATGCAAGTAGGCATCTTTGAAGTCCACAGAGGCCACAGCCCCCCATATGGAGGGAATGATTGACCTGGCAGATTTTATCTGGAATTTTCATACAAGAAGGAAGGGGATGAGAACCTTTAGATCAATAATGGGGCAAATCCCTCATTTTGCTTTGAAAACAGTGAACAGGTTTAAGTAAAATCCCTAAAAAAATGTTCTCTTCCAGAATGATGGCTATGACCCCTTGAGAGGGGAGTTGTATTAGAGCAGTATGGAGGTCTACTGGTCTTTGCAGAACACTGGCAAGTTTAACAACATAAATTGGGTTGGAGGCAGAGTTTATCATTCTAGCTTGTAGCCCCATTCTAGTCTTAAATGTCTGAAATATAATGGGTCTAGGTGGCCCCAAAGGTCAATAGACACCCCCTACTCTGACTACTAGGGGCAACCCCTAATTGGAGGACATGCTTGTGGGTTTGGATGATTTGGGAGTACAGGATTTATAGTGGAACTGAGTTTGCGTTGGAGGCCTAGGAGAAATGAAAAGAGCTCTTCTTGGCTTCTGAGGTAGAGGTTTTTCCAGACTATGGCTTAGCCTTCTTTTGCTGGAGCGATGATGTCCTTAATAAAGTTGTTTGGGGATTCATATAGAGAGGCCTTCCCCGTAAAAAAAAAGTGTTTTTTTTTTCACAAATCAACATTTGAGCCAAAGGCTCCTCAATATTTGTACTGGAAGGAGACCCATTCTGCATATTAGGTGAATAATATCCATCAACCCATCAACACAGTAAACACAACCAACGGGGAGTAATGTAGGGTGACAGGCATGAGCTCCAGTTGTGGGTGAACAGGGGGATCTGTGAAGATAGATTCAAGATCCAAGATACATTCTCATACCAGACAGGAGGTCTGGTGGAGGGACATTGCAGCAATAAAAGATTGCAGGGCAGGGCCAGCAAGGAAGAATACGGCTTTGGAAAGGGCATGTAGGCTTTAATCCACAGGGTCTTTAAATACTGACATGTACTCTACAGGGACAGTTAAAGTTTTGGTAAGACATGAAAAGGCCAGATCCACTAAGGAGATGGCCCACTTTATTTTAAGGAGCCTCTCCCTAATAGGATATTGCTGGACAAAGTGCTTTGAGGGAGTAAAGATTTTCTCTGGTTTAGGCCAGTCACTATTGTATAGGAAACATTTTAACGGGCTGGAGTTTTAAGAGAACCCAGGTTGGTAACCTTGGGTATGCTTGACGAAGGTTGTTTTAGTTCTACACAAATGAACAGTACATTAATAAAGACCGAAGTGGTGTAATTACAGAGAGGATATGGTTGGACACTTGTAGCTACTGCATTCTGGGTCAGCTATCATGGCTGAAATTTCCTAGTAAACTCACGCATAGTAGCAGAGAATTCCTTCTTGGATAATACAGGGGAGGGAATTGCACCTGAAGAAGTTAAAGAGGACTCTGATGAGTGTTGCAACTTAGCAGGGGACAGTGATCCAAGTTATCAGTGTCATGTTCTTTGGGAGGTTCATTCCAGGCCGCCTCTCAAACTGTTAGTGGATTTAGGCTGGCAATGCCCATAGGACAATTGTCCTTGTACCCATGATCTTCAATACTAAGTATGCAAGTGAGGGATATTCCACAATGGTTACCCAAAAAACTCTGCAGAATGGGTTAATGTCCAAGAAAATGTTCTGGAGGAATGGGGTGTGGATTCGATCTAAGAAGATGGAGGAAACACTGAGAAGATCTGCACATGCTCTGTAAAATGGCACACACATCAGCAGTAAGACAACTCATGTGGAGACCAGGCAGACTCAGTAGGGGCACACAGGTAATAATGGACACAGGGCAAATGCTAGGCATCTTTTTCCTCTGCTAGCCTGGGACCAAAAGTGTCGCAGGGAACATTCTGTTGTTAACTCCTAGAGGAACTCCCTAAAGTAGTACACAACAGCTTCCAGCAAATAAACTTACCAAGTGGTTATCCTGAGACCACTTGCATTCCCCTCCAAGCATGGCATGCTGGAGGAAGATAGACAGGAATCAAGAACATGCCCTTATCAGATAGTTTTCACCCTCATGGTTTGCATACTTTCAAATGAGTCTTAATGAACAGGGTTCCACCAGACAGGTGGCGGTGATGGACTTGCAAAGCATTCTGCAGCTAACCTGTACATTACACAAAAGGTGTCTAGGAGAGTGCCTTAGTAGATCCCAGTGCCCTCAGGACCTATTACAGGCTGGCTCTGCTTCTTCCTATAGCAGGGTCCGAGTATGAAGAAGCCTGCTAAAAGAAAAAAGTATTTTTGATTAAAAAAAAAAAAAAAAAAAAACAGGAAAACGTGTTGCTTCTCTCTGAGAAGAAAAGATGTCTGTTCTCTTTGGAATCATAAATAATAATGTGTTCTGGTGCCTTATAATGATGCCATGCCTCCATCCCCTATTTGCATAATCCAAAAAATTGTAAACATTTTTCATGGGACTTTAAATGAGGTACAGATATTTGTATAAAAAGATTTATTGAGCAATAGATTAAAATCTTTACCATAAGAACAATTTTAAAACAGCAAGTTGATTTATAAATACTACCTTGTATCGGCATACAGTCAACATACACTATATTGCCAAAAGTATAGGGACGCCTGCCTTTACATGCACATGAACGTTAATGGAATCTCAATCTCAGTTCGTAGGGTTTAATATTGAGTTGGCCCACCCTTTGCAGCTATAACAGCTTCAACTCTTCTGGGAAGGCTGTCCACAAGGTTTAGGAGTGTGGCTATGGGAATGTTTGACCATTCTTTCAGAAACGCATTTGTGAGATCAAACACTGATGTTGGACAAGTAGGCCTGGCTCGCAGTCTCTGCTCAAAATCATCAAGGTCCATAAAAACATGGATGAGCAAGTTTGGGGTGGAGGAACTTAACTGGCCTGTACTGACTGCAACCCGATAGAACACCTTTGGGATGAATGGTCAAACATTCCCATAGACAAACTCCTAAACCTTGTGGACAGCCTTACCAGAAGAGTTGAAGCTGTTATAGCTGCAAAAGGTGGGCCAACCCAATATTGAACCTTAGGGACTAAGACTGGGATGCCTTTAAGTCCATATGCTTGTAAAAACAGGTGTCCCAATACATTTGAAAATATAGTGTATGTACCTTTCCTTTGCTCCCCTACCACTCTATTCTGAACTGTTAGCTAAGGTCATACACAGAGTCCATAACATTGTATAAGCCATGATACCAGATATTCGTAGCTTGCCTGTGGCTTTATCCTTACTCCTGGCCGCTGAACTGAGCAGTGGGGTTGATTAAGAGGAAGGTAAATATATGAGGCTGTAGTGTGCAATAAAGTGAATTGTTGCTTTGCCCTGCATTGGTAAAAACATATGTTTTTAGCACCAATGTTTCTGAGCATTATAATATTAAATGTTACTTTCAAATGGAATATTTGCCAACTATCCCCTGCTGTGTGTGAAATTATCTCAGGTAAAGAATGTGCACATTTATTGCCAATACCTTCTAAACTTGTACTGATGATTTTCAAGAAAACCCCTAAACTTTTAAAGAAACTAAATATGAATATGAGTGTTTTTTTTTTAAATGTTATATGTACTGAACTCTCAGTGTAGTATATTGCGGTTAGGTGGTAAGCAGAACTGCCCCTCTGCCTTAAACCTGCTTGTTTTTTTATAAAGCAATTAATAAAATATGTCTCTTTCCTAACAACACATTTTTATTTTCTGGAAAATAAAAGGGATATATAAACAAAACCAGCTGTGAATTGTAATTAAGGTTGTTTTAAATTGATGACTATTATTTGGCGAGTCAGCTATAAATAGATCCATCTAAAAAAAAAAAAACTGATAAAATTAAGATTACATTGAATGTGAATAATGAATCGATGTATAAACAGGAAAAATGATACAAACAGCTGTATCAAGATAAACATATAGGATTAGATTTATAAATGTTGTCAAAGAGAAAGAAAACATGAACCATGAAATAAATTCAGACAAAAATACTTTGGAAGTGGAAATAAAAGAAAAGTCCAAGGCCCTTTCACATGGGACGGCCTTCATTTTGATCAGCAGAGGATCTGTCTGCTGATTCCCTGCTGATCAGAGTTCTAAGGGGTTACCCGTGTAAACAGAACCTGCTGTCTATTCACACCTGATTGCCCTCAAATCTGCCTAGGCAGGAAAGGACAAATCCCCCTTTTTTTTTTCGGATTAGAGGTAGGTGGGTGTAAACAGATACAAGTCTGTTTACACCTGCCAGCTCCTGATGTGAAGCAGTGAATGGGCCGTCCAATCAGGTCCGTCTGAAAAACTGAAAGGCCAACCTGATCGGACTCTTCATGTCAAACTCCAACTATTCTTTACAATGTTCCCTCCCCTTGTGACAGAACCGTCCAGGACCCAGCTTGGGTGCTTCTATCAAGATATAGCTTCCTCCAAGTTGGACATAGGAACCAGATATTATAGTTGAGCATACAAGACTAGCCGACAATAGCTTGTCCATGCAAACTGGAACCCTTTATTGAAAACTCACACAGAATTTATATACCACACAATCAGGTGAGGGGTTGGTCACATTATTGTACACAATACAAACTGTAAACAGGGATATAATTACCTAACTAAGGAACAGCCAACATACACATAATGCTAATCCACATCTAGCAACTAATAGATGACAGTGATTTAATCACCATAAACATTTAACTTCTCACAATGGCTTGATAACAAGGTGGAGTGGACAAAATACTAGCAGACAGACAGAAACAATAGGTGACCCAATTAACAATGGGAGAGACACAAACTTATGTATTCTGTCCACTAGAAAAGTCATGAGAAGACATACAATGTCCCAGCAGTCTGATACAGTGGAATTAATTTATCTTCATGGATCTCTTCTGATGATAATGGTTGATAAATATTTCTATCCCAAGTGAAGAAGCCTCTCTAACCCAGTCTGCAGGAGGGTCACCATATTTCCTCTGAATATTACCCTGTATATGATTAATATTACACTTTTCCATCCTCTCCAGAAGGGAAGCTTTGTTGTCCTTATTCAGAGAGTTATTCCAAACCTTGCTCTCAGCGTCCATTAAGTGGTTGTCCATTACAGAATGAACCAAAAATAAATAACTGGCGCACAACGAGGAATATATATCACCAGGGGCTATACCAATGTCACCGGACATACAACTAACCAGTTAAATAACAATAGGTAACAATCAATGGAAAGGGCAGATTGGAAAATAGAAATAAAAAACCATATTTGGCAATGTCCATAGAAAGGTCCATAAAAAGTCTATGAAAAGCTCAAGGTGCACTTCTGAGGCAGCTCTAGTGACAAGTAGAAGATACGCTTGGAGTCAACTGGAAGAAAACACAGGCGCCACTCTAAGTGCAGTAACTTGAAACTTTAATTGGGATAAACCCCTATATAGGGGGGTACTCACAAAGGGGATGATTAAGAACAGCTCATAAACACACTCCGGTAGGAATCAGGATGGCTCGAGCGGTGACAGGTAGACAGGCTGTAGCGGTAGCTACCGCATTTCCTTGTCCCGGGGACACTCAGAAAACCTTCCCTTTTTCTTTTTTTTTTTTTTTTTTTTTTTTTTTTTTTACTTGAAACTTTAATTGGGATAAACCCCTATATAGGGGGGTACTCACAAAGGGGATGATTAAGAACAGCTCATAAACACACTCCGGTAGGAATCAGGATGGCTCGAGCGGTGACAGGTAGACAGGCTGTAGCGGTAGCTACCGCACTTCCTCGTCCCGGGGACACTCAGAAAACCTTCCGTCGTCACTTCCGCAAGCGTGGTTACGTCATGGCGCCGGCGACGCGTTCTCGGAGCATGCGCTCCTTCTTCAGGCCGATAGCGCGCCATCTTGGATATGGGCTTAAGTAGAGAGGGAGCCAGGATCTGCCGGGTCCTAGTGTCCACCTGGAGTTCAAATATTACGGCGGGTTTTTCCATTATGATACGTGTGACAGCATCTAAACATGGCTAGAATGCTTTTTTGTATATACAGAATGGTAATAGAAATGTTTTAGCAGTGGTTACAGCTGTCAAAGTACAACATTAAAATACAATACAATACAGCACAACATGCTTGCAGTGAACAATGTCGTGGACCATAAAAAAATATAATAAAAAACATAATAAAAAACTGGTGGAAGTTGTTATAATCAAAAATAATGAATCAATGCTAATAAAGAAGAAAATAAAAAGATAAATAAAAAGAAAAAGAAAAAGAAAGGATGAAAATAAAAAATAAAAATTAAAATGAAAATAAAAATAAAAATAATAATGATGAAAATAAAGATAAAAATAAATATAAAAATAATGATAATAAAAATAGAAATAATATATAGCGTTAATATATATGCTCAAAATAATCTTCATGTACATAAACTGTGCATGAAATTGTGCATAAAAACCCCATGGATAATAGATGAATAAAAATATACATATATACATATAAATATATATATATATATATTATACTAAAAATTTATTATTTTTTTTTTTTTTGAGTGTCCCCGGGACGAGGAAGTGCGGTAGCTACCGCTACAGCCTGTCTACCTGTCACCGCTCGAGCCATCCTGATTCCTACCGGAGTGTGTTTATGAGCTGTTCTTAATCATCCCCTTTGTGAGTACCCCCCTATATAGGGGTTTATCCCAATTAAAGTTTCAAGTTACTGCACTTAGAGTGGCGCCTGTGTTTTCTTCCCATTACAGAATGATATGCTCTCTCTATAGGCCATAATCAGTGGGTAGGAGGCTTGCCCCTAGTCCTCTCCAAAAGCCCCTGTCCTGGTTGGGTCTGTCACAGCCCTTACTCCAACTTTTTCTGCCTAACCTGTATAAAAAAGATGTGCATTACCTATTTTTAATCTGCTCTGGTTCAGTGGTTCAGTCACATGATCTCGCAGCTTTAGCTTCCCCCTGTCAGTGAGCAGCTGCTGCAGAGAAGAGGAGAGAGCACTAACAATGCCTGGGCCATGGGAGCCTATGGGTTCAGGATCTAATGATCGGTCTGGAGAGGACTAAAAATGGGTATGTACGCACAACTTTTTTATGCAGGATAGTTAGGAGGAGGGAACATTTTTAAGAAGATAAGGCTTTTCTTACAGCTAAAACGTCACAGTTTGATTCATACATTTCACAATTCAAAAGAAGCAGTGTTGCAGCAATATAAAACAGGCCTCTGATAACTTCTTACATATACTGTAGGTCTGAATGTGTAAAAAAGGAATGTAGAAGTGCAAAAAAAATTTAATTGACAGTACAAATATAAAACACTTTTTAGAAAGAGTAATGTCCAGTTGACAAGCTGACATGTCCTCACTTACAAATCAGATGATTAGAGCTTCATACGATATAATCTGGATGACTGCTGTTTTTTTTTTACTCCACTATTATAACTATACAGTATTTATATAGCACCAACAGTTTGCACAGCGATTTACAACATAAACGGTTTTCCACGTGAGTTGAGCTTGCCAAGTGCTAATAATGTAGATTTACAAAGAAGTGCAGATACTGTATATTAAAGTGTCAAGCAAAATATACCACAATATCATTACAAAGAGCACTCTCTGCTGCAGTTAAAGTGGTTGTAAAGGCAGACAGTTTTTTTCTTGATGCATTTAATGCATCTTTAATGCACCCCCCCCCCCCCCAATGCTTACCCTGAGCCCCATCTAGATCAAGTGCCCAGCGCCATTGGCTCCCGCTGCTGTCAATTAAAGTCAGTCAGCCAATGAGAAGAGAAAGGGGGTGGGGCTGGAGCAGGGCTCCGTGTCTAAATGCTATGGGGGAACTCAACAGGAGGGAGGGGCCAGGAGCACCAAAGAGGGACCTGAGAAGTGGAGGATCAGGGCCACTCTGTGCAAAACCAGTGCACAGAGCAGGTAAGTATAATATGTTTGTTAATTTTGACTTTAGTATAATTTTAAGTATCACTTATATATGTTGTCCCTCCTCCAGGCTATGATTGATTAGTGAAAGGATGCATCTTCCTTGTTAGCACAATAATGACAGCACAACTGACTACCTGCGCTTCCCTTCCTATTCCCAGTCTGAGAACTCTGTTGTACAGAGGATTTCAGAAGCTGACACCAAATCAAATTCAGGTTCTTTACAGTGTGCATTCAAAAATGAGTTAAAGATTACATGGCATTTAAAGGTGTGTTAGTAAATACAATGCTGCGTTCATTTGTGTCTTTTATATCTACCCGGGGTTCAACATTAAATATCCAGTGGTGTTTAATAAATTTGTCACAGTACCACAATGGCCTACCTTTAGAGAAGACAGGGTTTTCTCACAAATCGATCTGCAAATCGATCCTCTGATCTGCTATTAACCTAACCTATGCACAAATCTGGTAATTTAGTTTGTAGCAGCCACTGCAAATCCCAGTCCAATCAAAAAGCTTTTATGATAAAGATGGGAGTTGCAGCCCCAAATATAATACAAATGCACAAAATGCTAAAAAATGTATATCACTGCCCATCTCTACCAACACAAGCCCCCATGACTGACAAGCCATACATGGTTCAAAAACATCTCAAGCTAATGTACGAATGTAGCCCTCTTTTTTTTTTGGGGGGGGGGGGGTGAGAAATAGCCCTGCTCAAACAGGATATTGCACTAAACCTGTTGGCAAAATAAGAACCTTCGCTAAGTGGAAGAGTGGTTTTCATAGTACAGTTGCTAGTGACTCTACCCAGGATAGAGCCTCTGTAATCAATTTCCTTCATCGAAAAATTTTCGGTAATCTAAACAAAGCAATTGGGAGTCAAAGAACTACTGCAACCAGCATATAACATAAACCATAAGTACATACACACCAATATAGAAATAAAACAAGCTTTCTATAAGAAGAGATTAATATCATTCAATGTACAAACAGGTATTATCAGCAAAAGGTCTGATAGAAGCTCAGGTGGAATTGTGCACATATATCCAGGTATATAAAGTTACCAATAGAGATACTTCCAGATGCATGTTGCAGAAAATTCCAGTTGCAGGGGCCCCTGAGGCTAATGTGGCATCTGTCTTTGTGTTGGAGACCTGAAGACAAGATAAGCAGTCATGGGGGGATCCTCCAACTGTTGTCCAATCAGCCTGGAATGGAGCTTCAACCAGCAGGAACCGTGATGTGGCACTGGAACTCAAACTCATCCTATCTACTCTGTGTTTTAGTCCCTTTCTAATAGTTTCTAATTTGACATGTGACCAGACCTCTAAGCCTATGAAGCCTAAGTTGGCTCTAGCCTATGCTATGCTAGTTATCAAGACCTAACCTAAAACTAGCTATAGAGTTCCAGATTAGAAGGAACATAATTAACTATAATAGCAGGAGCAGCATATAATTAGAATACCAGGAGCTGCATATAAACTCTATTGCTATACATGGGTTCACCTACTAAGATACTGGAAGGTGAACCCTACACATACAGTAGCACAAACCTAGCTATCTGGCACTATGCATGTGAAATGATAACAAGGACAGGGCAGAGGTACTCTATCTGTCATAAGGATTTAGATACAGTATACTCTCAGCAGCTTCAGTTTAACTATTAGATCAGAGGAATGCTTGCATAATAGTCCCTTTTGGGACTATTCTTCTCTGCCCTCTCCATTCTCCCCCCTGAGGTAATCCTGAGTTCTCAGACACTGAACTAGGACTATGAGTCATGGGAAGAGATGGCACTGGCTGTGTAAAAAGACTGGGCCTCTAACTAGGCATTCTCATTAACTAAGGTACACACTCTATAGATTCAGAGTCCAGTAGTTCTCCTGGAGGAGACAGCACTGTTAGGCTAGAGGCCTCAGGAACTAAAGTCAAATCGCTGTAATGGGTATCAGGAAGATCAGATGAGAGGTCTGCCTGAACCTGGGGAAAGTCCCACTCTAAAATGTCATCTGAGACACCTTTGTCCTTGACTTGGGGAACAGGCAGCAAATGATTTATATACCAGACTTTAATCCTGCCTTCTGGTCCCTTTATCTTGTATACTGGGATCCTGAACAATTTGTTCACCACTGAAAAAATCTTCTTCCACCATCTGTTGGCCAACTTATGCTTTCCAGATACTCCCAAGTTCCATAGCAAGACTTGGTCATCTGGTTTCAAATCTCTGTATCTCACATGGAGATCCTATATTCTTTTGTCCCCTTAGTTTTTTTTTTGCTACATTTTCTACAGCTAAACAGTAAGCAGACTTGAGGGTATCTTGCAGACGAGCCACTTATTGGTAATGATTTTGATAACTAATATCATCAGTGTAGACTCCCAGCAGTGGGTCAATGGGCAATCTAGGCTCCCTCCCAAACATCATGAAATAGGGGAGAATCCTGTATTCACTGTTTTGCGTAACAGAAACCAATTCTGGAAATCTACATACAGCATCAGCTCCAATGTTCTTTGGGCCAGGTTTTACTTCAGAGAGAATTGAGAGTTAGATAAGACAGCCAGGCAGTGAAGTCCCGTGGCATCCAATTTGGCTGTGTTTAGGACAGGAAAAAGGATTATTAACTGTTCTTACTTTATATGTAGCTATATATACAGATAATTATGTTAATTATCAACAATGGACCAGCCTTTTAAAGGTTATCCATATCCACAGAATGCCTCAAATCTCCATGTGTATTGGAATCCACAATCTAACAAAACATAAAAAGAATAGCTAGCCCCTAAAATCAACAACATAAGAGATACAGCACATGCTTACTCTTTTCAGCAAAAGACAAAACATAGTAAATAAGGAGCTGGTACTGTTGCTAAGGACAAGTCACAACTGGTAGCATGTATGCCTGAATTAACAAAAATATCCACTAAATGGTAGCAATCATGCTTATCTATTTCAATATATAGTAATAACCTACCTTAGTTCTCAGGCTTCATGCACACAGCAGCTGTAGACTTTGCTCTTTCAAAGTGCAGCAGTACAGAAGTTTAGAAGGACAAATGTGCATAGTTTTGAACAGCAGTAGCTGAATACAGTAAGTTTAAATATGATATTTTGAATGAAAAAAATATATATTGATATATAATGGCTGCGCTCAACCAATCTATTAGGTGATATAGAACTCAATATATGTGAAATTAGGGACAAACAACACTGGCTAGGACATAAAAAATAAACACATATATGTATATGCGGTGTGTGCAAATGGCACACTAATGGTGTCAAATGAATATAAATGAAACACCAAGTGCAATAAATTGATGAAAAATCAAATAGCAACAATCACATATAATATGTGCATACAAATAAATAATATAAATATATATAAAGTGGTCCTAAAGTGCGAAGTGACTGATTGAATAAATATAGTGCAAACAATGGATCCAAATAATATATGGTGAATAGGATCATAACAAATCAGTCCAAATAACACCGTCCAAATTTTGATATGGAATTTCTGATGGATCCTATAATTACACTTGTTCTAATATCCAGCACCTCCACCAAGATACAGGGCCACCCGATGTGTGCAAACTGCTTACCAGATAGAACAGACCCCTTAGTTATAGGGGGTCGGTTCAGGCCTTGATTCACAGGTTAAGGACAGGGTGTTGAATGGGGGAATAAACCAAGTAGTTTCAATGTCCACTGTATTATTCCAACCGAATATAAGCCATCCACCTTGGAGTGGTCTCAAAGCTCAGACGTGTAGCTCCCATAGATCATATTGAGAAAACAAGAAAAAGCTCTCATGGTGAAGTATATCGGTAATGGAGTTTTATTAGAGGAAATGCATTTACATAACGGTTTCTTTAATCCCAGCAAACAAAGACATACAGTGGGGATCGAAAGTTTGGGCACCCTAGGTAAAAATTGGAAAAGATAGAAAAATCTCCAAAAGGCATCAAATTACAGATTAAACATTCTTATAATATGTCAACAAAAGTTAGATTTTATTTCCATTATTTACACTTTCAAAATAACAGAAAACAAAAAAATGGAGTCTGCAAAAGTTTGGGCACCCTGCAGAGTTAATATCTTGTACTGCCCCCTTTGGCAAGTATCACAGCTTGTAAACGCTTTTTGTAGCCAGCCAAGAGTCTTTCAATTCTTGTTTGAGGTATCTTTGCCCATTCTTCCTTTCCAAAAGTCTTTCAGTTCTTTGAGATTTCTGGGCTGTCTGTCACACACTGCTCTTTTAAGGTCTATCCATAGATTTTCAATTATGTTGAGGTCAGGAGATTGTGAAGGCCATGGCAAACCCTTCAGTTTACGCCTCTTGATGGAATCCCCCGTGGATTACGTGGTGTGTTTAGGATCATTATCCATTTGTAGAAGCCATCCTCTCTTTAACTTCAGCTTTTTCACAGATGGCATCAAGTTACCATCCGAAATTTGCTGAAATTTTATTGGATCAATTTTTCCTTCTACTCGTGAGATGTTCCCTGTGCCACTGGCTGCAATACAACCCCAAAGAATGATTGATCCACCCCCATGCTTAACAGTTGGACAGAGGTTCTTTTCATTAAATTCTGTGCCCCTTCTCCAAACGTACCTTTGCTCATTCCGGCCAAAAAGTTCAATTTTAACCTCATCGGTCCACAGAACTTGTTTCCAAAATGCATCAGGCTTGTCTATATGTTCATTTGCAAAGTTCAAACGCTGATTTTTGTGGTGAGGACATAGAAGAGGTTTTCTTCTGATGACTCTTCCATGAAAACCATATTTGTACAAGTATCTCTTTATAGTGGAATAGTGTACCACAACTCCAGTGTCTGCCAGATCTTTCTGGAGGGATCGTGCAGTCAAACGTGGGTTTTGAATTGTTTTTCTCACAATCCTGCGAGCTGTTCTGTCTGATATTTTTCTTGGTCTTCCAGATCTTGCCTTTACTTCCACTGTTCCTGATAACTGCCATTTCTTAATTACATTCCAAACAGAGGATATTGACATCTGAAAACGCTTTGCTATCTTCTTATAGCCTTCTCTAGCTTTGTGAGCATCAACTATTTTCAGTTTCAGTTTTCTAGACAACTGCTTAGAAGATCCAATGGTGCTGATTGTTGGGGCAAGGTCAGATGAGTCTGGGCATTTAAAACATTTGAGATTGACATCACCTGGTCTTCCCAGACGATGATTGAGAACAATCCATGACACTGGCAGGTCTCAGTCTTGCAAAGGGGGCAGTGCATGCTATAAATTCTATAGGGTGTCCAAACTTTTGCAGACGCCATTTTTTTGTTTTCTGTAATTTTGAAAGTGTCAATGATGGAAATAAAATCTAACTTTTGTTGACATATTATAAGAATGTCTAATTTGTAATTTGATGCCTTTTGGAGATTTTTCCATCTTTCCTTGGCTTCTTTATGCACATTAATACAAATTTTTACCTGGGGTGCCCAAACTTTCGATCCCCACTGTACAAGCCGAAGAACCAGGTATGAACGCCGCTTCCACATTCTGGTTTGTGTTCCACCCGGAGCCGGAAATGAAGTGGCAACGTGAATGCGCTCCACCCTAGGGACGTTTGATCGCATTCACGTTGCCACTTCATTTCCGGCAGAAGCGCGGAAGCGGCATTCATACCTGGTTCTTTGGCTTGTATGTCTTTGTTTGCTGTGATTAAAGAAATCATTATGTAAGTGCATTTCCTTTTAATAAAACTCCATTACCGATATACTTCACCATGAGAGCTTTTTCTTGTTATCTCAATATGATCAATGGGAGCTACGCTTCAGAGCTTTGAGACCACTCCAAGGTGGATGGCTTATATCCGGTTGGAATAATACAGTGGACATTGAAACTACTTGGTTTATTCGCCCATTCAACACCCTGTCCTTAACCTGTGAATCAAGGCCTGAACCGACCCCCTATAACTAAGGGGTCTGTTCTATCTGGTAAGCAGTTTGCACACATCGGGTGGCCCTGTATCTTGGTGGAGGTGCTGGATATTAGAAGAAGTGTAATTATAGGATCCATCAGAAATTCCATATTAAAATTTGGACGGTGTTATTTGGACTGATTTTTTTGATCCTATTCACCATCTATTATTTGGATCCATTGTTTGCACTATATTTATTCAATCAGTCACTTTGCACTTTAGGACCACTTTATATATATTTATATTATGTATTTGTATGCACATATTATATGTGATTGTTGCTATTTGATTTTTCATCAATTTATTGCACTTGGTGTTTCATTTATATTCATTTGACACCATTAGTGTGCCATTTGCACACACCGCATATACATACAGTATATGTGTTTATTTTTTATGTCCTAGCCAGTGTTGTTTGTCCCTAATTTCACATATATTGAGTTCTATATCACCTAATAGATTGGTTGAGCGCAGCCATTATATATCAATATATATTTTTTTCATTTCTCACGTTTTACGTTTACGTTGTGGCTCCCAATTTTGATTTGTATATATATTTTTTTTACAATTTTCACATATAGATTCTTCTACTCACCATATTCCACTGCGCGGGTACTGTTGGTGCTTAACACCAATATTTCACATTTAGCCTTGGTATTTTGGCTGTGTTGCTCTTGGCGATTGTTTGCCAAGTACTGGAGTAATTGTTATTGTTAATCTTTTTTTAAATTTCTGGTTTAGTTCAGTGCAATACTTGTTTGGCATTTGTTTTTCATGATACTTTTTGGATGGTGTCCCATTTGTAGGCAGATTTCTAGTTTACATGATGACATTGCTTGTCTACATTCCTTGGTTTTTGCCCTGCAGTCTAAGTTTAGGAGGCAGATACAAAGGTTACAAACATAGCTGCTTGTGAGTTTTGCAACTCTTTTCTGCATAGGAAGGAGGACCATGAGAAAAAGATTGCAATGCCAAAAGTAACTGTTTAATCTAATGTTGCAAGCCAGGGGCGTCTTGTGCATAAGGCTCCGAAAAGGAGAAGTCATCTTCTTGTTGGTGATTGAATTATAAGAGGTGTTTCTTTGGGAAATCGTGTGGAAGAGTCATAGGATATTAGGTGTTTGCCTGGTGCAACTATTAGGAGAGATAATGTTTTGCTTCTATGGGCTTCGTGTTCCCTGTTTCCACCTTCAGGGACACCGAGCACCTAGCTGCAAGGAGAGCCCTCTCAGCATTTCGGCTTCAGGACCAGGTACATGACAGTTATGCTGTTCAAGTACTTCTAGTAGAATGAACAGTAAATAAGTGTAACTTATTGTCAAATAGAGCTGGCGTTGTATTCCCATTTAGAGTGACTTTACTATAGACTTTTAAGGACTCTTAGCTTTCAGAATAGCCAATATACAATATAAATAGTATAAAGAAACTCTCTATAAAAGGCCATCCCAAGCTACTCAAAACATACCCAACCTTTATTATAAAACAAGGGTAGAATGTGATGCGTCCATCCATTTTTTTTCATTTTTTGAGAAGCATTATATTGAGCATATATGTATTTCTCAAACGTTACATATAACATTAACCATAGGTACATAGATGCACACCAGTATAGAAGTAAGACAAGCTTTATATAACAAATGTACATACATTGTATATCCAATGTACAAACAGGAATTATAAGCAAAAGGCCCAATAGGAATCCTGGTGAAATTGTGCACATGTACCCAGGTATATATAGGTATTATTAGAGATACCTCCAGATGAATGATGCAGAAAAGTATAGTTACAAACAGGTTCACCTACTAATATACTAGAAAGTGACCCCTACACATACAGTAGCACAGACCTAGCTATCTGGCTGTGCATGTGAACTGATAACAAGGACAGGGCAGAGATACTCTGTCTGTCACAAGGATTTAGATTTATCGTCAGCAACTGCATACATATATTTGCATGCATCTACATATTCAGACAGTAGAAGACAGCAAATCCCTACACTACAAATACAACAAGAACTGGAACTGCTCCTACGTCCGTCAGTAGGTGGTTCTCACAATATAGAAACTGAATGATATATATGCATACTACATTAAAGTAAATGTTTAGCCAAAAAATGTAGTTTTGGATAGAGCGGGTAAGGTTTAGAACTCCTGCCTGTTCGAGAGATTTCTTACAGTTACAATGTATACATCAGACAGAAACGTAAGGGAAAAATCTGCAACAGTAATAGACAGAAATTAAAAGCTTTTTTTTTATATAGGAGTGGGGGGAGCCTAGAACCCCAGTCTGCTTTTTATTGCTATGTCCCTTTCGGAAGTTTTCCCTTATTTTCTGTCTGGAAAAACCATTGTCGCCATCAGGGACAAAGTGAAATTCAAGCATACTTTCCCTGCCTGGGAGCCACAGATACTGGGAAAAGAAATCAGTGGCTGTACGGTGGCACTTATTAAAACATCTGCATGTGAACAGATGAACAAACATGGATACAGACAGTCTGTGTCCATGGGTATGCATCCATGAGCATATTCACATTTACGCAAGTACCGGCATATGCTGGCATACATCCATTGATTTCTATGGGCTGCTGTCCGCAACACCTGTGGCTTTCAGATGGGAAAATACACTAGAATTGAATGCAGTGTGGCCCCAGGCAAATGTGTATAAAGTCTAAGTGGAAGAAAGTTCCAAAACAGAGCTCAAAATACCTTGAGATAGATATATATTAAAAAAACCTTAGGCTTAGAATTCCGCAATTTAATATTATCTATTCATTTCTTTATCATTGGTACTCCATAAATAAATTCTTATGTTTAAAACATATTACCCTACAATTATTTAGCTAAACGATGTCATAAATTCATATTTATACAGAAATATTAAATATCCTTTTTTTTTCTAAAACTCTTTATAAAATTTACAACTTTGTAAAAATCTGACCTTTTATAGAGGAAGAGAATATCAATTGAAGATTACTAGGTTATAAATTTGGCATGTTACCTGACCTTATCATCTTAGCAATGAGACATCAGTACTGCAATTAAAAGATGCTTCTTTTGTCATTCTAACATTGAGAGCAAGATGAAGAAACAATGCACATGTTTCTTAACAGTTTATTCCTATTTTGCTCAGGTGAAGCACATTTTATGTGTTTATGAACTTCTATTGACAATTCAAATGCTGGTTTTAAAAAATACATTATAAAGTAGAGAAAAAAAAGATAATTATTTGGGTTTTAATACTGATAATACACGCTTCTTAAGTGTGTTGTTTTATGGTTATGAAAAAAATAATTTCAGAAAAAGTAAAAAATATAAAAGATATGAATGTTTTTTTCTTGAACTGAAAGGCAAGTAGAACGCATCTGTGTAATTTTAAAGCATGACTTATTAGTTAATTTAGCTCCACTGCTTAAAAAGAATGCAGCAATGCATCCTACTCAGAAGCCCCATGACTACATTAACTACAGGTGTCTAAATCCAAACAAGACAAGAGTTGGGTCTATTTCCCAAGATGAGGTCAAATAAAACAAAACAATTAAACAAAATAAACTTGCCAAATATTGAAAAGATTTTGGATTACAGATTTTAAAAAAAGTGTCCATAACTGAGGCCCCCAAAGGATGCCCTCCGCTGACTTAGCCCCCTTAAACATGGAGCGTCTGGTCCCTGTGAGTGCAAACCTGGCATTTTACTGCACCTGCTCTCCTGTCAAAGTCTATGACAGATTGAAATATGGACAAGGCTAAATGCTGTATCTAGTAGTACTTGTGTTTAGGGCCCTATGCATTCAGATACGCATGCCCGGAATGCAGGTATACTATAGTCAGGCATTTTTCGCTGGACACATAGAGCCTTAAACGTGAGTACGACTCATTAATTCAGCCCCGACAGTGGCAGCATATTTCAGCCTGCCATAGACTTTTACCGGCTATAGGCAGCATGGATGGATGCTGCACCTGGGCCTCCTGGCGTGCATTAAAACGCTAAAACCTGTGATTCCCAGGCACGCTAAATATGAAAGCTGCACGAACATGGACTTTTCCCAGCAATGCGTGGCTGCCCAGCACAATCAATAACAACTGAGAATCTAGCTGAGAATCACTACTTCACTAAAACAGTTCAGAACACAATCAGCAATGTGCAAGTAGCAAGATTTTTTTCTCTCTCTGTTACTTTTGCTAAAAAAGAAATGGTGTGGTTTTCCCTTTAAAATCAATACCAGGGCCTTCAGATCTGGTAAGAATTATAAGGGGAAACCCCATGGCAAAAACAAAAAAAAAATGGGGTGCCCCCCCAAAACCAATACCAAACCCTTAATCTGAGCATGCAGCCTAGGCAAACCAGGACAGGTAGGGGATAATCAAGCATACCCCCCGACACACACATGCATACACACACACACCTTCCTAAACCATATCAAGCCACCTGCCCTAACATGGTACCTGGCAAAGCACCTTGCTTCCATGTTGATGGGAACAAGAGCCTCTTCCCCACTGCCCATGACTAGTGATTGTGGGGATCTGTGAGAGGGGGGCTTATCACGATCTGTAAGCTTCCATCAACATGGGGACAAGGTGTTTTGCCAGGCAGGTCTCCCCTGACAAGGCTCCCCTACATGTTAAGGGCATGTGGCATGATAAGGTTTAGGAAGGGGGGGGCACATGCTGCCTCCCCCCACCTTCCTGGCCTGCTGGGCGGCATGTATGGCTTTTTTTTTTTTTTTTACTTAATGAAAAAAAAAACAAAAAAACGTATTTACAATAAGCTAAGAAGCACCCCGAAATTAAACAATAAAACATGAGGAAACAGCAGGGGGACACAGAAAAAAAATAGTCCAAAAAAGGACTGTTAGTTTTATTTAGATTGCAGTGTATGCAGGCTGGTGTACACTCCACTTTCCCTAGCCAAAAAACTGCAAATCACCGCAGACTATCAATAGCAAATATACCGCACCCAATATAGTACTATATACAGCACTGAACTGTAGAACTGTATGTAGGACAATACCAAAAGCACACTACACTATATTATATTTTCCCTTAAACCAATGGCAGCTGTCCCTCACTCACACTAAATCCACCAAAAAGCTGACAAAAAGGTTGCTGGGAAGGCAGCCTCTTATAGTGTGTGGGCTTTAACTTTACTGTGCATGACCTTTGCCAATGACGGTTCATGCATTATGGGGCGTTTGACGTGAGAAATTGCTGTTGAACGACTTTAAAGTTCAGATCCTCTCCCTACTCTTCCCTACTGATAACACAGGTGGACAACTGAAATAATCCAAGGCCCAAGGACAAAGGGCCTTTCCACTGTAAATAGTGTGCTCTGGCAGCATCATGAAAGGGCCCCTTACAGTAGCTGGGTTTTCAAAAGAAACTGCATACTGAATGGCTCCTGCCCAGCTACCCAAACTCTGGTTCTGACAGTGGAGGGCTGCCCACCTGGCTGCAGATTAATTTGCTCAGCTACCCCTGTCTCCTCAGCTATCTGGGTTGCTGAAGGAAAGAAGCTGAGAAACATATGTCTGGGAACTCGGAGAGTTGTGAAAATGGAGTTGAAGGGGCCTGCTCCTGCATCTCAGCATGGTGGGTAAAGGGCAAGCTACTTTATGTTCACTCCTTCTCCAAATTAAACAGGAAATAAAACTTTAGCTTTCCCAAATTATGTAGTGGACAGAATGTTTCCAGATTATTTTGCAGGATGGCTAGGACTGCATTAACTTTGTTATTACATAAGCCTACTGCCTGTAGTTCCCTTTAAACCTTGGCAAATTTGGGGGTTAATCATTCTAACCAAGTTGAAAATTCTATCCACCCTATTCACTTTAAAGGTCCTATGAGCTTCTGTTCTTTTGAGAGTATTCTCAAAGGAGTGGTAGGCTGAAGGATTTTAAAGGGGGTACCTTTGAGAGAACAGACTATTGAATAAAGGATGGTTATATAGAAATGCCATCAAATGCCAGCTCTCCTAAAAGAATTGGCTCTAAACTATGCAGCTACACATTAATTCTGTTGGGTTACATTTTTCGAGCAAGTCTAGTAATTCTGCCATCAGTTTTGCACATATAATTATGTATATTATTTATGATGCAAACACATTATGATCCAAGTATAGCAGGTCCTCAGCTTGAAGCGGCGCATAAACCATCAGAAATAAAATAGGGTTCAGGGGGTCTCTCATTTTTCAGCTGTACTGAAAAGCTTAGTACAAAAATTATCCTAATTAATCTTCTCCCAGCATGTCTCCATTCTATCTCACTAATTGCGCTCTTCTGCTCTTTATCATTAATGCTCTTAGAATCTTCACTTCTAACCTAAGATGAACATAGTTATCTCTATTTTCCATGACTTTGAGACCTAGGTTTTCTCCCTTCTGGTGAATTTGCCTCTTCTTTCTTAACCTCATTATCTAACATATCACATCTTCAATAGCAGGGAACATCTTAACACTTGCCAAGCCTCACTTATTAAGGCTTATCAGCTGTCACGTGTTTACAGTCATTGCCACTTAACAGAGCTTGGTTGTATTTGCAACATCACATCAATGAAATCTATGTAAAAATAAAAGCATTAGGGAGTGCTCACCGCTTTGATTCTGATAGTGATCTGAGATCTATGAGAGGAATGATTTCATACAGATAGAAGACCTAGTTAGGATAGGTCAGTCTCTTCAACTATATTTTAAATGACTACTAAAACTGCTTCCATTACCTCTATGGTGTAAATATAGCATTTATAGTACAGATGAGATTTATTTACAAGGTATTTTAAAAGTCAATACATTTGATAAATTAAAATATCTAAATAATATAAACTCATGTCTGCAAACCTGTACTAATCTTTCTTCCAGCAGAAAGGTTTGTTTTGGAGCTGAACTCCAGCCTCACCTACAGTCTTGCACAGTTGTACAGAGTATATAAAAAGTCTACACACTATTAAAATGTCAGGTTTCTGTGATGTAAAAAAAGATGAGACGAAGATAATTAATTTTAGAACTTTTTCCACCTTTAATGTGACCTATAAACTGCATAACTCAGTTGACCAACAAAGTGAAATCTTTTAGGTGGAGGGAAGTAAAAATAAACAACCAAAATAATATGGTTGCATAAGTGTACCCTTAAACGAATACTTTGTTGAAGCACCTTTTGTTTCTATTACATCATTCAGTCGTTTTAGGTATGAGTCTATCAGCATGGCACATCTTGACTTGGCAATATTTGCCCACTCTTCTTTGCAAAAAACACTCCAAATCTGTGAGATTGTGAGGGCATCTCCTGTGCACAGCCCTCTTCAGATCACCCCACTGATTTTAAATCAGATTCAGGTCTGGGCTGTGGCCAGGCCATTCCAAAACTTTAATCTTCTTCTGATGAAGCCATTCCTTTGTCAATATGGATGTATGCTTTGGGTCGTTGTCATGCTGAAAGATGAAGTTCCTCTTCACGTTCAGCTTTCTAGCAAAAGCCTGAAGATTTTGTGAGGAAAGATAATTCACAACTCTTGGCTTGCTCTTTAAAATCTTCAAAATGTATTCATTCTCCATTAAAGATCGGGTAGTAGCACCCTACCTCTGCTTTACTTCCTAAAGGTTTTGTGCCAATATTGAACTGATATTTGGAACTGTTCATAATTCCCTCTACCATGACTAAGGCCCCTGTTCCAGCCGAAGAAAAACAGCCCCAAAGCATGATGCTGTCATCCCCATGCTTCACTGTGGGTATGGTGTTCTTTTGGTGATGCTCAGTGTTGTTTTTGCACCAAACATGTCTTTTGGAATTATGGCCAAAAAGTTCAACCTTGGTTTCATCAGGCCATAACACATTTTCCCACATGCTTTTGGGAGATTTCATGTGTTTTTGCAAAATTTAGTCAGGCTGGATATTTTTCTTCATAAGAAAAGGCTTCCATCTTGCCACTCTTCCCCTTAGCCCAGACATATGAAACATACAGGAGATTGTTGTCACATGTACCACACAGCCAGTACTTGCCAGGTATTCCTGCAGCTCCTTCAATGTTGCTGTGGGCCTCTTAGCAGCCTCCCTGAAGAGTTTTCTTATCATCTTTTCATCAATTTTGGAGGGATGTCCAGTTATTGGTAATGTCACTGTTGTGCCAAATTTTCTCCACTGGATGATGACTGTCTTCACTGTGTTTCATGGTATATCTAATGCTTTGGAAGCTCTTTTGTACCCTTTTCCTGACTGATACCTTTTAACAATGAGATCCCTCTGATGCTTTGGAAGCTCTCTGCGGACCATGGCTTTTGCTGTAGGATGCAACTAAGAAAATGTTAGGAAAGACCTACTAGAACAGCTGAACTTTATTTGGGGTTAATCAGAGGCACTTTAACTGATGGCAGGTGTGTACTGACTCCTATTTAACATGAGTTTGAATGTGATTGCTTTATTCTGAACATAGCTACATCCCCAGTTATAAGAGGGTGTGCACACTTATGCACATTATTTTATTTTATTATTTTTATCCCCCCCCCCCCCCAAAAAAAAAATAAAAAGATTTCAGTTTTTTTTTAATTGAGTTAAAGGTGGAAAAAGTTGTGATATGATTTATCTTTGTCTCATTTTTTTTACATCATTACATCACAGAAACATGACATTATAACAGGGGTGTGTAGACTTTTTATATCCATTGTACATTCCTCCCCTGTACAAAAATGTATTGAACACTGAGCTTCTCACAATTTGCCTTATAAAATCCAGAAAATCAGACAGAGCTCACCTCATTTCCTTGCTGCAGGACATCATCTGTGTCATCTAGCTCCTTCCTCCTCAGCTATAACCCCTTTATTTCATTGGATATAATTTATTTTGGATAGGTAGACTCAGCATCCAAAGTGGGTGTTACCTTGGGCTGTCTAGGAATGCCAGCTCTTCATGATTAAGTTCTTTATTTGGGTGAAATGCATTGGCTGGGTGGATGACAAGTGGGATGCTATGCTGTGTATCTGAGTCATTGGATTCAATTGCTTTTAAACCTTTGTGACAGCATAGGTTTGTGGTCTGTTTATTCCCATTACATTTTCTTGTAGAGTAGGGGCATGCTTTTGGGTGGGCACCCAACAACAGCCAGGGATAAAGGAACAGGGAACATTTAGGAATGGCTTGAATTACTGGTGTTTCCATTAATTGGATTTCAGTGCTTTCAGTTATATTCGCACAGCATCAAATGTGGGTGTTACCAAGAGCTGCCTGCATGCAAATGCAACTTCCCTAGGAATGCCCACTCCTCCAGACTGACACCTACCATGGCATTTTTGTATTTACATAAATCCTTCCTAGAGTCAGCCCACAGTTTGCCTCAGGGCTGAGGACTTTTGAGAGAAGTACTGAGGCAAGGCAAGGCAATGCAATGTTCTCAGGAAGTCATGTACAGCATGCTGCTGGCCCCTTCCGCCAGCCATAATCTGCTTGCATTGGCTAGAGGAGCACAGAGACCCAACAATGATGCACTAGGTCTAAAATAGGGTATGTATTAAAAAGAGTTAGAGTCTAATAAAAGTTTTCATTAGCATATTGATAGAGAGCAAATGAAGAACCAGAGAAGACAAAATATAAACAGATTAAACTTCAGCTTTAAGACAAGCTAAATTTAGGCAACAGCAAGGCAAGCCTCACTGGGAAGCCCCCCTGATACACACAATAAATCGTTGTTGATATAGTGAAGGATTAGCAAAATAACATGAACGAGTTTATTAAGCCACAAGAATTAGTTGACATTCAGTATAGGTTAAATGTCAATTATTTTAAAGGTTATTTTGTACATTGCTTAGTGTAGCACCAATGTGATGCATCTCTCTTTGTTCCATACGTAAATGATCACATAGTTTGCTGCTTTCCCATCTCACATGACCATTTCTTATGCCACAAGAGTGGCACACTGACATTTGGTGCTCTAGAACAATTTATTATTGATTCTTATGGTCCCAGAACAATGGCACACTGGCGTTTCAGTTGTTAGATGAAGTTTTAATTCGTTCTTTATGCTTATTATAGTGATTTGTTTGTTTCTAATGTGCTTTAGAGCTTATTGAACTTCAAAGTTTATTTTGATATAAAAAGAAAAAACATAAAAATATTTTTTACGTAGAATTTTTAAATATAATTTAGATCGTTTGACATCTGATGAATCTGCGTATCAAGCTCTAATCCGGTGACTGCTTGTTATTGATTGCTATTATATTTTGAAAATTGACAAACACTTTACTCTTTTTGCTGGTGAATTGTAAAAATGTTTTTTGGTATACATAAAAGGCGGAGACCCTGTTACCTGTTATATCCTTTGGAATATCCATTTCTTCATCATTTCCCATGTTTTGGGCTGGCGCACTCAAATTGTCACCAAAGACAGTTTTTAATGTTCCAGACTCCCTAAAATAGTTACATTCAGGCAAAGGCATAACTGCAAGACATATTGATATTATTCAGAACTAAGCTTATACTCTTGAATGCTAAATGTACCGTTTTAGGAAAAGAAAAAGCTGCTGATACATATCAGCATCTATATAGGGAACCCCTATGTCTGTGACTGAAACTGTAAACTCCAGGAGTGCATAACACAGACCCAAATGTGATATAATAGGATTATAAGATCTTACTGTATATATGTAGTACTGTGGATCATGCATGCTTTTATAATATAAAATGACTAGGTAGCAGACTACCCATGTCTCACCACAATCATACAGTATATCTAACAATGTCCTAAGTGGTTGAATTTTGAACTGTACTTCTGGTTTATGCAGAAATCTGTGTCTTTAGAAAGCCTGCCTTTAGCATCTGTGTACCTCCTGACCACTTCTCTGCAGAGTATATCATTACCCCTTCTACCTCAACCTACAGATTTTTTTTCTATAGGAAATGTAATTATTACCAAATGGCCAAATAATGTATCCATTACTATGGTAAATCAGTGTGTGATAGCAAGCCTTTTGGAGAAAGAGAAAATGTAAATATAGTCAAGGACCTAAAATCAAAACATTTTTTATTCACTTTGGGAAGAGTAGGGAATTTTGAAAACCCTTGTCACATTATTCCACTTCTCTTCTCTGGACATTCTCTAGTGGAACTTTATTCAAAATGTTTTATTTTCAGAATGCTTTATTGATTTTCTAATTGTTAGTAGGGTAAAATCAGCATCTGATTTTGAGCACAATGATGAGAAAATCTGAAGAAGCAAGAAGGACAATTGTTTTTGAGCAAATGTCTAACGATGAATTTGACTTTCTCTCGGGGAAGGTTCATTCATTTCAAAATCAAATATTAAAAGCAAGCAAAATTTTGAGGTACTTTTGGACAATATTCATCTAGTTTACTGAGAATTTTTGTACAATGTTTCTACAAACATTCGTCCAAAAATCTTCTAGTGTTTGGCCAGCTGTAGTCCCTTTGGGGAGATTTTCCCTCATTTCCTTTTCTGTGAAGACAATAGTAAGTGAGATAAAAAATCTCTCCAGCCTGGGGGAAATCTACTTTTAGTCAGTTGTCATCACCGGTACAGGTGTCTTGTCTATTCCTGTTCTGGTGGCAACTCAAATTTTTGGTTACTCGACAGGACAAATAGGAAGGAGTGTGTCTCCCTAATGGGGACACAGACAGCAGTAAAAAATAGATGGGGTGCTAATGCCTCACTACTCTTTAAAAAACGAAAATAAAGTTTTCGGCTTTAAATACACTTTAGTTTTAATTGTTTTTTTAAAGTAAAAGATTAAGTATAAAGTATACGTATTCGAGAGGTAATTTTACAAAGTACAAAATTATCTTTCAAAGGACAACCAGCTTTTAGAGCTATAATTAATAGACAGATTATAATCAAGTGGTGTCAGCCTCACATTTACAACATACTGGCACAATAAATGCACCTAGTAGGGTTAGGGAAGGGAGTATTGGGGGTAGGATGAAAGGGTGTATAAAGGAAAGGGGGGTGAGGGAAAGATTGCAGGGGTAATACAGGATTCAAGAGATAACATGGAAAATAAATAGACAACATGGAAAAGAAATAGACTTAAAAAGTAATGAAAATGACCTGTCAAGCAAGATAATCTATAAAGAGAACTTTGAGCAAATTGAAATGTTACAGTTAGGGTTATCTAGCTACTTGGGCCAAGTCAAATAAAAACAAAAAGAGTCATTTTTTATGTAACACTGGTTGCATTACAAAAAAATCAGTCTGTATATAGCCAGCCCAAAGCCAGTTTAAAATGTGTGAGTGAATCAAACAGCAAAAGCAATGACCATGGACATTAAGATTCAGTCATGTAGAGGTCATCGCAAAGGTTCCATCCATCACATTCTCTTTCCTAAATATCTTGCTGTTTTCTAAGTCCTAGTAATTAACCTCTGATGACAGCAGGTAGCTTAGAAAAACTTTTCTTTATTTTTACTTCATTGCACATTCAACACTATGCTTGTACTTGAAGAAACGTTGCTTTTCTTTGGCATGTTGATGACACCTGAGGTGGACCTAAACTACTTTAGTTCCTTTTATTGTATAAGGGTCGCAAGGTCCAATCTCTGCAAAAGATGCACTTGTTGATTTAGGCATCAATTGAAATAAGAGGACAATGATCGGGAAATGTAGGGCTTCTCAAGGAGGCAATTATAAGAAATTATCTTTGTTGCAATTGTTTGTTATTGTACATAAAGAGACAATTATTTATTTTTCTATAGAAAAAAGAGAATGGGTTTTGAATGTGTTTTGAACCATTCGTGCATCACTAACATCCATCAGCTAAATATAGCAAGGAAATCAGGGTGGTTTCAAGGCAGTACATTTAAAAGCCAGCTGATGGCTCCCCTCTCATCTTACTCGATGAGACCTCTGCCCATCTATCACAAGTGACCTAGAAAAATCCAATACAGTAATCCCAATCACACTCAGCGCAATTCTTATGTGATTTTTCAAAACGCCATAAAAGACTGTGTGCTGCCAGATAAAACACTAAATAATGTCTACTGAGGAACCTCAATCACGTGGCACAAGGTGTTTAGGAGGGAGGAGCCGAGTCCGTGGCATCACACCGCTATCTTGCTGCCACACGGTGGTGAGCTGACTGATGACAGTTACTGTTTAGCTCTTTGCCGATTGATTGCATGTGAGTGTATTCTATTGGGAGGGATTTGAATAAGCCTTTAAAACAGAGTACACTATGTCTGTGCCTTTATATTTCATGTGATGAGCATATGGGGGATTTTATGATCATGCTTTGTTTTTTATGATCATATGTTGTTGGTGCTAAATAAATCCTGGAGCAACAGCACTGGGAGTATAGAGAAGAGTGTGTTTTTTATTTAATTAAATTGAACAGGTTTTGCACCTAGTAGTGGAGGTGCCCAGAAGCATAAAGAAGTAGTGAAGACACTTGGTGTTTTCTTTTTTTTTTCACTTAAAATCACTGGACTATTTTAAATTTACCATTTGAACCTTTCTGTTGTTTTGCTTATTATTATAGTTTTTGTGGATGTTGGCAACTGATATATTTATGATGATATATGGTGATATATGTAGTTATGAAAAGGTGCAGCACTACACAATTGTGTTATAATTTTAAAAGAAAAATACAACATCTACCCTAATTTGATACAAGGATTGGGACATTTATGGCTGTCCTATGGGGAAATTATTGCGCACAGCACAGAGATTTTACAACTTATATTAAGGTAAACAGTACAATGCTCCTGGCATGATCAATGGCAGGCAGACGTGGTCATTCTCACTGTCCTCGACAAGACATTTACCCTCTTTAGACACCCTGCAAAAGTTTGTAGTCACATAGCCTAGCTTATTCCACATATAGCACAATTATTTTGTTTGTTGAGAACTTGAGTCCTGGCGCACTGGTAATTTATAGTTCTCTGAGAAGCTTTCAAATAAAACATCTGAGGTAACCTGCTTATGATTAGTTCCTAGTACACATGTCCCATTGTTCAACCTGTACTTATCATTAGTCTATTTAAAAACTGGAAATTTGGTTCCAGATGTTTTATGGTGATCCAAGTCGCAGCACCATGCTCTTCTGCCAAGTGGCAACAACATGCTATCCTGCCAGAACTTCCATCACTAACCTTACCTTATTCTCCGGTCCAGGCCGGACCAAATACCATCTGTTGCTGACACCTGCTGCTACAACAGGTACAACACAACGCTGAAGTGACAATGCAAGTTTTTAAAGTTTTTAGAGACATCTGTGAATTAGGGGGACCCTGCTTACATGGGCGCTGATAAATAGAATTCATATTTACATGGTTGTCAGTGTAAGGAGTCTGTTTACATGGATATGGTTCAGCAAGGATCAATAATTTACATGCCTAGTGTATGTTAGTGTGGTCATCTTTCATAGCTGCTGGTGTCTGTGAGAAGTATATTTACATGGTTGCTGACTATTTGGCTGCTTGTGTGTCTTGAAGGATCTATTTACTTGGCTACTTGTGAGGAAAATGTACATTTGCAATGGTACTGGTTTGCTTAAAGAGGAGGAGGAAGGGCTGCTTATATGCTACTGGTGTATGTGTGTGTTTTTTTTTAACATGGCTTCTGTAGCGGGGGGTGATCTATATTTACTTGGGGGTGTTTTTTGAGGGGTCTATATATATGACTTCCAAGTGGAGTCTTTTTACATCACTCCTGATTTGGAGATATTTACATCACTACTCAGGATTGACTATTTACATGCCAACAAGTGAGGAGGGAAGATGCTGTATACCATGGACCCTGATGAGATAACTTCTGCTACCTTACAGATCATGGTTGCTAATAGCTACTGGGGTGACACTTTGTCACACTCGGG
This sequence comes from Pelophylax lessonae, assembly GCF_965119305.1. Taxonomy (NCBI): domain Eukaryota; kingdom Metazoa; phylum Chordata; class Amphibia; order Anura; family Ranidae; genus Pelophylax; species Pelophylax lessonae. The sequence continues at coordinate 161,333,737 of NC_138768.1, forward strand.
TAAATGCAGATTTGATGAAGGTGACAGAATGTGCTGCTAGTGGTGATTCTCTTGCTGATGCTGATTTGGATATGATGCTGGAGAAGAATGGGGTTATGTCTTAACTGAATACAGGTAAAACTGACACTGTTTAGATAATGTGTACCTTAAATCAAACCCACATTTTGTTTATGCCTACAATTTTTTAGACACCTTAAAGCAGTGGTCCTCAACTCCGGTCCTCTGGGCCCACTAACAGGCCAGATTTTAAGTATTACCTTGGGGAGATGCAGACTAGAATACTGCAATCACTGAGCAGCAATTGAGATCACCTGTGTGTAATTTAGTTATCTTGCAAACCTGGCCTGTTAGTGGGCCCCGAGGACCAGAGTTGAGGACCACTGCCTTAAAGCACCCTTCAGTTTTAACTCCTATTCAGTACATTATTTCTCAAGGACTTTTAGATCCTTCCAATTTCCCTAATGTTCCCCATCTGTCCATGCTCCCCCCCCCCCCCTTCCTGTCCCGATGAGAGGTTTCCAAAATAAGAGGAACTTTCCCCAACAGGGACACAAACAGAAATAAAAGCCAATACAGACTCTCACCGCATTTTCACCCAAAACTAAAACTAAAACTGTTGGAATTGGGCTTTTAGATGTATGAGTATAAACCTGTAAGACTGAAAGTGCTATATTTGTAATCTCAATTCGTATGCTATATTTGTAATTTTTACAGAAACATTTTACTAAAAACACATTCCTAAATTGTTTTATACCAACACATCTCAGACAACTAATGTATTTTTTTTTTCTTTAAAGGTGTGCTAAAGCAAGAGGATAGCTGGGTCAATCTCTAAATATTTTGTATAGCTACATTATGTTGCAGTTCATATTTCCTGCTTCAGCTATTCAGCATATGCGAGTTTGACTGGCATATTTTACATTTGTGCACTGATTAAATACTGTAGCTCTGACCTGCAGCAGCTGAGAAGATGAAAAGGTGCTGAGTAACAAATGAGACAATGATGCAGCATTAGCAACATGCTCTTGTTAGCCCAGACATGAAATGTAGCAGGTACCGAGGTATGGCATGATGGAAATCAATCGGAACAGTACTATTTTATTTTGTTTTACATAAAATAATTTAAGCTACGATGCAAAAATATGGGTTAAATCTTGTGTTTTTTATATGCTAAATAAAAAAAAATAAAAAAAAAAACAGAACACAAGGCAGATATAATAGGATTATATGTTCAGCTAAATCCGCTGTTTTTTTAATGCAAATTGTTAGACAGTTTCATTATGGGTTTTACTTTTTTAGGGTAGATGTAAGTGGGCCGGGAAATATTTTGTTTGTTTGAGATATATTATGATTGCCTGAATATGACTTGGTATCAGCCTCTCCAATCTCTGTACATCAGCATCAGACCTTGTCTGAGTTATTCCCTGCATCCCCTGTCTTGCACATGCTCACGGTCACCATATGTGTTTGTGTTTTCAAACATAACCAGTGTGCTACATCACCCACCACTAATCCACCAAAATTCTCACCTGGACAAGCTAAACTACACAGCTCGGTTGTGACCCATCTCAAATAAGTTCATGACCCAGTTTGGGTTACGAACCATAGTTTAAGAAACATTGTTCCAGTTTATATTAACTTATAGCTAATAAGAAATGTAGGCATCAAACGACTACATTAAACTATTCAATGGAGGACTCACCCAGTAAAGCAGTGGCCCGCAGGCCAGATTTGGCCTTTTGCTTGCCTTTATCTGGCCCTTGGGGCACTATTCTTTCCACTGACACCAGTGATGGGGCACTATTCCTCCCACTGACCCTAATGATAGGGAACTATTCCTCCCATTGATACCAATGATGGGACACTATTCCTCCCACTTACACCAATGATGGGGCACTATTCCTCACACTTGCACCAATGATGGAACACTATTCCTCCCACTGACACCAATGATGGGACACCATTCCTCCCACTGACACCATGGAAAGCTATTCCTCCCACTGACACCAATGAAGGGACGCTATTCCTCCTACTGACACCAATGATGGGAAACTATTCCTCCCACTGACACCAATGATGGGAAACTATTCCTCCCACTGACACCAATGATGGGACACTATTTCTCCAACTAACACCAAAGATGGGACACTTTTCCTCCTACTATAACCAATGATGGGACACTATTCCTCCTACTGACACCAATGATGGGACACTTTTCCCCCACTGACACCAATGATAGGACACTATTCCTTCCACTGACACCAATAATGGGGCACTATTTCTTCCACTGACACCAATGATGGGGAACAATTCCTCCTGCCGACACCGATGATGGGGCACTATTGCCCCCACTGACACCAATAATGAGGGACTATTCCTCCCACTGGCATTAATGGCAAATGGCAATTCCTCCCACTGGCACCAATGATGAGGGGCAATTCCTCCCAGAGACACCAATGATAAGAGGCAATTCCTCTAACTGATACCAACAAACAGGCACTATTCTTTCCATTGATACCAAAGATGGGGGGGGGGGGGCTGAACGCATTTCCTACTCTCACTGGCCACTTTACGGCCCCTCTAAAGTCTGAGGGGCAGTAAACTGGCCCTTTGTTTCAAAAGTTTGGAGACCCCTGCAGTAAAGAATCAGAAGGCATTCATGTTGGAATGGGCAAACCACAGGTTTACTGGATTAGTAAAGCACAAACGTATTTCATCATGTGCAATATCTGTGCCAGTTACAGGTAACTGTTATCACTGAACTATTATAACCTCACTTAAATACCTGTCCTTAACAGCAGTCTCCAACAGGCCTCTGACCAACCACAGGTCCTAGATGACATAACGCCTACCAATTAAACACTGGCAAGGTAAACTCTGCCAACAAAGCAATGATAAGAAACAAGAGAGAGAGATTGCCTGGAAACTGCAGGAAAATACATAAAAAAAAAGAAGTTACATAGTTAGTGAGGTGAAAAAAGACACCAGTCCATCCAGTTCAACCTATGATGAGCGTGTGTGTGTATATGTCAACAGTACATTGTACACCCCTGTATGTTATGGTCGTTAAGGTGCCCATTTAATCGTTTTTTTAAGCTATCGATGCTCCCTGCTGATACCACTGCTTGTGGAAGAGAATTCCACATCCTTACTGCTCTGACAGTAAAGAACCCTTTACGCAGTTTAAGGTTAAACCACTTCTTTTCTAATTTTAGTGAATGGCTGCGTGTCTTTTTAAATGGTCTTTCACTGAAAAGTTTGTTCCCTATGCTAGGGTCGCCAGTACGGTATTTGTACAGTGATATCATATCCCCTCTCAAGCTTCTCCTCTCCAGAGAGAACAAGTTTAATGTTTATAGTCTTTCCTCATAGCTGAAGTCCTCCAGTCTCTTTATTAGCTTTGTTGCCCTTCACTGGACTCTCTCCAGTTCCCGCACATCCTTCCTGAGGACCGGTGCCCAGAACTGGACAGCATACTCAAGATCTGGCTGAACCAGAGTCTTGTAGCATGGGGGAATTATCATTTTTATCACTGGAGTGAATCCCCTTTTTAATACATGCCAGTATTCTGTTCGCTTTGCTTGCAGCAGCTTGGCATTGCATGCCATTGCTGAGCTTATCATCTACTAGGACCCCCAGGTCCTTTTTCAATGCTAGATTTCCCCCAGAGGTTCACCCTCTAGTGAGTAACTTGCGTTCATATTTTTGGCACCAAAATGCATTACTTTACATTTTTCAACATTAAATCTCATTTGTCATGTAGTTGCCCACGCCATTATTTTGTTCAGGTCTTCTTGTAAGGTTTCCACATCCTTCGTAGAAGTTATTGCCCTGCTTAACTTAGATTTGTCCGCAAATACTGAGATTGAGATGTTTATCCCATTCTTTATATCGTTTATGAATAAATTAAACAGGATGGGGGACCCCACTTTCTACACCAGACCATTCTGAGTACTCACCATTTATCACCACCCTTTGGACTTGCCCCTGAAGCCAGTTTTCAATCCAGGTACTCACCCTATGATCCATACCTATGTACCTTAGTTTGTATGGTAAAGGTTTGTGGGGAACTGTATGAAATGCCTTTGCAAAATCCAGATACACCACATTTACAGGCCTTCCTTTATCTAGATTGCATCTCACTTCATCATAGAAAGTTAATAGATTGGTCTGACAAGAACGATTCTTCATGAATCTGTGCTGATTACTACTAATGAGACCGTTTTTATTACTAAAATCTTGTATATAATTCCTTATCAGCCCCCCCCCCCCCCAATAGATTGCAGACTGTTGACGTTAGGCTAACTGGCCTGAAGTTCCCTGGCCTTTTTTAAATATTGGTGCCACTTTGGCTTTTCTCCAATCAGCTGGTACCATTCTCGTCAGTAGACTGTCCATAAAAATTAGGAACAATGGTCTGGCTATTACCTGGCTGAGTTCCTTAAGGACCCTCAGGTGTAAGCCATCTGGTCCCCGTGACTTAAATATGTTAAGTTTTTCAAGGCTATTTCTGAGTCTTTCTTCTGTTAACCATGCTTCCTGTGACATGTTATTAACATTAACATAACAGTCTAGGTTAATGTATCCCCCTATTTCTTTTGTGAAGACCGATGAGAAGAATTTATTCAGAACCTTTGCCTTCTTTCTGTCCTTTGTTGCCAAATTCCCTTCATCATCCTTCATGGGGCCAATATGTTCTGGCTTCACTTTCTTACTATTTATATACTAAAAGAATTTCTTGGAATTTTTTTACTCTTTTTCGCTATGTGACTTTCGTGTTCTATCTTAGCTTCCTTGATTGCGCGCTTACATTTTTATTGCATTCTTTGTAATGTTGGAATGCTGACAATGACCCCTCTGTCTTGTATTTTGTGAAGGCCTTTTCTTTTGTTTTTATATGCATTTTTACGTTTAGCCACCCAGGGTATGGAATTTGTTTTTTTTAATCATACTTACCTAGCTGGATGCATCTGTTCCCCCGCCAGCTCTAACACTGAGAACTGAGCGATCAAACACCGCCGATCTCACCTCAGTTCTTAAAACTCCATGAGCAGAGAGCTGGTGACATGACTGTCAGTCACCGGCTCTCTGCCCTGCCCCCCATGCTAACTGGAGTGCTGAGCTGTGGAGGGGGCTGGAGTGGGCGGCTCAGGCTCTCAGTGGGTCGCTGAGAGGCTGAGCCGGGTGTTGGTCCCAAGACCAGCTCTGTTACATCAGCCGACAGTGGGCTTCCACCCACTGTCTGTTAAAAACTGGACACAGGAGTGCAGAACTAAGTGCAGAACTAAGTGCACTCCTGTGGTTCACAGGAGAAGTACATTCAAACAAGATTTGGCTGTACTTCCCCTTTAGGGACTGATCCACACTGGTCCAATTTCAGATGCAACTTGAGTCGCACAGAATCTCATGACAAGGAAAATCATATTATTTTCAATGGTGCCCATTCACATCAATGTGACTCCATGTGGCACAGTTTTGGAGAATGTTCTTGTACTACTTTGATGCAATTTACAGTGGGATTTGGCCCCATAGAATATGTAAACTACATCCAACATGCAACCAAGGCGCAATAGAGCTGCACTACAAAGTCACACCGGAATCATATCAAAATCGCATTTCAGTAGTGTGAACATCAAAGTTTATATTAGATTTTACAGATTTTGCATGCGTATACTTCTTATCCTACTATTATATGCAAGTTTCATTTTCAGTTTTTCACTGGTGACTTCTGCCTTCATTCTTAAATGTACCGTATATGGTTGGATCTCATTGCTCTAGCAATAGGAGGCAACCTCCATCACATGCATTGGTCTTTCCTCAGTAATATACCACCCCCAGCACACAGATTGGTCTTTCCCCAATGATTTACCACTTCCAGACACAGACTGATCTTTCCCTAATGAGATGCCACTTCTAGTAAATAGACTGGTCTTTCCCAAATAAAATACCACCTCCAGCACGCAGATTGCTCTTTCCCCAAAGATTCACCATGTCCAAACACAGGCTGATCTTTCCCCAATAAGATATCACTTCTAGTATATACACTGGTTTTCCCAGAAGAGATACTACTTCCAGTACACAGATTGGTCTTTCCCCAATGTAATACCACTTCCAGTAACTCCCAACACACAAATTGCATATTAACCACTTTACCACTAGAGCATTTTGCTGTCTTATGTCTGGGCCACTTTTTGTGATTCGGCACTGTGCGACTTTAACTGACAATTGCGCGGTCGTGCGACGCCATACCCAAACTAAATTGACGTCCTTTTTTTCCACAAACAGAGCTTTTTTTGGTGGTATTTAATCACCTGTGCGATTTTTACTTTTTGCGCTATAAACAAAAAAAGAGCGTTTATTTTGAGAAAATAACAATATTTTTCACATTTTTTTATATGAAATTCCCCCCCAAAAAAGATGTAAAAACCATTTTTTTTAAATTTTTGGCCAATTTGTTTTCTGCTACCTATGTTTGGTAAAAAAAATCACAATAAGCGTATTTTGATTGGTTTGCGCAAAAGTTATTGCGTTTACTAACAAAGGGAAAGATTTTTGTCATTTTTGGTGTTTTTTTTTTTAACGCGCAATGGCGGCGATCTGCGATTTTTTTTGCGGGACTGCAACATTGCGGCAGACAGATCAGACCCTTGACTGACATTTTTGACACTTTTGGGGGTACCAGTGACATTACTACAGTAATCAGTGCTATAAATATGCACTGTTACTGTAAAAATGACACTGGCAGGGAAGGGGTTAACTTTATTGGAGAGGGAGGGGTTAATGTATGCCTGGTGCTTACTGACGTGTGGGGGGGGAGGTGACTGAGTGAGACAGGGACAGATCAGATGTCCAGCTATGCTGAACAGTCCGATCTGTCACTCCCTGTCACTGAGGAGATCCGCCCGCTTGTGTGGATCTCCACACTAGATCCCCGACGATCGGGGCAGAGCAGCGGCGATCGCCGCTGCTCCTCCCCTGGCCCGACTCCCACTGTGAATGAAAACAGCGGGAGCGTGCCTCCTACAGGGGAGGAGTCTGACGACGTAGGTCTACGTCGTCAGACGGGAACGAGCCACTTTGCCGCAGTACTATTACAGTACTTAGCGGTAAAGTGGTTAAACAGTGTTTCTACCCACCGACATTGTTCAGACACACAGTCTGGAGGTTCAGCACTCGAGGCTCCCACAGACAGTTCAAATATTGGACAATTCCTTACAAAAGTAAATTTAAGAATCACCAGAGAAAAAATAAACAGCTTAACAGGCAGTGCTAGCAGATGCAGGACACGCAGCAGAGAGGTGCCCCCCCTCCCCCATTTTAACACCAGCAAAGTATGTGCATTAACCCATTAAACCAGTGACCAGTCTGCAGTTTGTTTATTGTATCTCCCCAGAGATCACCCCCATAGAATGATCTCTTCAATCACCTACCCCAGCAATAAAACTCTGCACCACTCCACACATCCCTAGCGTCATCAACGCTGTTCCTGTACTTCATGATGCAGGCTCTTATAACCTACTTCAATATATATATTTTTCCTTTTTAACTTCCATTGTCCCCTTTTCCAGTAACATACTCCTGTTTTGGTTATAATATCCTCCTGATCACCGTCACAAGACATCAATGGAAATTACATAGTGTAAGATTGCATGCTATTATCTCCCCGTCGCCAATGATTGATATAGTTAATGGTTTGGGTATGCTTGAAAGGTTTAAAATATTTATAACAAGATACACTGGAACTTCCCCTTACTTTTTTTTTCTCTTTCTCTCCCCCTTTTTTTGTATATGCTTGTGTTTGTTTTTGTTTATATTTTTATGTGTTCGATTTTGTTTTTGTATATTGCATAATGTTGGAAAATCAATAAAAATGTATTAAAAAAAAAAAAAAAAAAAAATCACTGTCACAACCCACAATATTGCTGTAAACTTGCCACCTCCACTGTCCCAGAATAACCAGCTTTAGTTTTAGGGGGCCATTTCTGAACTCTGATTTTTACCTCTGTTCCTCCTTTGTAAAACCCTCTTTGTGAATAGCTTGGCTTCCATGCTCCTATTTTATAGGTACCCAGCTTTGTAAAGCCATGCATCATGAGACACACTTCCCTGACCCTGTCATTTACATGTACAGCCATATTTTACAATGTTTTTGTTGCTAATTATAAGAAGACCAGTGCCTATAATTTGTGAATCAAATGACTAATTTTTCTACTTATTGTCATACTATTCCAATACCCCTGCACATATTGCCCCCATCATATCTTCCACACTCCTCTGCACACAATAGCTTAATGTCATACCGTCCACTGCTATACTTTCCACCCTTCTCTCCTGCACATTCTGCCCCCATTATAGCCTCTGTTTTAAAGCTCGTTTACAGCTTGCTAAAAATATGTAAATATTTGAAGGTCCATAGCCTGGCCACAGTTCTGCTTTAAAAAGAGTTTTCAATTTCATGTTTTACACTGTCAAGTAAAGGGAGGGGGTGACATCATAAACCATAACCTCCACCAACATCCGGCATGGAGTCTTGATCTGATTCCTGAAGGAACAGATTAGCAGAACAAAGCTATGAAGGTGAATATGGGTGACCAGGGGGGTAGGTTAGTATGAGACTGTTACTTTGCTCTTAACCTCCCTGGCGGTATGATTCTTTCGGATTTTAGGTGCTGAAAGCAGTACCATTATTTTGCATGTAATTCTTGTGAATGATCAGCCCAAACCAACTGTACACATTATATATGTATATATATATATATATATATATATATTGTGAGGGGACTAGCTCGGTGGCGGGCGTGGATGACCCCATTGGGGGGGGTTCGTTACACAGGGAAATAGCTGAGAAGTGGTTGCAAACAACAGTTTGGTTTATTCATGCAATTTTCTTCACACAAGTGCAAGCGTCAAAAACATCCAAAATAAAATAAAACACAAAATAAATCCTTGCCACTGTGGGCGGCTACCTTCTCACACACAGGAACCTATCTAAGGAAGTCTGTCCCCAACCTACTGTTGGGCAGACTTTGCTGATCCTACAGCAGACACTCAATAGTCCATGTTTTTTTTCTCTTCACACAACAAATGTCCATTGAACATGTCCCTTTTCTCTTCACATTGAACATGTCCCTTTTCTCTCCACATTGAACATGTCCCTTCCCTCTTCACATAGAACACATTCCATTGTTTTTTCTCTTCACCCAGCAAATGTCCCTTTTCTCTTCACATAGAAATAGTTCATTTATTTCTTTTCACATAGAAACAATCCCAGACCTCACCTTGAGTAGTCTTCACACTTTTTACCCTCCTCAGCGCACATCGCTTCAGGAGGCCTTCCTTCTCCCATGCTCACACAGCATCGGGAGGCACACATCTGACTGTCCTCCTCTACTCACACAGCGTCAGGAGGCAGCAATCAATAGGACTTCCTCTGGACAAATTATAGAGGCCTTAATTTCCTCATTCTGAATAGCTGAATGGTTTTCAACTTCTTTACACCTTCCTGCTGCCTTTGCAGCCGACACCCTATAGTAATTGGTGAATTGTCTAAACCAAGCAGAAGTGTATCTTCTGTCTGTGACACCACTCACAGATTTTCCTGACTTCCTGTCACTATATATATATACATATATATATATATATATATATGGGTGTGTGTATGTATATATATATATATATATATATATATATATATATATATATATGCATACATAAAAAGTACAGTAAAACGTAAAACTGCAGGAAAGGGCACTGGGGGGAAACTAATGTGATTTTTTTTTATTTTGCATTGCATCAGTGTGTTTGGTGTGTTTTACATTTGAATTTGCCGCCGATTCCCCCCCCTGCGAATGTCACGTCGCAGGAGACGGAAGCTTGGTCACGGAGAGGATCGGGAGGAAGATCCGCCATTAGACACCGTCGGGACACATCGCTGGATCCCGGTGACAAGGTAAGTGACCCTGCTTACAGGATCCAGCGATGCTTCTGGCGGTACCCCGAGTGTGGCTCGGGGTTGCCGCTTTTGGCTCTGAAATTTAACCCTGAGCCACGCTCGGGAATACCGCTAAGAAGGTTAAAGAGCAAAATGACAGAGTCTCTTTATAGTGTTTATAGTCATTGTCAATGTGGTCCTTTTTTGGCTGAATTAGGCTACAGTCTCAGGACTATGAGACACATGCAGATATAGATAGCCAAAGGTCATATTTTTCCCCAACAAATCAGCACCAGAGGCATCCATCACACTTTTCTGTATTAGCTAAACAGAACCTTGGTCCTCAAGGTGACAGCTCCTGTACCATTTCACAAGCAGAGACACCAAAGTGTGTCTAGATTTTTATTTATGTGTATATCATTATTTCAAATTGTATTATCAGTGTTTCTTTAAAATAGTTCTTCTCTAGGTGGAGGCTATATTTTTAAATAATGCAGGCCAGTTAATACACTTGAATGATATCTTTTTATTGCAACTGGAAAAAATACTGCATAGCTAACAAACTTACACATTAACTCATCTAAACTAAGTGTATGTTAAAAAACAATACTTTTCAAGAATTTCTGGTGAGAAATATTAGGGTGTGAGATGATTCAGATAAATGGCTCAATTAATTGAATTGTAGCAGACTCCATTGCACTGAATCAGAGCTGTGAGCTCTTTATTAAAAGTGCTGTTCTGTAGCCCATAACCTTGTTCCTTGACTCCTCTCTAGTTTCCAATTTAAACAAGTCCCCATGCGGCCTGCTCTAAAGGCCTTTGTCTCCCTGTCATTGTTAAAAGAACCGAGGCATCCTGGAAGTGTGAAATCAGAACTCATGAGTTGAACGGTTCCCCCGGGAACACTGTACTGCTCAGAAGGTCAAAGTCATGGGCTGGACCATCTGAAAGTGTCTGATCGCCAGTCTGTGACACAGCGGGTGGGGGGCAAAGGAGCTAGAACTTAACACATCTTAATTAAAGCCCACAGACAGCAAAACAGACTGTTTTTAAGTGGGCTGTCAAACAAGACTTAGATTTCACCCTGCTAATGAATGTGAATCTGCTAAATGTTAAACCATAAGCTAATAGGGATGTTCATAAGATAATTGTTAAAACAGCATTATATCTTCTTTTGCTGTGTCTTTATTCTATATTACAATCAGATTTCATGCTCTATTTGTTTCTAGGTTGTTATGTTCTACAAGGTTATAAAAGAAATGAAATTTACATGAGGAAATTGTAAATAAGTACCACATGATAATTTATTGTCAAGGAAAAGCCTGAAGGTATGTGGAGTGGGTACATCTTTTAGCAAGGAACCCCAAAATCATACCAATCTGCATATCTCTACAACTATATTTAGTGAAATGTATTTCTTCTCCAGTTTTATTAGTGTGATTTCTACCATACTGAAGATACATAATAAAATTTCAAGGTTTAGAGAAAAGAAAATGAAACCAATCAAAGTTTATGAAAATCTCAATTTATCCTGCAAAGGATTAACTAGTAACCCCCTCCCCGCTCCTGCTATGCTGGCTGGTTTGACATGTGGTGATCTACTGATTGAATGACATAATGCCAGGCATCTCCTGCTGGCAGAAATACTACACAATGAACCGTCCTTGAAGTATATTGTGAAATAATTCACCACTGGGCTTTTATAAGTAAAAAGCAAAAACACAGGGGCAGTATCTACCTTCTCCACCCTCAATGTTTTCAGCATATAATTTGTTCTAGTACTACATACCTACTAACTTTTTGAGATAGAAACGAGGGACACCTATTAGCAAAAATTTGTAGGCATAAGACACACCCCCAGTCACACCCCCTTAAAGGATAATTATACAAAAAAATTATTAGTTAAATCCACAAGTGCTTTTTTTTTTTAACCACTGCGATTCGCTATACTGACTTTTGAAATTTACCAATTATAGAAATTTAGAAATTGGATGAAAGGTGTAGCACAGGGGAAATATTTTTTGAAAGATAAATAGTGCATTTCATATCCAACTATATGGATCAGACCAAAAAGAGGGACAAATGAGGAGGAAAGAGGGACAGAGGGACTTTGTTCCAAATCAGGGACAGTTGGGAGCTTTGGTACTACAGTTACACTTTATCAGTGCTTAACAAATTAAAATATATTAAATAATGCCTGAAGAGATTTACAATCTAAGATAGATGGGTGGCAATGGCTGTGAATGTTGAGAGACGACTGCTAGGTAATTGCTAATAGTAGGAAAATGGAAAAGCAATTTTAAAGAGATGGGTTTTGAAAGAATATTTACGCATCTTAAAAAGAAAGAAAGACACTAAAGAGAATTCTACAAGTGTGGGCTGGATGAAGTTATGGGTTATGGGAAGTTTAGCAGATCGGTTGACAAGACAGTGTTTTGGAGGATATTTGTGGATTAAGTCAGAGATATAGTGGGAGGATACACTGCACATATTCTGAAGGTAAATAATAAGTACTAGAACTTAACTGATGGTTAGAGTGAAAGACACTAAAGGGACTGACAGAGAAGGGAAGCACATAAAGAGTGGTAGAACACATAGGGGTTTATTTACTAAAGGCAAACAGATTATTACCTTTGCAAGTATGGTTGTACTCATTTTTCCCACAGATTAGTGAATGCGGTGAAGCTCTGCTAATGTCCATCATCCAATCATGTGCAAGCAAAATGCTGTTTTTATATTTTTCTTGCACTTGATTGGGTATTCTTTACAAAGTAAAGCTTCACAATATTCAATAAGCTCTGGGGAAAACTAGTGAAACTGCACTTGCAAAGTGCAGTCTATCTGCTTTTAGTACATTACCATGATAGTCTTGTCAGTTAATGACTAGACAGGATGAATTTGCAAAAGACTAGCTGAGGTAAAAAATTAGGAGGCATGGGGTAATTTTTTTGAAACATAGATATGCTACTAGAAAAATAGAGGGGGATCTATGTGCTGCCAATCTGGTATAAGAATAGAAGGGAGTCTAGTTTGAGAATTTTGACTTTCCTAGGATCATTTATTGTAATCCACTAGGGGTAGTGTGGTTTATCAGCGCCAGTTCATTTCTTATATTATATTATAGATATGCTACTAATTGCAGGAAATTGTCTCTTACCGGTAATTCAAGTAGACCCGTCATAACAATTCACATATCATATAAAGCAATGATGCATTTTTCATCATACCAAAAAAGTCTCTTTCCCAATAATAAACATGCTATAAGACTGGCTAGGCAACCCAAGTCACATGATATCCAGCTACCAATCTTTCGTGGAGAAAGGTTTTTCTTTTAGTCAGCAGTAATTTTAGAGAATAAAAATGCTAAAATGCTGCCCTCATTTACATAGAGAATCACAAACTAAACCTACAAACAAGATTTTTTTTACATTAAAACACTGATTCAGGTTAATATAAGGCAAAACTAGCTTCAAGCAGGTTAGTGCAGTTTAGAAGGAGCTAAACTGCAGGTCAAATGCATCTGTCATCAACCTCTGAATTATCTTAGAAGTATTTCAAACTGATTTCAAATGCTAGTTGAATGTACCTGAGAGTACACTGCATTTGATCAAGCACACAAGCCTTGGGAGTGTTTCACTTGCACATCTAATTAAGACTTTTAACATGACTAGCCTAACCTGAAATCTGTTCACTACTACGGTTTTCATGCCATACATACAACTTATACTGCCTTTATTGAACAAGCCTATACCTTTACTAGATCAACATGATTGAGAGTGTAGCTTACAAAAAGCAAAGAACGGAAAGAAGAAGAGAGAGCCTTCATTACATTACAGGAGATATATTTTTTGTTCCCATTACCAGCTTCTCAGTTATGGCATGCAGGGGAGAATTGGCCTTACAAAGAAGATAAACTTCACATTTTCCATAAAATATGATTCTACATTTTCTTAAGTTATCATGATTTCCGAGCAGGCCTGTATTTACCATAATGGCACTTGTGGGCCTGCGACTAAGGAAATGGGATAAGGGGGTAATGCCAAATCTCAACAGTTATAAACTGATTTTTTTTTTGCTGTTCTCTTGACACCTGTGGACATTTATGGCTAAACTCAACAAGCGCACTTTGGACGGTAGTGTGTGCTGGGGGATGTTATTACAAAGGCTCATTATAGGCCACTGCTCCTTTTTTAGTTTGTCCATCTGTGCAGTTAAAAAGTAGTTTTGAATATAACATCTTTTTTTTTTTTTTTATTAACATAATTGCATGATACAAGGGCCAAAGTTTGCACAAAATGGCATCATCATTCTGTTGTGCCCAGCACAATATAGTGATTCTGATTTGCTAAAGGAGTTGAGACTATGCACACAAAAAAGAGTGAAAATTCACTTCAATTATCTAATTATGTTAAAAACAAACTTTTGTTCATTTTATCTGCATACGATTGTATAATTGAAGTGAATCACTTTTGTGTGTGAACATTTTTACCACCTTTAGTAAATCAGTCTCAATGTCTAAACACAGTTATAGATATGCTGTGGCATTAGATATATCTGCTTGGCTATATACTGTCATCAAATATACCACTATATCTTTAAAAGATAAAATCAGTAAAATAAATAAGACAATGCCAATGGCTTTAAAGTGGAAAATTCACAATACATATTATATTATAACTCTTATTCTCTAGACACAATAAAAACTCCATTATCATGACATGGTTTTAATTAAAGCCCCCCCCCCCTCCCTCCCCCCTTCTTCCAAGAACCCTTTAAATAAGCATCAGTAGAAGATACTCCTGGTAGCCTGTCATCTTCTGAATGTCATTGTAGCGCACTGCGTGCCCCAGATGTAAAAGGTAACAAATAAGTCTCATCAAATGAATCACAGAAAAACAGTTCACTCTTTTTAAATTTTAATTAAGAGCTGTTTGGAGAATATATGTAAATGTAGTGACAAGACATTTTGTACTGCGGGATCTTCTTACCAGTGACATCAGCTGCCATCAATCCCTCTGCTCTTATGACTTTCACTTGAAGGAAGCCCACATCATTAAAACTGCTAAAGGATCTCATAAGACTCTGCAATTAACAAAAAAAAAGCCAAATGCATTATTAATGTGTACTTTTTTATTATATCGTTTAAACATAGATAATATTTGAAAGACAATACCAAAGAGGACAAAATCATTATTTTCATATGTGTGTTCTCAAAGCAACATTTTACCTATTACAGTTAGTCCGAGACTTGTAAATGCATGGGTCAAAAAAGTACAAAATGATTTCATTTTTTAAAAGAGCCAGTTGTAACAATAACAGCAGCATATTCCAAGCACAGAAAATTGCATAAGCAGACAGAAACATGGTAAGGTATTTGATGACAAAATAAAGAACATTGAATCTGCATTTCTGGATCTAAAAAAAAAAAAAAAAAAAATCCATAAGTCATGAGCTTTACAAAGATGGACTAAAAGGGCACAAAACCTGGACCTCAGAACAATGAAAAACTGTCTTATTGTTTAATTAGTCCACATTCAGAGAGGTCTATGGTTAAAAAAAACGCCTTGAACTTTCTTTACCAAAGAGTGCATCAAACCCACAACATGCTCAAAAACACATTAAGAGCCGGTTCACATTTGTGCGGCTGCGGCGTTCGCATGTAATGTAGGAGCGCACTGCTCCTTCATTACATGCGATCGGCTGTGCGGTGCGAGTTTAGCCATACACTTTGTATGGCTAAATTCGCACCGCACCCACAGCAAACACGCACAGGACCCTTTTTGGCAGCCGCATCAGGATCGGATCACACAGCGGTTCACACTTGTGCGATCCGATCCTGTGCGAACTGCAAGATCGCACTGCGATATGCGATCAAACTGGGGGTGTCGTTAAGATTACATTGACCCCCAGCGTATCGCATATGGCAGTGTGAACTGCCGGGGGTGCGTTTGCGATGCGGGAACAGGCTGCGGATTCGCAGCCTTCCCGCATCGCATAAGTGTGAACCGGGGCTCAGACATGGAACTGTGTGTATTTTTTTATGATTGAAAAGGGATATTTTGATGAACATAAGGCTTTGCAGCCCAAACCACAATAAGTCACTTATAATGTTATGTTTACATCAAAGCTGATTGATTTCTGAGGTATTGTAGTTGTAATAGAGAAATCCTAAGGATCATACATTCAACTATTGTCCCTTAATTTTTGCTAGCTGAGGATTCGTGATAACTGAAGTTTCTATAAGGTGTCTATTGAAAAGCAGGAAAAGCAACTGTTCACAGTGGTGTTAAATTGCTATAGTAGCTTCCCAAGCTATTACACCAATTTATAACACGCTTTAAACAGTTTAAAGTGGTTGTTAAGCCACTTGCATGACTTTCTTTGTTTTCTAAGCCTGTGTGTCTCTGCCTGTGTATGTGTTTTATAAAAAAAAAAAAAAAAACACTGTATATACCTGAATTCAGTGTGCTGCTCAGCGATCACGTGACCAGCCGCCTCTCTCCTCTCCCCATCTGACAGCTGCAGGGGTGGGGTCGAGATTCCCCAGCTGACGTCACTTGGGAGGAGAGGAGGGAAGAGAGAGAGCTGGCCAGCCACGTGATCGCCGAGCAGCACACTGAAATCAGGTATATACAGCATTTTTTTTTTTTTATAAAACACATACACAGGCACACAGGCTTAGGAAACAAAGAGGTTTATACAACATATTAACAGTTATTTCAGCAGCAGGAGGATTGGGTGGGCCATGACATGGAGCTGACAGACAGGGAGGGGAGGGGGAGGAGGACAGAGAAGGACACAACACAGCAGAGAGCCAGGCTTCAGATTATGGAGGCATGTACACTGACCATGGTGTCAAGGCTCAGCAGCCATGATACACCGTGGTCAGTTTACAGGGGGAGGACAGAAACTGGCAGGATCAGCCAGGTTTCTTAGGTGATATAGGGGGCCAAATTACACAGCACAAGCACGGTGCTGTATAACATGCTTTTAGGGAACAGGATCATTTTTTTTTTAGGGTAACAAACGCTTTACTCGCCATTTCATTCAAAAATTGGAATGAGAATAGGAACTGTTCCTTCATAATACACATGGCTAATGAAATTTAAATGTATTTTTATGTACTCCCAAAAGGACGATGAGAGAAATTTCTGGAGATCAGAGTACAATGTACATTTCCACCTCCTTATTGCTTCCTTTATACCAGCATTCCAAGAAAGACCAAATCTGTTCTAAAGGCCTACTCCCTTCTTTGTCAAACCTTTTGTGTAGTTAGAAATTATTTTGCTCACACCACATAATTCCCAGTTATTGTTCAAAAATTTTACAAAGTATTGTAAAGCAGTATTACAGTCTTACTCTTTCAGAATACTATCTAATGTAGAAGCGTATTTAGAAGAATTCCAGGCATTTCTGTTACATTTAACCTCAGCTCATCTGATAGTTTGTCATTGTTCTTGAGACTTCAAACATGCTTTTTCCAATAATAGTTAAAAGGTTACAAAATATTGTCTTCATATTTTATTGTAGCATCGTAGTTTTAGGCATCTACGGTTCAATGGAGCTTAGTGAATTTATAACCTGATGGTTTCAGCTCTGCTCACCCACCTTCCTAAGATATCAATAGTCAAGAATTTTGTATAATTGCTGTGAAAAACTGAATAACATATTTCTGATCTAGAACAGTTCCGATCTAGAAGTTTTGTGCATGTCTCATTTACAGGGACCTTGAATCTACCTTTGGCAACAAAAATGTCATGAACATCAAAAAAAAAAACAAAATGCCAATTTTCTTCAATAGTCAGTGTGCACTACATCAGCTACTAACACTACTAAAATTAGTATTCTTGCACTCACTTCCATTTCCGAATCATAATATGTTAAGTATGCCATTGTGACAATGAAAATAGTAGTTTTGGATCATAAAAATATCAATAAAAACGTTATGGATGTAAAGAGCAGCCCATGTTTTTATTAATAATATGAGAGAGCTGACAGTCAGAGCACACTGTGATATTAACATTATCTGTCCCAAGTGGATGCTCCCTGTTTACAGTGAAGATATGACCTTGGTTTTTAGAGACGAGAAATTATTAAGCTAGGTATATTCCCCTATGTGCATTAATATGATATTTCTTTTATATAAAAAGTATTTATGAGCCCTATTAACTTTCAATCTTTTTACATTTGTTTATTTTTCAAGCATGGTCTCAGAGGTGCTTAAATGAAAACCAGCTTCAGTGTTGACACAAAAAAGAGGATTTGAATGTTATTGTAATGACTTTAGGAGTTACAGCCCATAAATGGATATTTATTACTGTTGCCAACATGGGGTTTGACATAACAATGCACATCAACTTTAATTTACAATCTTACTCTATGTCCCTTTGAGAAACAGATCCAATGTTGTATTTACCTTTAGCTTTACTTTTGTCTCATAAGTATTATCACTGCAACAAGGTTGGGAAAGGTAGCAACTGTGAAGGGCCAGGTCAGATATTGTTTCTGCCCTCCTCACGAGTGAAGGTAACCTGATGTAGAGCCTTTCATACTTGACTCATTTTGTATGAGGCACAATTAGTATATTATTTTAGGATATTTATTAAGAAATACCATGGGGTACTGTTTTTATATTGGGGGCCCAGGGGAGCTTAGATTTGTCTCTGCCTTATTTAATAATGCGTAAAACAAGTTTAAGCCTTAGGAAGAAATAAACCAAAATACTGCTTTTTACAAAAACGTTAATTTGCAGTGTATCTTTTAAGTCACATCTCGTTTGTCTTTCTTGCATTTCCTGGTAACACTAGTCAGGTGTCACTTCTCATCTATTCGAATGTCCCCCCATATGAGCCAAAATAGGTCGAATAGGTCATGTGGGTCAGGTGTCACTACCATCAAATAAGTAGGGTGAGTCAAGTATCTCCGCAGTCAACTGGGCCAGATGTCACTATGGTCTTGTGGGCCAGGTTTCGCTACTGTCATGGCCTACCTAAAGTATACGAGGGAGACAAGTTAGAAGGGGACAAGTAAAACCTGACTAATCTAAGTTGATGCAAGAACACAAAGTTGTATAAGAACAGCTTAGAACAACTAAGAACAACTTGTATAAGAACACAGTATAATAACTTTCACGAGGTCATAAACTGCTATAATTTGACAGGCTTAAATATGTTTAACTAAATGTTAACAATTGCTGTGCAGACCCTAAGAGACCCAGACATGTCCTGTGTAGGAACTATTTTTTCTAAAAGAAATAAAAAATCATGCCTAAAGCTAGGGAAAAATAAAAAAAAAAAAAAGATTTTTATCGGGCACAGATATTCTTATTTCCCGATCTGGCTGCACCATTTTGAAGGGATGCAATATCTACCCACCCACTAAAGCCCTCAAGAAAACAAGCAAACAATACTTATGGCACTATTTTATCCATCTAAACATGGAACAGAAGAGCTGCCACCTTGAGATCTCCTGTAAACCTGGCAAAGTTCCTGGAGTTATTGGACCCCAAGATCTCAAGCTAGAGAAGTGGGAACCATCTTTCCCATTCCCCCACCATCAACACCCTTGATGACTGACACAAGAACATCTTCTAACTAAGGAAGAATCTCTACCCCTGCACTTGCTGATTGATACTTCAACTTTGTTTCATTACTGAAGGTTTTGCAAATAACTACAGTATAGTGATTCCTGAGATTTATATTGCCCTGTTTTCAGCTGTCATGTTCTTTCATTCATAACATGCTTCCAGCACTAAGTGGCTTTCCCAATCTTGGTATTGCTGATCCTCATTACCATCACAGATTTACAAGCCCATCATGCTGTATGGGATATAATGCCACATATATACCTATAGGGGTCCCTGACTGTTGCCTGCAGACCATTTAATATGCATTTTATAAATGGTTCCCCAGGGACCTTCTGGCTGCTTGACACAAATTACATTATAGATTAGGAGCAGACCTTGACACTCCCTCAACTGCCCTTTTTTGTACCTTATGCAAACAGCTAATGACACACCCGGCCAATGCAATTTGATGTAACAACTACTACAGGGCTCAAAATTTAAAGTCCAGAGCTACTAGCCAGGTTTTCGCCACCAGTTGCCCCATCAAACTCCTACCCTGCCCTGCCCCTAATTTTTCCCCTAAACACGCCATTTAAAAAATTATCTCATAAAATGACACTGTTAAATGTTTTTGCATTAATGCTGAAGTTACAAAAATAAATATTAATAACAACTTTATCAGTGCCCATCAGTGCAGCCTCATAAGTGCCTATCAATGCAGTCTCTCAGTGCCCATCAGTGCAGCATCATCAGTGCCGCCTCATCAGTGCCCATCAGTGAAACCTCACCAGTGCCCATCAGTGCAGCCTCACCAGTGCGCATCAGTGCAGCCTAATCAGTGCAGCCTGATCAGTGTCCATGAATGCAGCCTCACCAGTGCCCTTCAATGCAGCCTCACCAGTGCCTATCAATACCCCCTCACCAGTGCTCATAATTGCACCCCTTACCAGTGCCCATCAATGCAACCTCACCAGTGCCCATCAGTGCAACCTCACCCATGCCCATCAATGCAGCCTCATCTGTGCCCATCAATGCAGCCTCACCTGTGCCCAATAATCAGCCTCACCTGTGCTCATTAAGCAGCCTCACCTGTTCCCACCAATGCAACCTCACCTGTGCCCATCAATGCAGCCTGATTAGTGCCCATCAATTCAGCCTCACCTGTGCCCATCAGGGCAGCCTCACCTGTGGCCATTAATGCCCCCTCTCCAGTGCCCATGAATGCAGCCTCACCAGTGTCAATCAATGCAACCTCACCTGTGTCCATGAAAGCAGCCTGATTAGTGCCCATCAATGCTGCTTCATCGGTGCCCAAAAATGCAGCCTCACCTTTTCCCATAGATGCAGCATCACCTGTGCCTGTCAATGCAGCCTGGCCAGAGCAGGGGAAGAGAGAGGAGAGGAAGAGGAAAGCCAGCCTGATCATCACACAGCAGGAATCGCCCCACTGCATCACATACAGCTCCGCCTCCTGGCCTGGCTCCTTTGATAGACAGACCACCGGTCCAATGCTGGGACTGGTGAGGTCTATCATACTAACCGACCCAAGTGGAAGGACTGTGTGTGATGGGGAGCACCCGGCAATTCAAATGAAAGCTGTTACAGCGAGGCAATCCCCGCTCAGATTATGCGGCCGGCTTTCCTCTGCCTCTCCTCTCTCTTCCCCTGGGTGATTGCTGGGAGAATGGCTCCCAAGGCAGCTCCAAAATGCAGGCAGGTGAGTGGAAAATTTGAGGGCTGAACTACTATAAATGAGTTGGCAAACAAACACATAAAATGGAATTATTTGTGGATCATTTACCCCTTTAGCTTTCTAACTCATGAATCGTGGGCTCCCCTCACTGTTACAAGAGTTCAAAACCTATGAAGACCTCGGTAAATCTGTGATGTAGTGCTTCTTAAAATGATTTCAACACCAAGCCATTGTCACCAGCAGCCACCATCACCCAGAATGTGATAAGGTACCTGCTTGCCAGATTTCCATGACTCTCTTTCTCAGGAGAAGTCATGTAACGCATATAGGATTTTTCCAAAGCCGTCACTTGATTTCCCCAATGCTCTCTTGTCACCGGGAATTCCACCACTGAACAAACCAACCAAGACTTCACACAGGGGTTATCATTTAAAAAAAATAAGAGAACTGTCTCTCCATAGTGAGGAAAAAGACTAATGGCATCTTTATTAACCTCCCTGGCGGTATGATTCTTTCGGATTTTAGGTTCTGAAAGCGATACCATTGCATGTAATTCTTAAGAATGAGCAGCCCAAACCAACTATTTACATATGATTTTTTTTTAACTCTGCGTTCTTCTTTATAACATCTCAGGTATGATAAAGTTTGAAACACAAAATCATAAATTATGATATATTAAAAAACTATAAATAAGTTAAAGTATGTATGTATATATATATATATATATATATATATATATATATATATATGTATGTATATATACGTGTGTATGTATATATATATATATACATAAAAAGTACAGTAAAACTGCAGGAAAGGGCACTGGGGGGCAAACTAATATGATTTTTTTTTTATTTTGCATTGTATCAGTGTGTTTTGTGTGTTTTACATTTGAATTTGCCGCCGGTTCCACCCCCCTGCGAACGTCACGTCGCAGGAGACGGAAGCCGGGGCAGGGAGAGGATCAGGAGGAAGATCCGCCGCTAGACACCGCCAGGATACATCGCTGGATCCCGGTGACAAGGTAAGTAACCCCGCTTTCAGGATCCAGCGATGCTTCTGGAGGTACCCCGAGTGTGGCTCGGGGTTACCGCTTTTGGCTCTGAAATTTAACCCCGAGCCACGCTCGGGAATACCGCTAAGAAGGTTAAGTAAGTGAATACACTCAAAATGGTTTGAAAAAACATGCGTATGTACAAAAATATTACCATGTTGGCAAGGACCTCTGGGAACGCGGTGATGTCGGCACAACACTTGCCATGTTGAATTAGGAGCATTACATGATGGATTTCCTGGACCTGATTACTGGGACTTTTGTGGACTTTATGATATTCTTCTACTTAATTTTTAGTTTGATATATTAAATTCTGTCACAGCTGTTATTTGACTTATTTGGTCATAGTGCAACATTATTATATATATATATATATATATATATATATATATATATATATATATATATATATCCTTACCATTGTCAGAGTTACTTCACATGCAAGCCTCATTTCCATTTAAAGCGGTAGTATAGTCATTTTGTTGACTTTTACCTACAGGTAAGCCTATAATAAGGCTTACCTGTAGGTACAATTAATATCTCCTAAACCTGCACGGTTTAGGAGATATTTGCACTGCATGCAGCCACTGATGCTAGCAGCGCATGCGCTCTGAAGGTCCGGCGGACCTTCAGAGTTCCTTGCCGGGAATTTACCGGAAAGTTAATCCCCCGCGCGTGCGCGGGAGGGACGTCATCGCAGCTCCGGCCACTCACAGCGCCGGAGCCGCCAAACCCGGAAGAGACGCCGAGGGATCATGTCCGCTCCCACAGCGGTGTCCGGGGGTCCGTGTCGGGGCTTAGTTTTAAGGTAAGTATTTCATAATGAGCTAGTATGCGATGCATACTAGCCCATTATGCCTTTGTCTTGCAGGGTTTTTTTTTTTTTTTTTTGAGTATACAACCGCTTTAAATAAAGGACTGACCACTAAACACAAAACGTATATGACCTTTTTAGAAGTTGATACTTTGTGACACAGGCTCCAAGCTCTATTCTTGGATAAACCTCCAACATACCTAGGTTTTGTAGAGTGGCCTTTTTTAAAATAACTCTCCTCCCACAATGCCTATACCTTTTCAAAACAGTTCTGATAGCCTCTCCCTAATACCACATCCCTACTTAAATACTATATATCTGGTTAGAAAATAAACCAATACTTAGATATGCAGTACTTACCAGGGAAAGGGAACATGGAGCGTCACTACCCGCCAATGAATTATATTTCAAAGCAACCCATCTTTCACATATCCTGGCTTGGTTCACAATATGCAACCACAAACTTTGGGTCCTAATGAAAAAAATAGATTTCACCAATTCCTTTAAATGCCCTCATGTGAATACCTCCCACATCACTGCCTAATTTGTCAACTTCATTGCAGGCACATAGGCAATCCTATGTACTATAGCACCACTTCCATAGGAGACCCAGGAATTACTGCCCAGGTCTTCCCAAGCTTTGCCCTGCAGCCAGGCACACAACAGGCCCATGCACTCATTCTCCAAGGACCGTCTAGGGGATGTTGTTTTTGTTGTTTTTTTTTATTTTTTATTTTTGGAGAACTTGGATAAGGATGAGGCAAGTGGTGGGATACTCCAAAGATAAGAACTATGTACAACTGAGGACTTAACTTTCCTTTCAGGACAAGCTATGATGAAGTCAGGGCTTGAAAAAAACAGTAGACTTAAGCTTACGTAGTAGTAGAGCCATTGGAACAAAGTGCATTGAAGTAGGAAAGTGTGTGGACAGAGCTTTTCAAGACACCAATAGGTGTCCCCTTTAATAGACCCACAGCTGACTATAAGAAGGCACCAGGTGAGTAGCTAAAGCTCAAGGTCCCAAAGATATTTCAATGTCTGTACTCACAAGGCCCAAGGACAGATGGAGCCTCCTTTTAACCTTCAAAGTGATGTACTCCAGTGATACCATACAGATCTATGGAAGATAGCTCCCCTCTGTCAGCTTCTTCTAAGCACCTGGGCTCCCAAACGTCCGTGGCTCTGTTACAGCAGCTGGTTGCTACATCGCAGTGGCCCTTTCCATCTTGCCCACAGGACCCAGCAGACATTGGCCTTTTCACATCTGTCCATGCCAGCTTGGTATCATTATTTTAATCCTTTAATATCAATGACTTTTCTTGTTTACAATAAAACATTCAGATTCACCATAGGCTTCATTTATCATTGGAGGATTTTATGTTCACCACCCATATTCGGTTAGCGCTGCTTACATCGTTTGCCTGCCATGTAGTTACTATATGTACTAATCGGGACAGCTGCATCAGATTGGTTCGGGGACAGTGAACAGTGCTGCTTTCCATCTTGCTGTTGATTCATACCAATTGCAGGTGTGGTGGATTTTTAAAAGTCCTGCATGCTGTATTTTTGGTGCATGCCTAAAATTCGCACCAGAAACGCACCTCCCCATTAAAATGAATGGACGTTGCATCAAAAAAGCATCGTTGTGCATTTTTGGTGCACTTTTTGAGTTACATGTCCAAGTTTCACAGGTGCATGCCGGCAGACAGGAATCAACGAAACACCCCAAAACTTTACTGAAAGTATACCACGTTTTTAAGGGCACCAGTGTGAAAGGGCCCTTAAGCAGACTGTGCAATTAAATAGTAATATGCGCATTTACCTTTACAGACTGACTTCAGTGTTTTTCAGTCCCTTAACAAGTCCCTTAACCATGGGTTAGCATGAATATTATCTCTGTTAAATGGTACCCTATTTTGGGTAAAACCAAAAACTATTGAAAATAAATGGGACTTTGAGGTTTACAAGTAGTCTACTACATTGGTAAAATATTTAAAAAGCACAATCTATTTTATTCAGAACAAAATAATTTGTTTAAAAAAGGTAACAAACACTTACAGAACTTAATTACATTAGTAGTAATCAGAATAGATTCATGAAGGATTGTTCTTGCCAGACCAATCTATTATCATTCTATGAGGAAGTAAGGTGCCATCTAGATAAAGGAAGGCCTGTAGATGTTGTATATCTGGATTTTGCAAAGGCATTTGATACAGTTCCCCACAAATGTTTACTTTACAAACTAAGTTCTGTTGGCATGGACCATAGGGTATGTACCTGGATAGAGAACTGACTACAGGGTTGTGTCCAAGGGTGTTTATAAATAGCGAGTACTCAGAATGTTTCAGTGTGGTAAGTGGGGTCCCCCAAGGATCTGTCCTGGGACCAATTCAGTTTAATTAATTTATAAACGTTAAAGAGAATGTAGTAAACAGCTCAGTCTTAATATTTGCTGATGATACAAAGGTAAGCAGGGCAATAACTTCCAAACAAGATGTGGAAATTTACAATAGGAGTCTCCAATGTACAGCCCACGGGCCACATCCGGCCCGCTGGGACATTTTTTCCAGCCGGCAGCTTGAGTCGTCAGACTCACTGCAGGGTCGGTTTCTACTCAAGCTATGTTGGGTAGCAGGAACTGAGCTGCATACTCAACCCTGATAGTGGGGGAGGGGGAGAACCTCTGGGGGAATCCAGGATGGAAAAAGATCTGGGGGTCCTAGTAGATGACAAGCTCAGCAATGGCATGCAATGCCAAGCTCTTGCAAGCAAAGCCAACAGAATATTAACATGCATCAAAAAGGGGATTTAATCCAGAGATAAAATTATAATTCTCCCACTCTACAAGACTCTGGTCAAGTTGCATCATGAGTATGCTGTGCAGTTCTGGACACCAGTCCTCAACAATGATGTGTTGGAACTGGAAAGAGTTCAGAGAAGGGCAATAAAGCTAATAAAGGGACTGGAGGACCTCAGTTATGGGGAAAGACTACAAGCATTAAACGTATTGTCTCTGGAGAAGAGACACTTGAGAAGAGATATTATGGCAATATTCAAATACCTTATTGGTGACCCTAGCATAGGAAAAAAAAAAGTGTGAGGGAGTTTAAAAAGACATGCAGCCATTCATTGAAATTGGAAGAGAAGCGGTTTAAAGTGTAACTCCACTTTTTTTGAGAACAAAAACATTCCCCTTGGGTGGTGTATGCACATTACAAGGATTTTAACAAACTTTGTTGCAGATTCCTACCTTTTGTTATTCTGAAGAAATCACTGTTTGCTCGTATGTGCTGAGTGGGAATGGGAGTGGTTTCATAATTATCTTTCAGCTGTGGCAGCTGCAAAGCTCTAGTGTGGGAAGCTGCTGGGCCTGCATCCCTTTAGACGTGTTCCTATTGGGATTATCTTACCAAAAATTACATTTTCGTTGCAGGGGATGTCAGAAATCTGACTTGTATCTTAGCAGACTTCTGGGTAAATTGGTGAGCCAATCACACAAGCAGGAAATAATGTTTCTGGGGTGTGGTCACTACACATTCTGTGTACAGAACACCTCCAAGCAGCCATATTGCATTGCATTTCCAGAAAATTACAACAGCTGCAGATTGAAAAGGAAAGGTAATTTTTAATAACATTCAATTACAATATGATTTGTGTCGCAATTGTATAGGCTCTATTGTTTTTTTTTTTTATTTGCTATTTTTTTAGTCACAAAAGTGGAGTTAACCTTTAAGATTGAACTGGATGGACTGGTGTCTTTATTCAACCTTACCAACTATGTAATTATGTAGGAATATCAAAGAGATTTAAATGTGGCCAGTTCAACAGGGACCAGCCAAATTTTGATCCATCTATGGCCATTTCTGCTTGACAGAAATCAATTTAATGGTTGTCGGCTGTTGAATGGGACTGTTGGAAAACGTTTGTTCGACTAGTACCCGCAGCCAACCGGCTGCAGCGCTGATCAGTGTATTCTACAGAGGAGTCCCCACTGTCAGAATATAATAACAATGAGGGTGATTCCTCTATCCACATTGCCTATGTGAATGGGAGAATATGCTGGTTGATCAAAGAAAAACAAAATCTACGTATGGCTAGCCTAACAATGGCTACCAGAATGGTTAGAGCCACATGTTTAGTGACCAAGCTCCCAAATATATACAGCTGCAAGAAAAAGTATGTGAACCCTTTGGAATGATATGGATTTCAGTACAAATTGGTCATAAAATGTGATCTGATCATCATCTAAGTCACAACAAGACACAATCACAGTCTGCTTAAACTAATAGACTAATGACACCTCCAAGAGCTAATTGAAGTGAGATGTCCGCCAACTGGAGTCCAATCAATGACATGAGATTGGAGGTGTTGGTTACAGCTGCCCTGCCCTATAAAAAACACACACCAGTTCTGGGTTTGCTTTTCACAAGAAGCATTGCCTGATATGAATGATGCCTCGCACAAAAGAGCTCTCAGAAGACCTATGATTAAGAATTGTTGACTTGCATAAAGCTGGAAAGGGTTATAAAAGTATCTCCAAAAGCCTTGCTGTTCATCAGTCCACGGTAAGACAAATTGTCTATGAATGGAGAAAGTTCAGCACTGCTGCTACTCTCCCTAGGAGTGGCCATCCTGTAAAGATGACTGCAAGAGCACAGCGCAGACTGCTCAATGAGGTGAAGAAGAGTGTCTAGAGTGTCAGCTAAAGACTTACAAAAGTCACTGGCAAATGCTAACATTCCTGTTAGCGAATCTACAATACGTAAAACATTAAACAAGAATGGATTTCATGGGAGGATACCACAGAGGAAGCCACTGCGGTTCAAACAAAACATTGCTGCACCTTTACAGTTTGCACAAGAGCACCTGGATGTTCCACAGCAGTACTGGCATAATATTCTGTGGACAGATGAAACCAAAGTTGAGTTGTTTGGAAGAAACACACAACACTATGTGTGGCAAAAAGAGGCACAGCACACCAACATCAAAACCTCATCCCAACTGTGAAGTATGGTGGTGGGGGCATCATGGTTTGGGGCTGCTTTGCTGCGTGAGGGCCTGGACGGATTGCTATCATTGAAGGAAAAATTAATTCCCAAGTTTATCAAGACATTTTGCAGGAGAACTTAAGGCCATCTGTCTACCAGCTGAAGCTCAACAGAAGATGGGTGTTGCAAAAGGACAATGACCCAAAGCATAGAAGTAAATCGACAAAAGAATGGCTTAAACAGAAGAAAATACACCTTCTGAAGTGGCCCAGTCAGAGTCCTGACCTCAACCCGATTGAGATGCTGTGGCATGACCTCAAGAAAGCGATTGACACCAGACATCCCAAGAATATTGCTGAACTGAAACAGTTCTGTAAAGAGGAATGGTCAAGAATTACTCCTGACCGTTGTGCACGTCTGATCTGCAACTACAGGAAACATTTGGTTGAAGTTATTGCTGCCAAAGGAGGTTCAACCAGTTATTAAATCCAAGGGTTCACATACTTTTTCCACCTGCACTGTGAATGTTTATATGGTGTGTTCAATAAAAACATGGCAACATTTCATTCTTTGTGTGTTATTAGTTTAAGCAGACTGTGATTGTCTATTGTTGTGACTTAGATGATGATCAGATCACATTTTATGACCAAGTTGTGCAGAAATCCATATCATTCCAAAGGGTTCACATACTTTTTCTTGCAGCTGTATATTATATACATATATACACACACACACACACACATTTGTAGGCTAAGGGGTAGGGTAGGCACCCAAAGGGAAGACTCGGGACACACAGTGGTTGAGAATGCAGAATATATTGTTAACTGTTCCGTATACAACAATTGAATCTCTTCAAAAGTAATACCGAAACTCACAGCAGGTGAGCGGCAGACCAAGGCCAGTGGCACCTGGCACAGTGGCAGTAGGCAGGCAGATGCAGTAAGCACAACAGTGGGAAAGTTTCCCAAGAAGTCTGTGCTAATCCCCATACTGTCTCTCCTCCTCTGGAACCTGTCCCTGCGCTAGGTTTCCCTTTCAAGCGGGTTCCTGTCTCTACCCTCACCACATGCAGACCGTGCATAAACAGCAGTGGGCCAGGGCTTTTTGTAAGCTCTGCCCTCACCAAAGTTGGCTGTGCGGTCACCCGGGTGGCAGCATTCAATTAGACAGCAGGCCACCCGATTACCATGCGGAGCTCTAAGAGGAACAGATATTCCTCCTGTCCTCCACTCTCCCTGCAAGGCAGACACAACAGAACCACCTATGTAGGGAGGTCAACCTGCACTTGTCTACAAGTTATCCCGTAGCAGCTCACATTCCTAAAAAACGAATGCAGAATAGTTAAGTCCCTTCCTACTGAGATAGAACACCAGAGCACCAACAATTAAAGTGTTACTAAACCCACAACAGTAAAATCAGTCTGTATATGCAGTAAAGCATGCTTGTTATGCTCACTGTGGAACTAAAGGGGTTAATCCTCTGCATTGTGTAAAAAAGGCTGTTTGATCCTGTCTTCTATGATCCGCCTCGTCTTGCACAGTCCCCAAACCATCTCCTGATAGAACAGAGCCTTGGGAAAACTCTGCATGTGCTCAGTTTGGTGTGTATTTCCATAGAGTTTTTTTTTCCTTGGGAGGATGCAGTGATCAGCACTGTCCAGACAGAGGGTCAGGGGTCCTGTAGCCTCATAATCAGGGGAGAACGGAAACTCCTCCTACAAGCTTTAACCAGTGCCCGGCCAGAAAATGACAGAAGAAGTCACAAGACTGCTGATGAGAAAAGGTATTTACTTAGCAGTTAATATTTACTAAAATAATTGCATTTCCATGTTCTGTGTACTGTGGGAGACTACATATAGTGAATGCAGGGTCCTGGGTTTAGTAACACTTTAAATGATATCTATTTCTTACCACACAGAAGTACCCATGCGAGTACAGGTTATTTTTTCAATGCTTTAAGTCAGGGGTTTCCAACCTTTCTAAACAAAGGGCCAGTTTACTGTTCTTCAACTTGAAGGGAGCCGGACTGTGGCCAGTGTGAGTAGAAAAGGTCCCGGTGTCAGTGAAAAAAAAATGCCCCATTGTTTGTTTCAGTGGGTGACATTGGACCCCATTGTTGGTGTCAATGGGAGAAACTGTGCCCCATCGTTGGTGTTATTGAGAGGAATAGTGCTCCATCGTTGGTGTCATTGGGAGGAATTGTGTGTCTTCATTGGTGTCAGTGGGGGGAATTATGCCTCTTTGTTGGCATCCTTTGATGAAACAGTGCCCCAAGGGATGGATAAAAGCAAGCAAAGGGTTGCATCTGGACCCCAAGCCACAGTTTGGAGACCACTGTAAGTATATAGTTTATAAGTAAATATGTCATCTCATATATATCTCTAATTTAAAGGGCAACTCCACTTTAATAGGAAAAAGTAAATAATAATAATAAAAAAAATTGCATATACAACTGGGACAAAAGTCATATTGTAATTAAATGTTTTTAAAATGACCTTTCCTTTTCAATCTACAGCGCTGTAATTTTCTGTAAAATGCAATGCAACATGGCAACCTAATGGCATTCTGTACACAGAAGGTGTACAGAACACCCCCTAGAAATGTAATTTACTGCTTGTGTGATAGGTTTATGGCTTTACTGAAGTCTTCACCTAGGTACAAGTCAGATTTTGGCCATCCCCCGAAGCAAAAAATGTCCTTTTTGGTGAGATACTCCTGAAGGGTAATCACATCTAAAGGGATGCAGACCTTGCCATTTTCCTTATAAGATATGACTGATAAGTAACTGCCAATAATGACACAGACAAATAAACAGCTATTTCTTCAGAATAGCAAAAGGTAGGAATCTTAAACAGAGTTTGCTAAAATCCTTGCAATGTACATGGATCACGCAGTGGAGGAATGTTACTCTTTAACATGTAATTTAATCATAGAACAAGAAGCATCTAAATAGGAACCCTATCAAGATATAGTAGTGGTAGCAGTAGACAGATAAGTAGGGAAAGCTCCAGCAGGCTAAATAATGAAGTATATCACTATGAAAAGCCATGCCACTGATTCCTCTTTTTAGGATTCAGCATTGGTGGCAAACACCATTCCACGGAGTCCTTTCTTTATTGACAGTCTTATTTATTCTCAATAGTTTTTGGTTTTATGTTTATTCAGGATGAGGTATGCCTCTTAAAGGAGGTTGGTTTCCTAATTGCCTGTTTTTACCTTATTTTGGTTATTTAGGACAGGGTGGCACATTAAAAAAACAAAAAAACAAATGGACTAATCCTAGCCATAATGATGCTTAAAAAAGCTAAAAGGAACTATCAATGTGGGGGTGAGTAAGCCCCAGGCTGCTGGCTCTTAGACTCTAAATGGCTTCACAATGAGAAGGTGCAGGAGCTGCTGGCAGACTATGCTACTCAATATTGGGAGATTAATGAATACTCTGCATCTCCCCCAGTTGATGTGGGATGCTTTTAAAGCAAATACTCGTGGGCAATATATCTCAGCTATCAAATTGGCAAGAGCCGAGCACAATACACAGATGAACCTGCTTGAGTGGGCAGAGTCTGATGCAGCTTCCGACTTTGTATCCTCACCCACCAGGGAAAATTATTCCAACCTGGCACAGGCTCGTAGAGACCTGGAGCTTCACCTTACGTCCCTGACCAATGCTGATGTTGCTATTCAAGCTGGGAAGCTATTTGAATCTGAGGACAGGAATGGCAGACAATTGGCCAACCTAGCTATGGACTCTAGACAGCTGACAGTCATCTCTAAACTACTTTCAGATGCTGGGGACTCGGTCACAGATCCTCTTCCATATTTTGTATGAATTTCAGTGCTTTTTTCAATCCTCATACCACCAAGGTCTCTCTCCAGATCTCTCTTCCTTGCTGGAGAAACTCTACCCAGTCTCTCCTAGTCGTCCTTGTCGGACGCAGAGGTTGGATCCATGCATACAGACATCTCCATCTCTGAAATAGAGGGAGCTATTAACTAATTTCTCTGCAAAACTCCCAAGCCGGATGGGATACCAGGGGAATGGTACAAACTGCATGTAAAGGACCTAGCAATGCTCTGCAAAGTGCTTAAAAAAGTTACAAGTCGCAGTCTTTACCCCCCTCCATGTATCAAGAACAAGGCTCTGCGATTTCCCTTTTGAATTATGATTTAAAGTCCTCACTAAGTTCTTAGCTATGCAATTAACAAAATGTTTACCCTTCCTGGTCAGTATTGATCAAACAAGTTTCATCCCAGGAAAATTTAAACATTTACAGCTTCCCTCAAATAAATCAGCTTCTCGAGCCCCAGTTTTGCTAGATATAGCCAAAGCATTTGACTCAGTTGAGTGAGTCTACATGCCGACTGTACTGGAAGTGATGGGTGTTGGATCCCATTTTCATAACTGGATCAAAGTCCTTTAAAAGCCCCCCTTAGCTCAGATTAAATTGAAAGTTGAGTTACTTGAATTGTTTTCCATTTGCAGAGAGACACGGCAAGGGTACCCACTGTTCCCAGCCTTATTTGTATTAATGATGGAACCAATCACCCAAGCTCTACGTAATTCTCCCCTTATTAAAGGTATATCGGTAGGTCCTATTATTGAAATAGTGGCATTGTACACTGACTACATGATTCTTTTTTTGAATGACCCTGGTCCTTCACTTAACTGAGCACTAGCCCCGATTTCCTCATATTCTGCTCTAATAGGTTTAAAGGTTAACTGGGACAAGTCCCCATCTTGCCCATTGATCAAGAGGCGGGACTTGTTAGCTTGGTCCCACTTTCCTCTTTCCCTCATAGGCAGGATAAATCTCATTAAAATTAAGTTGCTCCCTTCTATACCTTACATTCTTCATCATGCCTCGATATGGATCCCCAAGAAATACTTTAGACAACTCAAATCTGCTCTGGCCTCGTTCCTCTGGGGTTCAAAACTGCCTAGATTTAGGTTGACAATATTACATAGACAATGGATGCAAGGTGGGCTGGCATGTCCTTATTTATTTGCTTATTACATCGCTGCTTTGCTTACTCAGGTGTATAACTGGTTAGTGGCGGATGAGAACAATGCAGCAGTGGTACTAGAGGCAACACACCTTAGCTCATACAAAGCCTTGCGTAATTTGCTATACAGAGGCCCTTCAGCCCTATCCCCAATTAAATATTTAATGAGATCCATCAATAGGGCCTGGCAATTGCAACACATGGTGTCCTTGCATAAATTCTCGCCCGAAACACCACTGTGATTCAATCCCTCTGACAAAACATTTTTTTCTATTTCTAGACCCTAATGTATGGGCCTCCAAAATAATTTAATATCTTAAACAAATTAAAGGGGTGTCCTTCAGACTTCTGATTCACTTAAACAGACCTATTCTCTCCCTAACTCTTACCTGTTCCGGTACCTCCAGTTGCGCCATGCATTTCAGTTGCAATCCCGCAATTAACCAGTATCCCTTACATTATCAGGGATTGAGTCCCTATTGCGAGAGGAATCCCTAGTGAAACCATTTTCTACAATTTGACCCACTGTACATGATGGTCTTAAAAAGCTTTTGTCCTGTTGGCGCACGGAGGTCCCGGAGCTGGATTCTGAGGATTTCTGTGATTACCCCATACAATACCTCTCTCTCAGGGGCAGACTAATACTATATAAAATTCTTATTGGAGTCTATCTCACTCCCAATAAAATTAAGGTTGCATAACATTTTTCCCCTACACCCATCTAAATGTTGGCGCTGTTCAGAAGACCCTGCCACCATGTTCTAACATTGTTTTGGGAATGTCCGGCAGTTAGGCTTTTCTGGACTGAAATTTCTCAGTGCATTTGCTCAGTTACTACCATTTCCGCACCCGTGTCCATTGATGTCTGCATATTGGGTCGAGTTAATTTACTAGCTACTTCCAGGGCCATGATAATTTTTATAAGGCTGTTTTTTATGCTCCCAAGTTTATAATTCTTAAATGGAAATGCCCTCAGGCCTCTACTTTTGACTTCTGGAAGTCTGTTGTTAATAAAAGGGTGCCATTGTATAAATTCACATTCAAACCTAGAGGATGCCCAAACAAATTCTTTAAGGGATGGGACATCTGGATGGAGTCCAGAGACACAGTCATCTCAGCTCTATTGCCCCCATGATTAGTGCTCTCCTGCTTCTCAGTATTCAATATAGGTCATTTCATTGTACTGTGGGTACCTGTTCTCCTGTTTTCTTCTTAGTGCCTACCAGCGGAACTGAGTAAGGTCATTTTGACTTTGGTTGCCAACAATCTAATTTAATCATTTAAACTCACAGGTTAAAAACAAAAAACAAAAATAGAGCTAAAAGCTTAAAAGCTAAGGCATATTTATAAAGCACAGCAATGTGCTTTACAAAAGTCACCCATCTCCACTGGTTCACTTGCTTTGGGACTCTGAAGCAAGCAGAGTCTCAGGTCAAGTTAAAGGAGTTGTAAACCTCAGACACAAAATATGAACAACCACCAAGACTCCACTTAGCCAAAAGATGGGTTCCTTATCCTCTTGACACACAGCAATACATGATCCACCATATAAAGCAAAAAGAAGGCAGCACCATAGCGTAATAAAGTCTCATACACTTTATTTTCAAAAAGGTTAAAAGCCTCTTACTTGAAATTAGTAGATCAGGAGCCTGTATACAATCGGTAACTTCTATGATTTAGATGACAGGTGCAGGTGATTGCAGCATGGCTGGAAGCGAGCACGGCTCCGTCCTCCGACCGGACTGCAGGAATGCAGGTGACGTCACGAACTCCTCCCTCCGCACGCGTTATGTCCCTGAGGGCGGGACTTCTTCAGCTCATCGCTTCCAGCCGTGCTGCAATCACCTGCACCTGTCATCTAAATCATAGAAGTTACCGATTGTATACAGGCTCCTGATCTACTAATTTCAAGTAAGAGGCTTTTCACTTGTTTGAAAATAAAGTGTATGAGACTTTATTACGCTACAGTGCTGCCTTCTTTTTGCTTTATATGGTCGATCATGTATTGCTGTGTGTCAAGAGGATAAGGAACCCATCTTTTGGCTAAGTGGAGTCTTGGTGGTTGAACCTGGCCCGAGTGCATGTATCCAGACGCCAGTGTGTGGCCATAAACCAATGCTGTTTTAATGCAGCTTTCAGGTGAGAGGCTGGCATTATAGGTGGAGGATTATCACAGTATGTGAGCACTCTTCGGATTAGGACACTGCACCGTGCACTCTCTCTGGGCTCTTTTTTGCTATTTGAATGGATTTATTACCTCTTGTATATTGGGACCTTTTTATTACATTTTAGTATTAAATTTTATCCATTTTCCTATGGACTTTTCAAGATAATTTTATGTATTTATTAATCCTTATTGCACATGTAGCGCTGCACCATTTTTTTCTACTGTTTCCATTTTGGTGTTGTTCATTGTACTAATGTGTCCAGCAGCTTTGAATTCTATTTATGCTTGCGCCGATATAATCTCTGGTTATCCTACGAAATATGAACAAAGCATATCTCTCTTTAGTTTGTACTTTTCTCAATTAAGAGCACTAAGAGTCATTACTGCTTTGTTCCTCCTCTGTCAGCATGAGTCATGTTTGACAAGTTTTCCTGACACCAAGAGAAAAAAGGTGACAGAGGAGGGACTTCCAGCTGATTGACAGCTTCAGCTCTGTTCCTGTGCGGTGTGTGAAGGAGGTGTGTCCCTTCCCTCTAATCAGGTTGCAGAGCTCCCATCACTGATCTCTACATAGTGTAACTTCAGCTCTCCCCCTTTTTTCTGGAATCCCCTTTCTGGCTCTCCCCCTTTTTTCTGTAACCTTAGACAAGCTGTATAAATTATGCGCTTAGAACGGATGTAGAGAAGAGAAGACTGCAGATAAACAGGTGCAACTTATGTAGGAGGATTTGTTTAATCTCTGGGTATCACCTGAGGCCAGTCACTTCACTGAGTATATGAGAGGGTTTACAACCACTTTGATTAATAGGAAAAAAGCTGGGAGAAGGATATCTTGGTTACATGACCCACCAAAGCCATGTCTCCTCTGTATTTTATAAATTACTTAGAAGTGTGATGATCTGCAGTTCATGAATAACTTACAAATGTGAAATCTGCTCTTCTTTATAAATTGGCCCCTATAAAATGATATGCCAAAGTTGGTCCCTTTCCCATATGAACAATTTATGACTGCTCAATTTGCATCATAAGTACTGAGAAGCCAGCACTAGCAATATTTATGCTTATATTAATAAGTGGTTTTATCAGAGCAAAAAGGCAAGAAGAATATACTCTGCTCTTAACATCTTGTTTTTAATTAATGTATGTATTGCTATTTCTAGGCAATATTACCATCATGAAAAAGCACATTCAAGCTCTCTGTGTTGCTTAGTACAGCATCTACTTACTTTCAACAGAGTGACCTGGAAATGAACTGCCGCTCTGCTCTAAACTCTTTGAAGTTTCACTCTGTATTC
Source organism: Pelophylax lessonae (assembly GCF_965119305.1). Classification (NCBI taxonomy): domain Eukaryota; kingdom Metazoa; phylum Chordata; class Amphibia; order Anura; family Ranidae; genus Pelophylax; species Pelophylax lessonae. The sequence continues at coordinate 161,370,247 of NC_138768.1, forward strand.
ACCGGGGAGATTGTAAGACAACAGAAGCCAATGGCTCATAAATGTCTCTTCCTATTAACTCTATGTCTAGAACACAAAGGTGACTAAGTCTCAAGTTACATGGCAGCATATAACTCCAAAAACTGCATGACGGAATAACTAATACAGCCAGTTCCATAAAAAAAAAAAAAAACTACAATTAAACCCTTCAGTTAATAGGTAGAATGTATAATCTTTCCTTTTAAAACTGAAGGAAAAATTTAAGATGAGAAAACAGGAATACATTTTTAATTATCTGGGTTAATCCAGGAGGGAATTTTTCCCCGTTTGAGCACATTAGACCATACTTTATAAGGGTTTTCTGCCTTCATCTGGATAAACTGAGGGTTTAGGATTTTTCTGAGGATGCAAGGTGTTTATTTTATTTTATACAATTAAACTGGAACTCTAGGCTATGCAAAATGGGAGTGAGAGATGACCCAGTGTGCACTAGATACTCTAGGGACCATGGGGATTTAATTCATCTTCTGCGGCAATGCCCAAAATTGCATCTGTATTGAACTGGGGTATTTAACACCATTATTAAGGTATTTCAGGTCACTATTTCTACTGAACCCAAGCCTTGTCTACTGGTTAGCCTGGATGAGGTTCCGATTGAGGAACATTCTAAACAGGCTATTCCCAGGGCTCTCTTCCAGGCCTGTAAACGAATTCTTAAGCACTGGAAAACAGCTGACCCTCCTACACCTAAAGAGTGGATCAATTAGATAGGGGATACCCAGCATTTGGAGAGGTATATCTTCCCACACAGGGTGTGCCCAAGCTAATTCAACAAACTATAGGACCCAATGTTGGATACCCCAGGGCTTTCCCCAGTAGACTTGGTTATGGATAGACTGCTGTTGTAAAGTTATTGACAAGGGAAATCAGCATGTAGTACTGAGTAACAATACAATGAATTTGAGGTGGGGTACTTATCTTGTGCGGGTGTGTGCCTTTCGGCACTAGTATCTGGAAATATGTCATGTATATGTTTGCTGTATGTTGTCTGGAACCTGTAATGTTTGTTTTATGCACTATGTTTCTCAATAAACTTCCTTTTGAGAAAAAAAAAAAACTGGAACTCAACAACAGCTGAAATACATATAAGTGGGTGCTGTCAAATAATGCAAAAATCTGCCCGTCCAGATCTGAGACTTACACAGCTCTGCCACAAATCACATCCATGTCTGAGAAGACAGGAGACCTAATATTTATCCACTGCAGTTAAGTAACAATTAAATAATCATATTCTTCTCAAGCAATGAGTTTATTTCTCTCACAATATGCTTTTTCCTATCAGTGTGTCCCTTGTTAGCACATAAATAGTGCAGTACAACTGACTGAATCCTTGTCCTGCAGATATTGATAAAATGCACGTTTGCAAACATACATATATTTTGGGGGGATTTAAAAAAAATCATATATAAAATACTTTTTACTTTGCATGATTTGCCACAATAAAATATCAAGCCTTATCTACAAAAACAAATTGTCTCCATCTTTTTAGTTGAGTAAAGAACAGTGATTTACAGTATATATAAAATCAATGCCTTGGGACAAGTATTATCATACTTACACTAAACCTGAACTCAAAAAGATTAGCTATTTTATAGTGAACATTTAGAAATATTCCTGCTGACAGGTGAATGAGGACAGGAAGGCTGTTGTGTAGCAAGAGTGTACTAATTGGTAGGTAAAAGAGTAGTCAGATCTAGGCAGAGGTCATGGGAAGGCGTCAGGCAAGAAAGTGGTCAGTTCCAGGCAAATGATGTGGGCAAGCAACAGGCAAGAGAGCGGTCATGTTTAAGAAGAGGTCCTAGGTAGGTGTCAGGCAGAAGAGTAGTCAGGTCAAACTGGGTCAGCAACAAAACAAGCAATCAGAAGTATAATATTGATCTTTTGCACAAATGGAAAGAAGACACAGCATCAAGCCCTTACAGGACTGATGCTTAAATTCCCCTCTGGATCACAGGACACATCCAGCATTGTTTCAGTAAGCACTGGAAGGCCTGGTAAGGATTTTGTATAAACATAGAGAATTGGCCCGCGGGACTTTATATGAGGTGAGTGCTAGTGGCTGGAGAAGAATTATTAACACAATATATATGTAAAACAATATGATTTATTGCATTGTATAAACAAGTGTTGAAAAATAATGATGACATGTAAAAATATCACATAGCATAGCTCAATGGCCATAATAGCATAGTGTGTACAACATGCACAATATTCAAACACATAGTATGAGTAGGTGTCCTGGTGTGGCCACTTGGTTCCAAAAATGTCCTGAATAAAGTATTAAGAGTTCCATGGTGATGGATTGTAATACACAAAGATCTGACGCGTTTCAGGAGCTACAACTCCCTTCTTCAGAGATCAATGTATTGAGTGTATCTACAAAAAACAATGCGTTTGAGTAAATATTGAAACTCGTAGGAATTTGATAAAAAATCAAAAAAGTATTCATGATTCAAAAATTCAAAAAGAGTATGAGGTACTCACAGGTTAATGGAACTAAATGGAGATTGGACTCCCGTGTAGGGGCAGCGGAACAGAGTCTGACCCGGGAGCTGAAGGGTCCCATGGAGAGCAGCCAGAGAGGGGGGGTCCATGGCAGATAGGAGGTGAGAAAATGATGGGAAGATGAACCTTCCAAATCTGTATTGTGAGTGAAAAAAGAAAAGTGAAGGCAGGGATGGGATGGAAAAAAATGGTGTGAAAAGTGAAAAAATTCCAAGCTGGAAACAAAAAAGTAGGTGTGGGGAAATAGGAGAGTGCATGGGCAGAAAGTGAATGTGAGGGAGTAGAGAAGAGAATGGTGGCCGTGTGCAATGGCAAATTGCCTGGAAATAGGGAGAAGAAATGGTGAGAGAAGAGTGCTGACCCAAAGGAGGAAAATGCCACTGGGAGGGTGGAACGGTGCAGAAAGAAAGAAATGAAGATCTGGTGCCCCACCTGCCATGTATCCCCGAAACCAGTCACCAGCCTGGGATCCTAACGTCATGCTTGGCGGGCAATGGCGGGTCAGGACAGGGCTCATCCGTGACCTCGTGGAGGAAGAGAACGCTGGAGGCGGACCTTCCCCTGCCCGCAGATGTAGGCACGCAAATGGCGTGGTGCCGTCAGTGTGATCACTGACGGCCGACGTCACATGTGCGGCATGACGCCGATGTGAAGGTGGACCCGCTCGTCCCAGAGAGGGGAGAAGCGGAGACAGCAAGGGGGGGCGGAGCCTCCCTCTTTACACATCGCAGCTCCCGGGGTCAGGGCAGCCGTCGCCTGTATGCACAGGAATCCAAAAAATCCAAAGGGGATGTAGCATCAATGTGAACGAGTCACATATAGGAAATTAAAAAAGTAAAAATACCTGTAAATGTTAAAGAGTATGTCATAAAAAAGATGTTCAAATGAAAAAGAGGAAAAAACCAGGGGATACACCAGGATAAAATCTTCAGCCAGGGAGGAGGAACCAGATCATTAAATGGGCACTTGTGGGTGTCTTCCACCCTAAATTCTGTACACAAGGGGCAATGGTCTGGTTCCCACCCAAGCACGCCTCCATCCCAAATTACATATAAACATAGAGAATTGGCCCGCGGGACTTTATATGAGGTGAGTGCTAGTGGCTGGAGAAGAATTATTAACACAATATATATGTAAAACAATATGATTTATTGCATTGTATAAACAAGTGTTGAAAAATAATGATGACATGTAAAAATATCACATAGCATAGCTCAATGGCCATAATAGCATAGTGTGTACAACATGCACAATATTCAAACACATAGTATGAGTAGGTGTCCTGGTGTGGCCACTTGGTTCCAAAAATGTCCTGAATAAAGTATTAAGAGTTCCATGGTGATGGATTGTAATACACAAAGATCTGACGCGTTTCAGGAGCTACAACTCCCTTCTTCAGAGATCAATGTATTGAGTGTATCTACAAAAAACAATGCGTTTGAGTAAATATTGAAACTCGTAGGAATTTGATAAAAAATCAAAAAAGTATTCATGATTCAAAAATTCAAAAAGAGTATGAGGTACTCTTTTTGAATTTTTGAATCATGAATACTTTTTTGATTTTTTATCAAATTCCTACGAGTTTCAATATTTACTCAAACGCATTGTTTTTTGTAGATACACTCAATACATTGATCTCTGAAGAAGGGAGTTGTAGCTCCTGAAACGCGTCAGATCTTTGTGTATTACAATCCATCACCATGGAACTCTTAATACTTTATTCAGGACATTTTTGGAACCAAGTGGCCACACCAGGACACCTACTCATACTATGTGTTTGAATATTGTGCATGTTGTACACACTATGCTATTATGGCCATTGAGCTATGCTATGTGATATTTTTACATGTCATCATTATTTTTCAACACTTGTTTATACAATGCAATAAATCATATTGTTTTACATATATATTGTGTTAATAATTCTTCTCCAGCCACTAGCACTCACCTCATATAAAGTCCCGCGGGCCAATTCTCTATGTTTATATGTAATTTGGGATGGAGGCGTGCTTGGGTGGGAACCAGACCATTGCCCCTTGTGTACAGAATTTAGGGTGGAAGACACCCACAAGTGCCCATTTAATGATCTGGTTCCTCCTCCCTGGCTGAAGATTTTATCCTGGTGTATCCCCTGGTTTTTTCCTCTTTTTCATTTGAACATCTTTTTTATGACATACTCTTTAACATTTACAGGTATTTTTACTTTTTTAATTTCCTATATGTGACTCGTTCACATTGATGCTACATCCCCTTTGGATTTTTTGGATTCCTGTGCATACAGGCGACGGCTGCCCTGACCCCGGGAGCTGCGATGTGTAAAGAGGGAGGCTCCGCCCCCCCTTGCTGTCTCCGCTTCTCCCCTCTCTGGGACGAGCGGGTCCACCTTCACATCGGCGTCATGCCGCACATGTGACGTCGGCCGTCAGTGATCACACTGACGGCACCACGCCATTTGCGTGCCTACATCTGCGGGCAGGGGAAGGTCCGCCTCCAGCGTTCTCTTCCTCCACGAGGTCACGGATGAGCCCTGTCCTGACCCGCCATTGCCCGCCAAGCATGACGTTAGGATCCCAGGCTGGTGACTGGTTTCGGGGATACATGGCAGGTGGGGCACCAGATCTTCATTTCTTTCTTTCTGCACCGTTCCACCCTCCCAGTGGCATTTTCCTCCTTTGGGTCAGCACTCTTCTCTCACCATTTCTTCTCCCTATTTCCAGGCAATTTGCCATTGCACACGGCCACCATTCTCTTCTCTACTCCCTCACATTCACTTTCTGCCCATGCACTCTCCTATTTCCCCACACCTACTTTTTTGTTTCCAGCTTGGAATTTTTTCACTTTTCACACCATTTTTTTCCATCCCATCCCTGCCTTCACTTTTCTTTTTTCACTCACAATACAGATTTGGAAGGTTCATCTTCCCATCATTTTCTCACCTCCTATCTGCCATGGACCCCCCCTCTCTGGCTGCTCTCCATGGGACCCTTCAGCTCCCGGGTCAGACTCTGTTCCGCTGCCCCTACACGGGAGTCCAATCTCCATTTAGTTCCATTAACCTGTGAGTACCTCATACTCTTTTTGAATTTTTGAATCATGAATACTTTTTTGATTTTTTATCAAATTCCTACGAGTTTCAATATTTACTCAAACGCATTGTTTTTTGTAGATACACTCAATACATTGATCTCTGAAGAAGGGAGTTGTAGCTCCTGAAACGCGTCAGATCTTTGTGTATTACAATCCATCACCATGGAACTCTTAATACTTTATTCAGGACATTTTTGGAACCAAGTGGCCACACCAGGACACCTACTCATACTATGTGTTTGAATATTGTGCATGTTGTACACACTATGCTATTATGGCCATTGAGCTATGCTATGTGATATTTTTACATGTCATCATTATTTTTCAACACTTGTTTATACAATGCAATAAATCATATTGTTTTACATATATATTGTGTTAATAATTCTTCTCCAGCCACTAGCACTCACCTCATATAAAGTCCCGCGGGCCAATTCTCTATGTTTATATGTAATTTGGGATGGAGGCGTGCTTGGGTGGGAACCAGACCATTGCCCCTTGTGGTAAGGATTTTGCAAACTCTGTGTGAAATACTGGGATTGATACTATTATGATAATGGAAATACTGGACGTCCTGGCAGGGATTATGTTAGCAGCATTGGAAATACTGGCAGAGATTCTGTGGGTACTTTTGAAAGTACTGACAAGGACACTAGAAGTCCTGGCAGGGAAGCAATGGCAAGGATTTCTATGTGTACAAGTTCTGGAAGTCCTGGCAGAAATTCAGAAAATCTGTCTAGAAATTCAGAAAGTAGAAGTTCTGGAAGTCCTGGCAGAAATGGCGGACTTGAAGGTACTGTAACATACACACCTTCCACCTTCCCCACCCATTACTTGTTAGCTTTGTTAGCAAATTTTCCTTTGTGCCGAACCCCTCCATTCGACAAGACTCTGAAGGGGCCCAGCCAAACTTTGCCTACATCTCTAATTCTTTAGTGGCATCCACCAAGATGGGTGAAGTCAGAGTAGAATACCTTCTGGGAAAATGATCTGGTGACACTGGCTTCAGACAGGACACATGGAAAACTGGGTGCACTATTAAGGAATCTGGGAGTGTGAGGTTAATTACCTACTGGACAGGAAATGGCCAATTAAGTTAGGGCACAGTTTCTTCGAAGGCCACCAAAGTGTCAAGTTAGAAGTCCAGAGCCGCACTGCATAACCCCTTTTTAAAAAAAAGCAGTCCCTTCTCTTCCTTCTCTTCCTATTATCGACCCTTCATTTGGCTCTGGGCTGAGCTTGGGTTATCAAAAACTACAGCCTATCTAGATTTAAGGTAGGGGGGATTATCCTGTCTTGCACATCAGGGAATGAAGACCATATAGAACAACCAGGGAGAGAATCAGGGTGAAATCCATAATTGCCCAAAAAATGAAGACAGCCAAGTACAGAGTAATGATATATTCAAATTCTTCCATGACAATGAGGCCCAATTGTCCTGGGACACTGAGGAAAAACACCTGGGGAATTGTTCCAGGGTCTTCTTCTTTTTTTCAGTTTATTCATTTGTTGAAGGATCGTACTCTGATAATAATGATGAGTGGATTTGTAGCTTGTAACAAATCTCCAGTCAAAATCATAGGATGAACTGCACCCTAAATGAGACAGAATTTCACTGTGGAGTCTTACAACTTCCCAAAAAAAGATTTCTGCTGTGTCTATGCCTGCTGGAGCACCTTTCATAGGGATGCAGTGGGCCATCTTGGCTGGTCTATCCACAATCACCAAAATAAAATCGCAACCCCCTGACAGGAAGATCATGACGAACATACTCCATGGGCGGGTTAGGATGGGCAAAACCCTGAGTAGACCTCAAGGTTTAGCCTTAGAGCTATTTGATCAAGCACAGGTTGTGTAGGAAGATATATACTACTTACAGTCCTTGACCAGATTGGGCCATTGAACGATCCACTGCACAAGGTCCTGTATCTAGACCACTGTGAAATGTCCTCGACCCACTCTAGTCATTGTACATCAGCAGAGCAACAAAAGTTTAGTTCGGGAACAGCTGGGTAGATTTTAGACACTGACTTAATTTGAGCCATTAGACTGGGTTGAATCATCTAGAGGTTCTTCTCAGCCAGAATTGTGTTGGTAGGAAAAGGAAAAAGATCATTTGGGAACATTTGTGACAGAGCATCAGATTTCACATTTTAGGACCCAGATCAGTAAGTGAAAAATGAACAAGTCAACTGGTAAGTTAGTTTAGTGGGGTAACGATGGAGGAAAAATAATTTCTTGGCTCTGGAAGCTGGTCCATAAAGGGCTGTGGAAACCTTCATGGGGTCCATAAAGATACCTTCCATTAAGATGACCTGCCCAAGGAATTGGAAAGTGTTTAATTGAAATGTATATTTCTCTGGCTTGACATGCTATATGTGGGTCCAGTGACATCCTAAGACCTTAACATGATTGCTGTTTTCTTTGAGGAAGGAAAAGAAAATAAGGATTTTGTCTAAATAAGCAACCATAAGCACATGGATAAGTCCCTGAACACCTCATTGATGAATTGCTGAAAGGGGGGCAGGGTCATTACAGAACCCAAAAGGCATCACCAGGTTCTTAAAGTGACCAAACATGTTACGAAAAGCAGTCTTTCATTCATCCCCTCCTGCATCTTTTAAACCCTGTAGGTCTAACTTGGTGAAAATTTTCAGAGGTCCTGGATTCTTAAAGAGCTCACGTACCAATAGGGGAAGGTAGTGATTCTAAACTGTAACTCTATTGAGAATCTGGTAGTCTGTACAAGGATGTAAGGAATGGTCCTTCTTTTCTATGCCTGTAGGCGAATTAGAGGACTAGATAGATCCCTTCTTCAAACTCATCAATATATTCCTTGTGGTCTAGGCAATCATGGTATGCAAGTAATATGTTCTCCATTTCTTACACCATGCAGAGGATGCTTCCAGGGTTAGTAAGGAAGAACTGGTGACAGTAAACCGAAGGAAAGGGGAGTTCTCCTGAGGACCAATTATTATTTAGATTATGGCTCTGTAGCCAGGGCTTGCCCAGAATGAAAGGAAAAATTGTGGCAAAGGATGTCAAAGCTTAGGTATTCTTGATGATCTGGAAAAATGTTGGTGAACAGTGTAAACATTGTAAAAGCTTTCTATGTCACTGGCCCAGTCAGTTGATAAGGCAGCCATTGGGCCTTGGTATGGAGAAGAATGTAGGACTGTAGTGAGAGGGATGTGTCTAAAAGTAAGTGCAAACTCCATATTTAATGATGGCCAACAGTAAAAAAGATTATTTGACGCCCTGCAGGGATAAACAAAAAGATATGTGAAAGGATGTAGTCATTGAAACATAGAAGGGTAGATTAACAGATGAGATCTTCCCTACCAGGCAGTCTTTTCAATACTTATAGAGGAACCTGACACACGGTAGAGGCAAAGACTGAATGACAGTGCTGTCACTCTTCCGAGAACAAGGAAGGTCAAACTAGACTTAACAGCATAGGTTCCGGCATTTCCTGGGTTCATAAGGATGTTGGAGCTGCTTCTCTTACAGGCAGTGGATTGTCAGGAACCCAGATTATATTCTCTTAGGCCGTAAAAATCTAGGTGGCCAACTTGATCAGTTTGTTCAAGATCTGAGGAATACAGACTAACTATTTCTTCCTATTCCTTAGAATAATTAGGCAAAACCGATGCTTAAAATAGTTTTAGCAGGAGTTTAGCATTTATTTCTTAGAGAAAATCATCTAAATCTGCTAGTGCATCTAACACTACCCTCTCCCCAGAATGTTGCTGTCCAAGGATGTCTTAATTGCTTCTCTTGTGGAGTGGAGCCACCTTAAGACAGGAAGCTTGTTACTGACCGAATCACCAGCTGAAAATAAAGGAAACAAGTCTAAAAAATGTAAATGAATGCAGCCACTATATTTAAGTATTGGTAAGCTGCAATATATTACACTACTGTATTTGAGTTTATTACTGCTTTAAGAGAATCCATACTGTATTCCACATATAGAAATCTGAAATATACTCTACCACAGGTCCCTGACCCTGGAAGAAGTAGGCAGGTAGCAGGCAAGAGAGTTGTAGGTTCCAGTGAAGGTCATGGGCCAGCAGCAGGCTATCCGGGTCAGCAAAGAAATCAAAGTATAATTTAGGTCTTTTGCATAAAACAGAGAAGCTGGAAAGAAGATGCAGCAACAGCCCCTGCCAGAACTGATACCTAAATACCCCACTGGGTCATAGAACATATGAAGTGTTTCAAGGAGCACTATATGTCCTGGTAAGGATTCTGTGAGCACCTCTGGAAATATACGCAATAATACTGCAAACCCTGGCACGGAAGGAAATACTGCTGCTCAGCAACCGCTGTCAAGTTGTTACTCAATGATGAGAGTTCAATACTGGTTCTAATGATCGATAAAGTCACTGTTCTCTCTGAGTCCATCCAAGTTTTATCCTGTGATAATAAACAAAAAGAAAGTGCAGCGCTATACACAATAACATTATGTGAACAAAATAAATGTATTTGTGACAACTAAACTCATATAAAAAAATAGTGATGAGTGTGTATCCAAATAAATGGTATTGGTTATAATAAAGTGTCCATAAAGGAAATTCCTCCCATGTGCCTGCAGCAGTACTGTACTATGTGGAGCCTTGTATTTTGCATATACATTTATTGAGTGAGGATCAATTGGCTTGACTTCCTGGAGCAATTGTCTGCCTTCCATCGCTGTATTTGCTACCTGGGGCCACCTAAGTGGATGTTTGAGCTTCTGCCAGTGGATTTGGATGTTGATTGAGTGCTTTTAGACCTCCCTGAGTGAGGGTGGTCGCTGGCCTTCTAGTAAGCCTCCTGCGTGATCACATCTTGGGTGTCACGTTTGCTGTCCTTGGATTTTTTCTTCACTCAGCATGCATTTTTGTATGGGAATTTCCTTTATGGACACTTTATTACCAATATCATTTATTTGGATATACACTCATCACTATATATTTATATGAGTGTATTTGTCACAAATTGATTTTTTTTTTTTTTTTGTTCACATATGTTATTGTGTAAAGCGCTGCACTCTCTTTTTGTTTATTATCACGTCTAGTATCAAGGTTATAGTGCTCAGCTGCTAAAATTGTAGGATCCAAGCACAGATACATTTCTCTCTTTTTACAAGTTTTACCCTGTGTAATGCCCTCATGAAGGGGAAGTGTTGTTACCCCTGAAACACATTGACTCTTTTTTATGACTTTTTTTTTTTACCAACAATTAAAGTAATCTTGGACTCTTTCATCTGGTTTTGGTCTGGCTCTCCTTTCTGAATTTTTGTATTGTCTGAACTACTGTTTGGTGGCCATCCAGGGAAGCCTTGCTGTGTGGGAGCGCCCTAGCTAGAGCTATTAAACTTGGTTGAATTTTTTTCATTTAACTACACAGGCAAGTTCACAGCACCTCTGTGAGTGTATTGTTCTGAAGTGCACTGGAAATACTGGCAGAGATTCTGCAAATGCCATTAGAATTATGGGTAGGGATAATGGAAGTCCTGGTAGGAAATCTGCGAAAACCCTGAAAAACTTTGACAGGGATTTTGTGAGTACAAGTTTGGAGTGGAATTTGGTGATGTCATTACTGTGTTGTTCACTGGTCTCCTTGCTGCAGGTTTTGTCATGAGAAATGGAAACTCTGCCTCTACTAAGATGGCTGCCTCCACACAGAGACACTGTGCAGAAGAAGGCATGATGTGTTACCCTAGGTTCACATATACGTGTTTCTGCCGGCTGTTTTTGCATGGGCAAAGCAGCTTATTTATTTCAATGGGCTGCCATGCCTGTACTTCCTGCAGAAAAAGGTGCATGCACGTTTTTCAAAACGTGGCTCGCAGGGAAATCGCATGGTCATTTTGACAATGTGATTTCCCTGATTTTCCTGCACCGCACACGTGCTGTGATTTTACATGCATTGGAATGCCATTCATAATGAATGGCAGCCCTACACATTTTCTCACAGCAGCATGTTATCGCTGTGGGTGGTTGCAGGTGTGGAAATCGCTACGATTCCCGCACCGGCAGCCACAAGCACAGGTGTGAACCAAGTCTTGGTATTAGGAAAATGTTCAGCTGCAGGGAGACCACAGACAATACTGCTGACTAGTGAAAGTTTACTGAGGTTAGTAAAGAAAAAACAAAATCCTTTTTTTTTAATTCTCCCATTTATGGTTGGGTAGTCAGAGTGAACACATGTCCCTCTTATTTACAAACCTTGACTTTACTGCCTTTACTGCTTTAATTATTAAATACCATGGTGTGAATCTGAGAATATAGACTGCTCCAAAAAATTAAAGGAACACTTTTTAATCAGAGTATAGCTTCAAGTCAAGTAAGCTCCTGGGATATTGATCTGGCCAGTTAAGTAGCAGAGGGTGTTGTTAATCAGTTTCAGCTGCTTTGGTGTTAATGAAATCAACAACAGGTGCACTAGATGGCCAACAATGAGATGACCTTCAAAACAGTAATGGTTTTACGGGTTGAGGCCACTAACATTTTTTTCCCTGCTCATCTTTTCTGACTGTTTTTCTTTAGTTTTGCATTTGGCTAGGGTCAGTGTCACTACTGGTAGCATAAGGTGATACCTGGACCCTATAGAGGTTGCACAGGCAGTCCAACTCCTTCAGAATGGCACATCAATACGTGTCATTGCCAAAAGGTTTGCTGTGCCTCCCAACACAGTCTCAAGAGCATGGAGGAGATTCCAGAACACAGGCAGATACTCTAGGAGAGCTGGACATGGCCGTAGAAGGTCCATAACCCATCAGCAGGACCGGAATCTGCTGCTTTGTGCAAGGAGGACCAGGAGGAGCACTGCCAGAGCCATACAAAATGACCTCCAGCAGGCCCCTGGTGTGAATGTCTCTGACCAAACAATGAGCAACAGACTTCATGAGGGTGGCCTGAAGGCCCGACGTCCTCTAGTGGGCCCTGTGCTCACTGCTCGGAACTGTGGAGCTCGATTGGCATTTGCTATTGAACACCAAAATTTGGGGGTCCACCACTGGCGCCTTGTGCTTTTCACAGATGAGTGCAGGTTCACCCTAAGCACATGTGACAGATGTGAAAGGGTCTGGAGAAGCCATGGAGAATGTTATGTTGCCTGTAACATCGTTCAGCATGACTAGTTTGGTGATGGGTCAGGGATGGTCTAGGGAGGCATCTTTATGGAGAGATGCACAGACCCCTACAGACTAGACAATGGCACCCTGACTGCCATTGGGTATTGGGATGAAATCCTTGGACCCATTGTCAGACCCTACGCTGGTGCAGTGGGTCCTGGGTTCTTCCTGGTGCACGACAATGCCTGGCCTCATGTGGCAAGTGTATGCAGCTAGTTCCCCGAGGATGAAAGAATTTATACCATTGAATGGCCCCCATGCTTGCCTGACCTAAATCCAATAGAGCACCAGTGGGACATTATGTTTCGGTCCATCCGATGTCGCCAGGTTGCACCTCAGTCTGTTCAGAAGCTTAGTGATGCCTGGTCCAGATCTGGGACGAAATACCACAGGACACATTCTGTCCTCTCATTAGGAGCATGCCCCGACATTGTCAGGCATGCATATGAGCAAATGGGGGCCATACAAAGTACCATTTTGAGTTGCTGCAATTAAATTTCAGAAAAATGGACTAGCCTGCTGCATCATTTTTTTACTTCGAGAGTATAAATGCACCAAAACCTTTTTCATCATTTTGGACAGAGTGGAGGAAGACTAAAATTATTTTTAGCCTGAGGAATGAAGTAAAGTATCCTCAATAACATCAAAGAGAGCAGTAAAACTGTCAGAATAACTATTTTAATCTATTATTTACTTAGTCCAAAACTAAAGAAAAATATGTTTTGGCTAGAGATACACCTTAAGATTAGCCTTTCAGATATAGTGGCACTCATAGTTTCACTGTGCCTGCATGATAATGCTGTAATAATAGAATTCATCAACAGGTGGCTCCCTACCAAACAGAGACAGTGAATATGGAGGCCAGAATCAAGTGGGGTCCTTTTTATTTGTACTGGTACTAGTGATTTGGATTGTCTAGTAAATAAACTTTCAAATATTTTATTTCTGGTCATGCTTTCTAGAAGCATTCTTGCTCTTAAGCTCTAAGATAGCGATTTCTTGTCAATGTTTAGCATGTGAAGCACAAATATACAATAAATTAGATAATTAACAGCATCAGCTTAAATTAAACTGACAAAAAACACCAACTTTTACAACCCTGCATACAAGATATTAAGTCAATGCAAAACATGGAGCTGCAATTTTTATTGGGAAGATGTTAAAAAGTTAATGAAAAAGTATTACACATATAGACTGCAATGTGTTTAGAATGGGGATTTATGACGGGCTTATTACAGTGCTCTGCACTGGTCGGATTGCATAATAATAAATATGTATTAACTTCTGTACAGAGTAAGCACCTATAATAAACTCTCGGCTTTGTAATAAGCAAATATAAATGCTAGATTATCATAAATACCTGGCTCTACAGAGCAATTTGCTATCAGAATTTGTGATGTGTTATTTATGAAAATTGTCATCCGGAAAGGAAAAAAAACTGGATGTTTTTCCTGGGACTAGAAAATAATACTGCTGCACAGGAATCTATGATTTGTTGTGAATTTGCTCTATCTTCAAAAGATGGGAAAAAAATGAAATGCTCCAGAGATGAGCCCTCTCTATTTTTTTAATGAAAGGCTGTATAATATATTTTCAGTATGGTTGCTGCAGCTGTCAAGGAGAGAGTCTCGGCTCAGCTCCATTATGGGAGAAGCAATACCCCATCCTATGGCATTGAGTTCCACAGAGGGGCCAGCCCTGATTGACAGCTTGTCACTATGACGTCTTATTCCATCTCTGTTATGGAGAAAATTAATGTCACACCACCAGCCTTATGACTCGCTGTCATCTTAGAAGCGCTCACCTTTTATCAATGCTCTAAATAACATTTCAAGCCCATCGTCTCACAGTGGACAATCCGGTCAAGGGACATTAAATCGGATGACTGTGAAATGTCATAATAGAAATCGAATGCTAACAACTTCTTTTCTAAACTAGCTCCTACGGTTTTTAAACTGTGACAAGGGGAACCAAGGGTTCAGCACACCCGTTCTGAAAAGGTCAGACAATCTCTCTTGGTCTGCTAACCATTAGTGGACCTTTTCCTTCTTTTAGCAAAAAAAAGAAAAGCATTTGTAATCTTTTTAGGCAGTTTAACATTATCACTTCAAGATATAATGTCCCTTTAATGCGTAGGGCTCTGTCTTTGAGCCAGGAACAGGCTAAATAGCGTCTAATACTGTCATTTCCCAGGACTTTTTCGATCAGGATGTAGGGTCAGCTCATTAGATGTCTCATTTAAGAACATCTCATAGGTTTACGGATCCCGGTGAGTGAAATCGCACATAAATAAATTCTATTTTAGTCAGGGCATGATAATTTATAGAGGTTTTCATAAATGGCACATGGGGATGGAGGGAGAGGAGCAGATAAAACAGACAATCAATAGAAATGATGGCAATTGTGTAATTATTGTAAGAGGCTTAGCCATCTGTTTCTGCTCTTTAGTACAGTATGTATGGGTCATTGGCCAGAGGAAAAATACGGCAATTATAACACAGGCAGGCTTGCAGTACAAACATTTGTAACAAAGGTGTCCTGCCTGACCTGTACAAGTGTCTCTTAGCAAAAAGTTAAACCTATTTTTTGTAAGCTTCCCATTACTGATGTGTATGCATGGTGCACAGCATTCGGTCTACACATACAAAACAGCAGACGGCAAAATGTAAGACGAAAAGGAAAACAGGAATCAGCTTACATGTTCAATCTCTCTGCAATAACATAAGACAGACTCTACTTTCATTTGATGGTTGTTGAAAGTACTTTTTTATTCATTTTAATGTAGTGTTTCAGGACAACTAAAAGAAAAAAAAATCGCAGCTGTTTCTGACCTGCTTTTATTTACTTCTAGATTAAAGTATGGCATATCAAATACAGTGTTAATAATAGAGTATCATTATACTGCATCTGAATGGTTGTAAAGACCAAACTTTACTTCCCGGACGCACACAGAACAATAAAGATGTGGAAGTTCTCTATAATGCAACACAAAGTCAATTCGAAAGTTTTTATATAAGCTAGACAGATAATTTTAGGTGTTAAGTTAACCACTTGCGCCCCGCCCACCGCACATTTACTGCGGCACTCTGCCGATGCTGGGCAAAGCGACGTAACCCTACGTCGCTCGCTCAGGAGACTTTACGGGCGAGCGCGCTCCCGCCCCGCTTGTTACCTAGGGGGCACCAGCGCGTTATGAAAGGTCAACTTATACCATAACTTATACCATAACTTCTAGACTAAAATGTATATTTAAATGCTAGGTAAAAAGTGTTAGGTCCTCTGATTCCTCCTGTATAGAATTGTATTGTAATTATACTGTCTATCCTCATGCTGTAAAGCACTGTTGGCACTATATAAATCTTGAATAAAAAAAACTGTTTCTTAGCCTCACAAAGTACAGGTTCGCTTTAACCACTTCTGGACCAGAAGATTTTCCCCCTTAATGACCAGGCAATATTTTGCGATTCGGCACTGCGTTATTTTAACGGACAATTGCGCGGTCATGCGATAGTGTACCTAAATAAAATTGATGTCCTTCTTTTCCCACAAATAGAGCTTTCTTTTGGTGGTATTTGATCACCTCTGCAATTTTTATTTTTTGCGCTATAAACAAAAACACAGCCACAATTCTGGAAAAAAAAACTATATTTTTCACTTTCTGCTATATAACATTCTCAAAAAAAAAAATGTAAAAATCAAAATTTTTTAACATTTTAGGCCAATTTGTTTTCTGCTACATATTTTTGGTAAAAAAAATTGCAATAAGCGTATTTTGATTGGTTTTCGCAAAAGTTATCGCGTCTACTAACTACAGGAAAGATTTATGTCATTTTTATTGGTTTTTTTTTTACTAGTAATAGCGGCGATCTGCGATTTTCTGCAGGACTGCGACATTGCGGCGGACAGATCGGACCCCTATAAATATGCACTGTTACTGTAATTATGACACTGGCAGAGAAGGGGTTAACACTGTGGGTGATTAAGGGGGTAAATGTGAGCCTAGGGAAGTGATTCTAACTGGGGGGGGGGGCGTGGCTTGTGAAATGATCACAGGGACCTGTATTCCTATATAGCAGGATCACAGGGGCTCTGTGATCATTCCAGAGGGAAGAACGGTCAGCTGTGTTCACAACAGCCGACCGTTCTTCTCTCTCCGCGTGGAACGATCGCCGGTGTCAGGCAGCAATCGGAGCTGCCTGCCCTGTGCAACGGAGTCCCCGCTGCCGAGTGGGGGGGGAGGGCACTGCCAGCGGCGCGCACTCGCCCCCTAGCTGCAGGTGTGCGACCGATGTAGGTCTACGTCAGTTTGCGCAGGAGAGCCGCACTGTCACAGTAAATCGGCGGCGGGCGGGCAGTCGGGAACCGGTTAAAGTGCATCTATAAACCCAAATGTATTTTGTTATTTTTTGTAAAGTGTAGCTTTATCTCATTTACTAAGCTCTGGAACAACTGCACTTGCATAGGTTGAACTGGATGGACTGATGTCTTTTTTCAACCTCACAAGCTATGTAACTAATTAACTAAAATATCATATTTGACTTGCATTATTTGCTTTATCGGCTATTTTGTGTTAGAGTGATTTGCTGTGCTAATATGAATTTGATTCATGCCCCAGCTACCTCCTGTAACAGGGTGACCACGATGCCTTCCTAGCCTGCAATGGACAAAGGGGTTTATTTACTTAAGGCAAATCCACTCTGCACTACAAGTGCATGTAGAAGTGTAGTCGCTGTAGATCTGAGGGGGACGTGCAAGGAAAACAAAAAACAGCACTTTTGCTTGCTCATGATTGGATAATAGAAATCAGCAGAGCTTCCCCTTATTTCAGATCTTCCCCTCAGATCTACAGCGGCTGCACTTCCAAGTGCACTTGTAGTGCAAAGTGGATTTGCCCTTAGTAAATCAACCCCAATGTCTCTCACCACCACCCAACACTTATAATTGACAGCAGCTCCCATACATAGACACCCCTACAAGGGAGACTGAGAGACTCTGCATAGCAGATCAATGGGGTAGGTGGTCACCTCAACTCAAACACAATCCAAGATTAGCAATGACATACATTTAAAAAGACATCCTACACACAAAAAAAACATGATAATGAACTAAGAAACTATTTTAACAGTCCATCCTTATGTCTAAGGTATTACTATGAGCGTTGTTGTTTATACTCCGTCTAGGTCAAAAAATTTCAACTAAGTGTCAATCTGTAAGGTGACAGACTGTGGGGGTTGAAAGGCAAATAGACTGTGCACTTTTGAAAGTGCAGT
This sequence comes from Pelophylax lessonae, assembly GCF_965119305.1. Taxonomy (NCBI): domain Eukaryota; kingdom Metazoa; phylum Chordata; class Amphibia; order Anura; family Ranidae; genus Pelophylax; species Pelophylax lessonae. Next base: position 161,388,268 of record NC_138768.1, read on the forward strand.
TGCATTCTGCAAGTGCAGTTGTTCCAGAGCTTTAGTAAATGAGATAAAACTCCACTTTAAAAAAAAATAATCAATCACATGTAAAGAAAATAAAAAATAGCATTTTTTGCTTGCACATGATTGGATGATGGAAGCCAGCAGAGCTCTCCCTCGTATACTAAGCTCTGGAGCAACTGCAATTTCAAAAGTGTACAGTAGATTTTACTTTAGTAAATCAACCCCAGTGTTTGATAATGTTTAACTAGTACACATTTTAGCTCGGAAGGCCAAAGTCTGAGTACTAACTGCACAAAGGACAACATACCAATGTTCTTTCAGTAGTTTTCTGTTATTCTCTGTGGTCCCTGAAAAATTTAGTTAGCAACATCTCCAAAGACTAGCAGTGACTGTGCATTGACCTAACTGGGCATTATATAGTCCAGATGTAACTAGTAGCTTAAGCATACTTTATACTTAAAGCTGAACTCTAGGAAAATAGCTAAATGCCCAGATAAAAACACAGAATTAAAAAACTCCTAAATGTACGCACTAAAGTGAATGAGTAGGGAGCCATCTTCTAACATATTGCTCCGCACCCAAGGTGGCTACTGTTGTGCTGTCTTAGAGAACTCTAACTCCAATATTGTGCTCTTGGAATTTATTGTTATGTAATAAGTATATATTTATAAAACAAAGATTTTAAAGATATATACAGGTGCACCTATAAAATGTAGAATATCAAAAAAATATATATTTTTTTTCACTAATTCAATTCAAAAAGTGAAACTACTACAGTCCGGTCCATAAATATTGGGACATCAACACAATTCTAATCTTTTTGGCTCTATACACCACCGCAATGGATTTGAAATTAAACAAGCTGTGCTTTAACTGCAGACTTTCAGCTTTAATTTGAGGGTATTTACATCCAAATCAGGTGAACGGTGTAGGAATTACAAAAGTTTGTATATGTGCCTCCCACTTTTTAAGGGACTAAAAGTAATGGGACAATTGGCTGCTCAGCTGTTCCATGGCCAGGTGTGTGTTATTCCCTCATTATCCCATTTACAAGGAGCAGATAAAAGGTCCAGAGTTCATTTCAAGTGTGCTATTTGCATTTGGAATCTGTAGCTGTCAACTCTCCATATGAGATCCAAAGAGCTGTCACTATCAGTGAAGCAAGCATCATTAGGCTGAAAAAACAAAACAAACCCATCAGAGAGATAGCAAAAACATTAGGTGTGGCCAAATCGACTCTTTGGAACATCCTTAAAAATAAAGGAAGCACCGGTGAGCTCAGCAACACCAAAAGACCCGGAAGACCACGGAACACAACTGTGCTAGATGACCGGAAAATTCTTTCCCTGGTGAAGAAAACACCCTTCACAACAGTTGGCCAGATCAAGAACACTCTCCAGGAGGTAGGTGTATGTGTGTCAAAGTCAACAATCAAGAGAAGACTTCACCAGAGTGAACACAGAGGGTTCACCACAAGATGTAAACCATTGAGTCTCAAAAACAGGAAGGTAAGATTAGAGTTTGCCAAACAACATCTAAAAAAGCCTTCACAGTTCTGGAGCAACATCCTATGGACAGATGAGACCAAGATCAACTTGTACCAGAGTGATGGGAAAAGAAGAGTATGGAGAAGGAAAGGAACTGCTCATGATCCAAAGCATACCACCTCATCAGTGAAGCATGGTGGTGGTAGTGTCATGGCGTGGGAATGTATGGCTGCCAATGGAACTGGTTCTCTTGTATTTATTGATGATGTGACTGCTGACAAAAGCAGCAGGATGAATTATGAAGTGTTTCAGGCAATATTATCTGCTAATATTCAGCCAAATGCTTCAGAACTCACTGGACGGCGCTTCACAGTGCAGATGGACAATGACCCAAAGCATACTGATAAAGCAACCAAAGGGTTTTTTAAGGGAAAGAAGTGAAATGTTACGCAATGGCCAAGTCAATCACCTGACCTAAATCCGATTGACCATGCATTTCACTTGCTGAAGACAAAACTGAAGGGAAAATGCCCCAAGAACAAGAAGGAACTGAAGACAGTTGCAGTAGAGTCCTGGCAGAGCATCACCAGGGATGAAACCCAGCGTCTGGTGATGTCTATGCATTCCAGACTTCAGGCTGTAATTGACTGCAAAGGATTTGCAACCAAGTATTAAAAAGTGAAAGTTTGATTGATGATTGGTAATCTGTCTCAATCCTTTTGGTCCCTTAAAAAGTGGGAGGCACATATACAAACTGTTGTAATTCCTACACCGTTCACCTGATTTGGATGTAAATACCCTCAAATTAAAGCTGAAAGTGTGCAGTTAAAGCACAGCTTGTTTGTTTCATTTCAAATCCATCGTGGTGGTGTATAGAGCCAAAAAGATTAGAATTGTGTCGATGTCCCAATATTTATGGACCTGACTGTATATTTTATATAGATGCATTACACAGAGTGATTCATTTCAAGCATTTCTTTCTTTCAGTTTTGATGATTATGGCTTACAGCTAGTGAAAACACACAATTCAGTATCTCAAAAAATGTGAATATTACATAGGACCAATATAAAAAAAGGTTTTTTTAATACAGAAATGTTGGCTTACTGAAAAAATAGGTCCATGTACAGTATAGTATGCACTCAATACTTGGTCAGGCCTTCTTTTGCATGTATTACTGCATCAATGAGGCATGGTATGGAAGCAATCACCCTGTGGCACTGCTAATGTGTTAATGGAAGCCCAGGTTTTTTTGATAGCAGCCATGTTTGCATTATTGGGTCTGGTGTCTCTCATCTTTCTCTTGACAATACCCCACAAATTCTCTATAGGGTTTAGATGGTCAATCAAGCACAGTGATACCATGATCGTTAAACCAGGTATTGGTACTTTTGGCAGTGTGGGCAGGTGCCAAGCCCTGTTGGAAAATGAAATCAGCATCTCTATATAGCTGGTCAGCAGAGGAAAGCATGAAGTGCTCTAGAATTTCCTGGTAGAGGGCTGAACTGACTTTGGACTTGATAAAACACAGTGGACCTATACCAGCAGATGACATTGCTCCCCAAATCATCACTGACTGTGGGAACTTCACCCTGGACCTCATGCAACTTGTATCCTGTGCCTCTCCACTCTTCCCCTGGACTCTGGGACCTTGATTTCCAAATGAAATGCAAAATTTACTTTCATCTGAAAAGAGGACTTTGGACCACTGAGCAACAGTCCAGTCCTTTTTCTCCTTAGCCCAGATTAGATGCTTCTGACATCTCTGGTTCAGGAGTGGCTTGACACAAGGAATGCAACAGTTATAGCCCGTGTCCTGGATATGGTGGCTCTTGAAGCACTGACACCAGTCGTAGTCCACTCCTTGTGAATCTCTCCCAAAATCTTGAATGGCCTTTGCTCCACAATTCTCTCAAGGCTCCAGTTATCCATATTGCTTGTACACCTTTTTCTACCACACTTTTTCCTTACACTCAACTTTCCATTAACCACTTCTGGTCCAGAAGGTTTTACCCCCCTTAATGAACAGGCCATTTTTTGAGATACGGCACTGCGTTACTTTAACTGACAATTGCACAGTCATGCAAAGCTGTACTCAAATAAAATTGATGTCCTTTTTCACCCACAAATAGAGCTTTCTCCTAGTGGTATTTGATCACCTCTACGTTTTTTTTTTTTTTTTTTTGTGCTATAAACAAGAATTGAGCGACAATTCTGAAAAAAAAAAAAAAAAAACAATATTTTTTACTTTCATAAATAAAACACAGCCAAAAAATAAATATATATATATATATATTTATCATTTTAGGCCAATATGTATTCTGCTACATATTTTTTGGGGAAAAAAAAGTGTATATTTATTGTTTTTCGCAAAAGTTATTATGTCTACAAACTAGGGGATAGATTTATGGCATTTTTAATCATTTATTTATTTTACTAGTAATGGCAGTGATCAGCTGCGTGGGGGATGTACTCACTAGATGAACATAGAGATCTGTGTTCCTGAATAGCAGGAACACAGGATCCCTGTGTTCATCTGTGACAGAACGACGACCTGTAAAATAAAATGTGAACACATTAAAAAAACGCTAGAATCATATGAAATATACAAAAGTTCAAATAAACTGATGTAATCAATAATAGAAAGTGCTCTTGTGCTCCAAGTGCTCTTCCTAAAAGTGCTGAAATGCTCCACATGAATTAATGCCGTGATGTGAAACACACCTCCTTTGCGTCCCTCCTTAACAGAAGCAATGGACCCCTTGCTTTTCAGTCTGGGAGTCAAACAGGCTTGGTTTAAATAAGACTGATGGGTCACACGGAACAGATCAAGGACTCCCCAGTAGCCTCTTAGATGTTTCAAATAATCCTCAAGTGCAGAACAAAGAGAAGGAGTCAATAGTGAAGTACCGCAAGGTTGCAGTTTAATTGCACAGTAAAAACATACTTACAGGACAAAAGATAAAAATGAGCAGGTAAATTGCAAAATGCTTCTGCAAAAGCTGTAACCATCATGTATTCCACGGCAACCAGAAGTGACGCTGTTAAAACTCGGAACCAGAAATTACGTCAACACATTTAGCCCTCTCACAGGGAGTCATCAAGGACCTCATTTCCAGGAAACCCAGACCTCAATTTATCCAAAGAGGAGCCACCTCCTCCTTGGTGACTGATCAAATTACATGACGGCCATTTTAGATGTAAATCTTAGATACCATTTTTTGTAATGTACCAATAAAAACACTTATTAATCAAGGATAAAAAAGTCCCCAACAATGTCACTTCCAGATAAATGCACATAACATTAGGAAACTTTATTATCAAAGTAGAAAATAAAAACAAAAAACTTCACTAAAAACAATGAATGCCTGCTGTACTGTCCCGTCTGAACACAGAGCCCAGAAGCGATGCAAACTGTGGTGATGGCTGCACTACACAGAGAGAGAGGAACTGACGTTGTTCCTCCCTCTCTGTGACTCTGGAAACCGGATTTAGTCACTTCTGGTTTTGTCTCTTTGTTTACCTGGCCATTAGTGATCAGAAAAGCAGACAATCAGATTGATCTGTGTCTGATTGGCTGCACTCGAGGCCAGAGTAGAGATGTAGGGTCTAAAAGACCCTAGATCTCTCCATAAAGAGGACCTGTCTCGGCCCATGCTGTGTCAAAAGGAATGTTATTCATCCCTTGAAATAGCAAAAATGTTAATACTAAAAAGCTTATGCGCAAATGCAAACGCATAGGTAAGTCCAACACGTATATGTAAACAGTGATCACATCACACTTGTGTGGTATCGTCACGAACATCAGAGCTAGAGCAATAATTCTAGTGCCAAACCTCCTGTGTAACTCTTAACTGGTAACCTGTAAAGGAGTTTAAAACGTCATCTTAAGTATCGTAGTTTGGCACCATTCCACAGGCATACGCAATTTTAAAGGGTGACATGTTCGGTATCCATTCATTTGCATAGAAATCATCTTTATATTTTAACAAAAAATTGGGAATTAGAATGTGCTTGTGTGCAATAAAATTAATTAAACTGTATTTAAAAAAAAACTGCGTTTGAAAAACCGCTACCCATCATCTTACTCCATAGGGCCTCTACTAAAAAAAAAAATATATATATATATATATTTATATATATATATATAATGTTTGGGGGTTCTAAGTAATTTTTTAGCAAAAAAATATAGATTTTTACATGTAGGTGAGAAGTGTCAGAATTGGCCTAGTAGGGAAGTTGTTAATATGAATGGTGGAAAAAGGGGAAGGGATTTTCTTTGAGGCTGAGGCTGGTGCCTCCAGCGATCAAGACATATCTTGTGAACAGTTAACATTTTAGTTGAAGCTCAGTAGCATAGACATTTATATTTATCTTCGGGAAATTTGTTATATCTGGAAAATTAAAGTAAACCTTTCCCAAGCCTAGACAATTCAATACAATGAAAAATGTAGAAGTGAATACCATCTTTAAAAAAACACTTGTGAAACCATTAGTGGATTTGGTAATATAAGCAGCTGAAATAATGTGCAAATCTTCACTGTTCATGTAAAAGTTGAGCTTGGCCCAATCTCCTTCTGCTTCTTAAATCTTTCAATTGGTTGGGCTCTATATAAAGGCTTTAGAGGTGAAAGGCGTTGTAAGAAACATGATATTTGCAGGAAAAGTGGAGATATGCATAAAACGTTAGCTGTTTATATCTCTACATCTAATGACGGTTCACAAATCTAATTTTCACAAAAAGTTTTGATTAGGGTTTTATTTTTTCATAGGCTCAGTTTGATTCGCCCAGATTTATCATTGGTTTACATTAACACTTGAAATTTTGAAGGAAGATTTACAGAAAAAGACAACATTAACAGTTAGAATCTGAGCAGCGTTAAAAAAAAAACAGCACATCCAGTTCTGATTGGGTGATTTATTTCCATTAATGCCACTGACAGATATGTATCTTGACGTTTCCTGTAAATACGAACATTGCTCCACCCCCTACAAAGCCTTCCTTCTAGTCAGTGAGGTTACCCATCACATCAAAGGACCAATGAGGAGGCTTGGAAGGTGGGGTGGGCAAGAGAATGCTTGACAGTTTAAAACTATTAAAGCTGCATCAATCTGTGCCTCTACTACCAATTTGGACCTACTACCCATTTGGACATATGATTTTTGCTGCAGGTGATCTTTGTTGTTGCATTTTTTTTGTCATCATTTGCTTAGTTTGACTTCCCTAACTGGTCTGTATTGTAGTTTTTCAGGTAACAAAAATGTAAGGCTCAAGCCCTTCTGTTTCAAATTCACAAATTCTACCCCTCCAAATAACACCTATAGAAATAATTTCCCACTATTCCCCAACACTTTATGTAAAGGCTGCTACCTCTGTTTACATCAGCCAAACCTGCTGAGAATGTAGAGCCTCCAATTGTTTAAATAAATATATATATATATATATATATATATATATATATATATATATATATATATATATATATATAAAACATATGTTAGTCTTCATTGAAGGCTTTGTTTCAAAAGAAGGGTTTATTGAATTGTGTGCAGCAACCTAACCTCTAACTTGTCTAACTATTACCTTAAAATGGAACTTTACCCAAAAGGGGAAATTCTGCTCTTCCTCCTTCTCCAGGTACCTGATTTTGACAAGTACCCTCTCCCCCACTTCCTGTCAGATCGTCGCTGGGATCTGAGCAGAAGTTCAGCTCCCCTCCTTCCCCCATAGCCTTCTGGGACACAACACATGTCCCAGAAAACTGCAGGACCAGTCAGAAAATGCAGCGCAACGTGCGCTTGCACAGTTGTAAGCCGGCTGTAAAGCTGCAAGGCTTCACTGCCAGTTTGCCTTAGTGAAGACGCCAGCTCCTGCACCCGAGGCCACTTGAAGAATCGGCTCAGGGAAGGATATCACTGGGTCCAGGGGCAAGTAAGTGTTCTTATGTTAAAAATCAGCAGCTACAGTATTTGTAGCTGCTGACTTTTAATTGTTTTGAAGGAGACTGGAGCTCCTCTTTAACTGTTAACCCTAGCCCTCAGTTAACTATTTCTGTAATATGAAGCTTGCAAACTTGCTGTGGGATTATACTGCAGGCTCTATAATTTATATGTACTTATAGAGCATGTCCATACATGAATTCAAATAAAGAGTTTTTTTAAGGCATTATAAATCATCCTACCTGCACCCTGTGCTTTTCAACTGCATAAGATGTCCATTAATCATGTAGTTTCATGGTGTCATCTGTTGCCTTGTGCATACAGCCCATACTATCTTCACATTCCTTGGTTAGCAGTTTCTGCGTCTGTTCAAACACGAGGCATGCAACATAGCACTGCATAGGTTAATGCATGATATCTGTCTGTAGTCTGAGAACTAACATATCCTGTGAACAAACTATATATCCCACAATGCCTGCTTCTCTTAGTCTAGTGTCCTGCAGGTGGCAGCTGCATGGCAATTAGATTTGATACAGACACAAGCAGGCAAGGCAATAAAGAGAAGAAATGTGTTTCATCACATTAGCACTCCCACATTGCATGATGTAACACAGAGGAAATGGCGAGACATAGATTGTGACCCAGAACAAGAAGTTTCCTGTCCCATTAGTGAATAGGGACAAGCTAGGTAAAAAAACATATGGACATAGGGGAATTGATCAGCCATGACACTACAAACTGCAGTCACAACACGTGAGCCCATCATTACATGGTAAGGCTCCATGTACACGGGACGTTAGAAAAAATGTACTGCAAAGCTAGTTCTGACGCCGGGAAAAAGAAGCTGTTAAACGTGCTTTCAGTAGCTTTTTCCATTGGCGTTATTGCACGTTTGGCCACGTTGCTTTTAGCAGCGTTTTTTCTGCCTCCATTCAAAATCAATGGTTCCCTATGGGAGCCTATTGATTTGAATGGAAGTTGCACCGCAAGTCGGATCATCCTGATCCGACTTGCGGTGCGACTTGCGCTGTGAGAATCTTGAGGGGGAACTCCACGCCAAAAATGGGAAAAAAACTGCGTGGGGGTGCCCCCCAGGTTCCAAACCAGGCCCTTCGGGTCTGGTATGGAATTTGAGGGTAGCGCCACGCCAAAAAAATGGTGTGGGGTCCCCCCCAAAATCCATACCAGACCCTTATCCGAGCACGCAGCCCGGTAGGGCAGGAAGGGGGAGGGGACGAGCGAGCGGCCCCACCCCCCCTGGACCATACCAGGCCACATGACCTCAACATGGGGGTTGTTGGTGCTTTGGGGCAGGGGGAGCTCTGCGCCCCCCACCTCAAAGCACCTTGCCCCCATGTTGATGGGGACAAGGGCCTCATCCCCACAACTCTGGCCGGTGGTTGTGGGGGTCTGCGGGCAGGGGGCTCATCGGAATCTGGAAGCCCCCTTTAACAAGTGTGCCCCCCAGATCCAGGACCCCCTCCATATGTGAATGGGTATGGGGTGCACTGTACCCCTACCCATTCACCCCATAAAAGGCAGTGTATGTAAATAACGACAGGAGTTGTTTTGGAAAGTTTATTAAAAATCTTCATCCGGACTTCTCCGCTCTGGTCTTCTCCCTCTCCGCTCTTCTTGTCTTCTGCTCTTTTGCTGTCCGCTCTTCTGCTGTCCAATCTTCTGCTCTTTTGCCCTCGGCTCTTCTTCTTCCTCCGGTCCTCCTCAGACGATGTCTCTGGTGATTATGCCGGTCTCCGGTGTCTGCAGCTTGTTATATAGCTGGGGCTACCCTCAAATTCCATACCAGACCCGAAGGACCTGGTCTGGAACCTGGGGGGGACCCCCACGCAGTTTTTTTTCCCATTTTTGGCGTGGAGTTCCCCCTCAAGATTCTCACAGCGCAAGTTGCACCGCAAGTCGGATCATCCTGATCCGACTTGCGGTGCGACTTCCATTCAAATCAATAGGTTCCCATAGGGAATCATTGATTTTGAATGGAAGAGAAAAAAAAACGTATAACGTGGCTGAACATACTTCATCACGTTCGGCCCCGTTCGGTCCCGTTTTTGCATTTGAAACGTCGGGAAACACACGTTCAAACGCAAATAATTGCGTTCCAAAAAACGTCCCTGAACTCAACTGCCTGCAAATGACTGTAAATGACCATGTGTACATGGACAGATAAGATAACATGCAGGTGGGTTCAGGGGCTTCTGAAAAAAACGCCCAACTGCTCCTAAACGGCCATTTACAACGTCCCGTGTACATGGAGCCTAAGGCAAACAAACGCCACAAGGAAAATAACTACACTAATAAGTATTGAAAACAACAAAACTATTTAAAAGTCTGAAAAGCCTTTAAAATGTATCACAAGCCAAAATATTTTTTCCTAGTTTTTTTCCCCAGTTTTGGCGAAAGTAAAGAAGTGTTACTATGAAGACACAGACCACAATAAAAACCCTACAGAGTAAACTAGCACATGTACAGTGCGTAATGCACTCTTCATCTAGGAGCCTATAAAATACAATAAAACACTATTAGGGCATATTTATGGTCAAAATATAAAATCATATATTTATTCCACATTGTTTTTCATTTTTTTATCGAGCAAAAATAATTGAGTACTGTCCATGGTACTTTTTTATTTGCAATAACATTCAAATGTTCTTCTTGGACCTTTAAGGAGGGGGTACACCCTGAAAGCTTGCCTTAAAATTTTGGATAGTAGTGTAAAAAAAAGTATCACAAACAGTACTACACTGTGCACTAAATTGGCTACAATCACCTCAAGAATTATTTGTAGCCTACCTATTAATCTTAAAGATCTTGAAGGTTGTAAACTTACTTACTGTGAATTTTCCCACACACTTACTTCCTTAAATGTTGCGATACCTATTCACTATGCCCTGTAATCAGGCACTGCTGTGTTAAAGAATTCACAAAGCCTAACTTCTGAACTACAGAGGCAATGAGAGGAGTGACTTCAGGAGGTGGAATCAGAAGAGCAATCACAGTTTGCAGGCAGCAATGTAGCACAGTATATGTAGTTCTTAGAATCTTACAGTAAATAGTAGGGGAGAAGCTGCAAAGCATGCAGGGAATCCAGGAATGAGATGGTCAGATGACAGGCAGACTCACAACAGGAAAATTTTTCAAGTAAGCTTAAATTGAATTGTCAAACATAACTCTTGTTTGTATTGCTATTACAATGCTGATGTTAAAAAAAATATGGAAGCTGTGACCATTGATTTCCTTTAAATTTGCATCCAGTGCTAAAACATACCTAGACTTCTCTATACTTGAAGACATTGCTCAGGCATAGACCAGTTAATATTATACACATATATTTATCCTCTCCCACGAGTTGTCAGGAAAATCCAGGCAGAAGACAGGTAGGAGAAAGCTGCCCCAGGCCTCTACTTAAACATTACTGGTTTACACGCTAATGTAGACTTCATATAATAGCATATAGTCATAATGTAGTAGCTGAACCTACATTGCTTCAGTAAATTGCTTTCTAATAATACACTGACATCAAAACCACACAGAAGAAGCCAGAAAGTACTGAAAACATCTTCATCATAGTGATAGGTCTACATCTCACATACATAAGACCCCTTATAAAGATTACTTGAATCTGTGATCTGCACAATGGAATCCATTACAGAATGAGTTTTAATAGAGGTGGTCATTGTGAAAACAATATTGTTGTAGTAAATGTCTTGCTCAAATGTTGGTTAATAGCTGAGATGTACATAGTACTGTTCATTTGCTAAAAATTGGAATGGTTAAATTACTGAATATGTTACCATTGGAAATATTTTGCTAATTTCTGGTACTTGTGAAGGTAAATTTTACACAAACACCAATAAACTCAATCCACAATGAAAATACATTTGGCTGGACTTCCACTTAAATGTGTTTCTTATTTTTATTCAAAAATGTCCTTGTGTTCACTCAAAACTAAATATAAAATCCAGCATGGAGAAAAACCATCCTTAGGAAAAAAACAGTAAATAACGATTACACTGTAATATGAAATTTAGGGTTTTGTACACTTGCATGACAAAGATGTATTATATTCTAGGTGTAAATTTAAAGCATAGATGTAGATCTTCCTGTTTTCCTAATGAATAAACAACAGGGTATATTTAATATTATAATGTGGAGCACAAAGACATCTTGTTGTCCAAAAAAAAAACTAGCCTAGTCTGTCAACATAAATTTCTGCTTGCCCGTAATAGATTACACTATACTGATTTTTTTTGCACTAGGTTTTTTTAAAAATAGTCTGCCCACCCAAGATCATAAAAAGACCCATCATCTTCATCTGAGTGGCCATTCTTACTGTCACAGTAATGTTACATTACAGAAAGTACAGTAAAAGAAATGAGTATTGTGTTTTTGACATGAGAAGATTGGCACACCATGACTGGAGACAGGATGAACAGAGAGCTCCAAAGAAATACCTAGCCATGGGAATCCTCAGAAGATATTAGAAACCAGCATGTAAAAACATAAAAAGCTGACTGGGTGGCCTAGGTTGAATGAGCACTGACAGAATAAGTAAGAGAACCTAAAAAAATGAAAAGAAATATACATTTCTCTAAACATGGTGATATTCCGTTCAGACATTGATCTTATCGCAGTATTTACACTGATATCCTCATTTTTGAGATTCGTAAAATAAAAATGATCATACATGATGGGGGGGTTAAAAATATGCAGTGGATTTAGTTGCTTGTCAGTCTTTAATGGGGCAGGCAGATAATTAATTCAGCTAAGGTTTACACTGGTTCTACAGTTGGCAGCAGTAGCATTTCCCAGTACTTGTGTATCCCTGGCTGTCTTCCTCTTTAGGGCTTGGGTGCCACACAGCCTGGGAAATTGATGTTTATTGGCTGCACTGGTGGCAGACCTAAGCCCCACCTCCTACTGTGAGCAGGAGAGAGAAATTGAGTGCAGCTCAGAGAGGGGGTATGTGATTGAAAGTATCAGTTGCCTTGGAACTTAGTCCTCTCTATGGGTGTGAGACAGTCGCCCAGGGAAGACGCTTACAGCAAGAGACCAAGAGTCTGAGACAGCCTTCTAAGTAGCCGAGAAGAAGGGATCCCTGCATAATTACAAGGATACGAAAGATGACTGATGGTGGGCACAGAGGGTAAGGGGACCTATCTGAAGCAACAGAGAGGGAAACACACGAGCTACTGGGGAGACCCAGATATAGTGGCCTACATCCCATACTGTCCTTTACAGACCTGTATGGATCACCATGGAGAGAGCATTCCGTGTGGACTCCCAGAGACCCTTTTTACTGTTGGTTAAGAGAACAAACACCAACCAAAGCTCAATTATTGCCATTGATATGTTGGAGTATTGTTGGTTCCAGTTACAGGGCAGGTCATCAATGGAAATGGAAGGAGAGGTCAACATTTCCATTATCTCCTGTGGGCGGGGGGACTAGAGCTACACTATATAGAATGAAAATATCTTTCTACCTGGTCTAGAAATAATAATAGTGTATGTAAGCCAAAACTTTCTGTTTGACCTTAGTAGACAAGGGTTAAAACTTCTGTCAAAGTAATTCATACTTTCCCTGTCCTGCTGGAAGGAATTTCCCTTCACTTCCTGTCCTAGAGATTCAACAGAAAACTGGTATAAATCTCTCCAAAGTTACCGGAATTCCCATCTTTGAGAGCTATCATCAGAACATGTGTGCCCATTGGAGAATTTCCCCTTACTTTTTGCTCTGATGAATATTTGGATTTCCCTTCATTTTTCTTACAATAATCACCAGGTCAAATCGAGGGGTGAATTCTGCCAACAGGGACACAGATGGCAATAAAAACTTGACAAAGGGTCTTACCCTTTCACATTCTAATCTACAATTAAAATAATATTTGCCCTTACATACACTTTCATTACGAAGAGTCAGAAGTTGAATAAGTTATTTTTTTTAAGCATTAGAAAATACAATACAGAAAGTATTGCTGTAAGTTGTAATATGCATCAACCTGAGAATCAAACTTTGAACTAGCAATGAAAATGTCAGCTTTCACACTGAGCACCACCTCTAGACGGCAGCAGGTAATGACACTGCACCCTTGCCTCACGATAACCTGCTGAGCAAGCTTTAGGCTGCGCGTGTCTTGTTCCCGTATCTTGCCTCTTCACTTGTGCCACTCTCCACTGTGTAAGGAGTTTCATATGGCACAAGGCCAAGGGCGTTAAAGCCTTCTAGCCATGATTTCTGTCATAATATTGCAGCTTCAACTATCTAAATACACCACTTTCAGTCTCCATTAGTTTCCTGAATAAAAGGTTTTGTTTAGCCGTGCTAAGTCACCTCTATTAAAGTGTGTTTATGATAACGCTATTGGAGTATAAGTTGTTCGAGCATTAGCAGACAGCTGATTCAGTGGAGATAGCCTGAATAAATTTACCAAGGTGCACATCCAGCTAATCTGTTTGAAGAATATTGTACGGCATTAGTACCAGCACTTCATGTTATCTGCGCTGACTGATAAGGCACATCTTTATTAAATTCAGTTATTGAAAGGATTCCAGTCAGGGAGTAGAAATATTTTATAATCTGGGAGAAAAAAAAAAATTAAGCATCTCTTTGTTAGGCAGAGTTTGGTTTAATGGCTGAGTGTCTAGAGAAGGCTTCTAAACACCTGCAGTACTGTACAATAAAAGCTTTGTGATATTAACTGGAAATAGCTTTTTCTCCACTCTTACAAGCCGACTTTTAGCGATAGTCTTTGCAGCCAAACACTAGTGTTAGAGCTCCACTTGCTGTCTGTCTGCTGGAAGTGCTCACCTCTACTTTTCCGTGCTCCTTCTCTAAAGGGAATTATGTCATGAAATTGCTGATATAAAAAAGGCCTAAAACAAGTATTGGGCGAATTTTGTTCCCGTGCTTGAAATTAATATTGCAGAAATGTCCAATTATGCTTTGTCAATGAACGTACAAATAAACATACCAATACAACCACAGACATAGTGTGGTGTCAATTATTTTATATATCCTATATAAATTACCTCTAAGGCTTCATAGTGTTTTTTTAAGCTCCTAGAAGCTGTTATTAGCATTTTTTCTGCTCCTAGAAGATAAATAGTGTTACCCTATGTGTCCATGCACACTACTTTAGGCTTTTAGTATTTTTTGAGTTTCAGCATCTCGGAGCAGAAAGAAAAATGTGTTTGTAAAGTTTCTTGGAGCGTTTTTCCAGCAGAAAAAAAAAAAAAGGTGTATGCTCCTAAAGGCTCTTCAAGGGGAGAGAACCACAAGCGCCAATCTGTGTAGCATAAAAGTACTTTAATATGGGATAAAAGCAATGTTACTCACAAGAGTAGCATAAATACAGGCTTTTATCCCATATTAACATTGCTTTTATCCCATATTAAAGTATTAATAATTATATTAAGCAATATTATATAATATAATATAAGCAATCATATTGCTTTTATTCCATATTAACATTGCTTTCATCCCATATTAACATTGCTTTTATCCCATATTAAAGTATTAATAATTATATTAAGCAATATTATATAATATAATATAAGCAATCATGTTGCTTTTATCCCATATTAAAGTATTAATAACTATATTAAGCAATATTATATAATATCATATAAGCAATCATATTGCTTTTATCCCATATTAAAGTACTTTTATGCTACACTCAGATTGGCGCTTGTGGTTCTCTCCCCTTGTGTTTCATGACAGAGCTGCTTCTCTCTCTACTGCCAGCAGCCATCTCAGTGGACAGAACTTTTATTGGAACTTTTAACGCCCCCGACCCCCCAGCTTAGTAAGGACTGCCTGAGCAATAGTGGTGATCTGGTTGCGCCATTGCTGGGATAAAAGCAATGTTACTCACAAGAGTAGCGTAAATACAGGCAGTGAGTAACATTGCTTTTATCCCATATTAAAGTACTTTTATGCTACACTCAGATTGGCGCTTGTGGTTCTCTCCCCTTGTGTTTCATGACAGAGCCGCTTCTCTCTCTACTGCCAGCAGCCATCTCAGTGGACAGAACTTTTATTGGAACTTTTAACACCCCCAGCCCAGTAAGGACTGCCTGAGCAATACTGGTGGTCTGGTTGCACCATTACCCCCTATTCGTTCCTAAAGGCTCCTAACTGCTTCTAAATGCTACTAAAAAGCTACTAACAGCTTTTTTTTTTCTTCATGTACTGCAAAAACGCTAATAAAATGCTAATGCTCCCAAAAGCTTCTAAAAGTTACTAAAATTCTACTAGAAGCTGGCACAATAATGCTATTATCAGCATTTTTTTCTAGCTTTTTGTTGAGCTTATAAAAAAGGATGGTGTGCATGGAGCCTAAATCTGAGTTTGACCCGAGCTGGGTACCTGCTTCTTACAGCTAAATTGAATATTAAAACATATTCTATAAACATATAATATTTATTATTGCAAATGTTTCTGAGTGATACCTTTTGGTTCACTTTTAGTAAAATATTTGCATGTATTGTGAGTTAATGGTTGCTGTAGATCGATCGATAGATAGATATCGATCTACAGCAATAGATAGATAGATAGATAGATAGATAGATAGATAGATAGATAGATAGATAGATAGATAGATAGATAGATAGATAGATAGATAGATAGATAGATAGATAGATAGATAGATAGATAGATAGATAGATAGATAGATAGATAGATAGATAGATAGATAAAAAAAGGAAATACACACAAATACACAAGATTTTTACAGGTTGGGACAGGTTAATAAACATGATATACTGATAAATGATTTTGTTTATAAGACTTTGGACATTATTCGCACCAAAAGTATGTGTAAATGTGACTGTATCATGTGCATTATTTATTATATTTAACATATTTTCAAACACGAAAATCATATAAAACACTGCTATACAAGAAAAAAATAATACAAAATAAAAAAATAAAGCATGGCAATGTACTTCTAATATTACAAATACCCCACATTATTATTATTATGATATTAACAGGAACTTATGTTTTTATTTTCTGAATAAGTTGAATTCTGAATAATGATTTCCAAATGCACACAGTTTATAAAAGAAATAGCTGTATATACTGCTGTAGTACGTATGGTACTAAGTGATGCTACTCACTATACTTTAACTTTAATCATCTAAAATATTAATGTAATTTCCCTCGGCAGTGGGGTTTAATAGCCTGAATTTAAAGCTTTAATCATGGCCATTCAGACAGTATTTTGTGTAGATTTGGAAATACAGGGTACTGCACTTACTAAACCGCTACACATAGCCACAATTAATTCTAGTCTCTGCTAACTGTGATCGTTCTGTTTTTAGTAGCCACTAAAGCACCACCTGATAGACATCTAATTGGTATTACGTACATATCTCCGCAGAATCTCCTCACGCTCTTTTTGATCTTCTAAGCAGCTGACATGGAGGTCAGAGACGCTGATGGCAGATGAGGCTGTCAGAGTCACCAGCAGAACCAGGCAACCTTCCCCTTCTTCCAAATTCAGCTTCAGCTTGTGAGTTTGCTCTTTGCTTAAGGCCGACAGGTCAATCTGGCACCTAGAAGCAAAAATTTTCGAAATCAGCAAGTGTCTCTCTTCACCAAATAAAATAAGATGGGCCTAACATAGCCCATATAAAAGCCAACATACAACACATCAGATGGGGGATCTGCATAGTTGTGATCTGCTACCCTGAGTCAGAAAGTTGCATTTAAATAGTAATACTGCATAAGCCCAGCAGTTACATAGCTCAGTCAACCATGTAGAAGAAAAGAAATTGAAAAAACCTATTCATTTCAGAGAAAGAAGATCATACGGCGAGGTGTTTGCTCATTTCTGTTACACATAATGAAGGGGCTGGTTCATTCTGTAACAAACTCTGCTCTGTGTGCTCTAAAATGTCTGCAATGTATTTCAGGTGTAAAGATCTGCTTATTCAGTAAAGCTGTGCAAAGAACAATACAGTAAACCCCCCTCCATTGCGGGGGTTACGTTACGGACCTAGCCGCGAAAAGTGAAAATCCGCAAAATAGAAAAACCCTATTAAAATACATTGTAGGCATGTTTTTTTTACTGTCACTGTACGTGTAAAAGCATTTTAAGGTCTTTAAACACACTTTTAAAACAATAGAAACTCATTTAAACACATAAAAGATACTGAGAGACATAGCAAGAGCTATGGAAAACACAAAAATATTTCATTTTTAATGATTTATATAGTAAAATAACATTACAAAAAAGCCCGCAATATACCGGGACCGCAAAAACTGAACCACGATGGAGCGGGGGTTTACTGTATTATATTTTGCAGCCAAATTAGGATAAATGGCAACATGTCCCCATCCAGAAAAACTTGCAGCTTACCTTTTTACTGTAGATGCTATTTTCTGGAACTTTCAGCAAGGAAACATTCTACTTATTTCTCTTTGTTATTAGGGGGGTAGGGAAGCTGTGTTTACCCTCTTTGGGGGCAGATATCTCATCAGTTGTAATTCGATTTGTCTGTCTTAACAAAAGGTTAAGCCAGGAAAATATAGCCAAGAAATATTAAAAAAAGGTCTCTGTGATCATTTCACAAGCCCCACCCCCATACAGTTAAAAACACGCCGCTAGGTACACATTTAACCCCTTGATCACTTACAGTGTTAACCCCTTCCCTGCCAGTGTCATTATTATAGTAACAGTGCATATTTTTAGCACTGATTACTGTAGTATTGTCACTGGTCCCCCCAAAAGTGTCAAAAATCTCAGTCAGGGGTCCGATCTGTCCACCGCAATGTCGCAGTCCCACAAAAATAGCAGATCGCTGCCATTACTAGCATAAATCTTTCCCGTAGTTAGTAGACGCGATAACTTTTGCGCAAACCAATCAAAATACGCTTATTGTGATTTTCTTTACCAAAAATATGTAGCAAAAAACAAATTGGCCTGAAATGTTAAAAAATTTAGATTTTTAAATTTTTTTTGGGGGGAATGTTATATAGCAGAATGTGAAAAATATTGTTTTTTTATATTCAGAATTGTCGCTCTTTTTTTGTTTATAGCGCAACAAATAAAAATCGCACAGGTGATCAAATACCACCAAAAGAAAGTTCTATTTGTGGTTAAAAAAAAAGGACATCAATTTAATTTGGGTACAGTGTCGCACGACCGCGAAATTGTCTGTTAAAATAACGCAGTGCCGAATCGCAAAATATGGCCTGGTCATTAAGGGGGAAAATCTTCTGGCCCAGAAGTGGTTAAAAGGCAAAGAGTCATTACTTTTTGCAACCAATCATATTTTACTTTAATTAAAAAGAGTTATGATTGGATGTTAATGCTCCCTATTTTGCTAAGATTATAAAATCATACTAATGCTTTTTAATTGAATACTTTTTGGGGATGATGACCATTACACATGCTGCTCTGCTTAAATGCAGAAATGCTAGCATTTTTTACCTCCAAGCAATACTAACCACAGACCTAAAACTCATTTAGCTGTTCAAGACAGAGCAATGCAAAGGTTTCTCAAGGCAAATTATTTACCCTTTAATGTGAAATGCAGGACATTCCCTCTCCCAGAACCTTAATGCATAGCTAACCTTTTTTTTCATAAAAACGCCAATTGAATTTAAAGAGAAAAATAATGTGTTGACCGCAAGGCCAAACAATTGGGATAAATAGGGAAGGCATGAATAAATATATTTTAAAGACTGGCAATCGAAAGGCTATAAAAGGCAGACACATCAAAGGTTTAAAATCTTATATGATCACACGTTAATAAGTTGTAATATATTCCAGATACATAAATAATTATACCAAGGTATTCAGAACAATAATAAAAAGCTAAATATCCAATATCATTTAAATATCTAGGTGTAGTTGTTGGTGATTTACCATGTATTTATCATACTCAAGTATATATGTGTGCTTCTAACTTCAGCTTGTTCAATTAAGCTTTGGAAATTAACCCTCACATTAAACCTGGGTTAAGCTGAACTCTCACGATTTTAAACCCGCACTTCAGTGCAAGCTCGGTGCTAATTTGAAAGACATCTGTGTGTTCGCGCACAAATGTCTATTAAAAATTGCCCCCAAAGTCGCCGAAAGTAGTGCAGGAACTACTTTTGGAAATACCTGCGGCGCAGCAAAGTTGGCATCAAACCAATCGGGACAGTACCGTTGAGGGCAATAGGCTGCGATTTGACATGTCAAATTGTGCCAATGTGAACGGGGGCTTAAACCTGGAGGCTGATTGGTTTCTATCCAGAGTTGCACCAGATTTTGCACTCTCCTGTTTTAGTGAATAACCTCCACAGTACCCAAATTAATTTTTACTATTTTTGGGACAAATAGGGACATTTTGAAGAATAAAATGTTTCCCTTGCTTGCTGGTATAAAACATCAAAATCCCAGGAAAGCAAACACCACCAAAATTACCCCATTTATTTTACACAATAAAGAATGAAGATAACATGTAAAGGTCATCTGCTACCCTTGCACTCCTTTCTGTATTATTTTGAAAACGTAATAAATCATATTCCTTGAATACATCAAATTAATGACACCTCCTCCTTACATCTTCTGCTGCCCATCCTGAATTCATTAAATCCTTCATTGATAAAATGCTCCTCCCACCTCCACCCCCTTTCTCCATTATGAGACAAAGGGAGGGGGGGGGGGGTTTGCAAATGTAAAGACTTGCTGTGATCACAAGGGTACAGAGCCACTCTCACTGGCTCAGTTCCTTTTGACTGTGATCTGTACTGTCTAATGACTGCACAAGCACAGGTATTGTGAGCACACCTAAAAGGTGCTCCAGAAATGTACAATCACCTACTCACTTGTTTTTCAACCTATGGTGGTAGTAAGG
The DNA here is from genome assembly GCF_965119305.1 of Pelophylax lessonae. Classification (NCBI taxonomy): domain Eukaryota; kingdom Metazoa; phylum Chordata; class Amphibia; order Anura; family Ranidae; genus Pelophylax; species Pelophylax lessonae. Next base: position 161,408,557 of record NC_138768.1, read on the forward strand.
CGTTTAAAAGCAATACATAGGCATTCCAGTGTTTTATTTTGTTATTATTTTTTCAGACATATGTGAGGAGATCAGATGTGTGCTAATGTTTTAAAAACTTTAGGCTCACTTCACACAACTATATAAAAAATACTAAGGCGCTTTATAGCCATGTTACCATAACTTTCAAATAAGATTTGTACCCAACTGAAAATAACTATTACTATTCTGTTGTGTTAGCTTGTGAATCTTTCCTCTTGTGCCCTGTGTATGCTTTGTAATTCAAAAAACGGAGGCAGTCATATTTGCTTGTTACATTCTCATGATGTGTTTTATGCTCTGCAGTGCTACATAGTGGTTGTGCTTTACTGTTTCTTGTTAGAATTAGAGCTGGTTCACATTAGAGCGATCCGACTTGCCGGGGCGACCTCACAAGTCGTGGTGCGCTGCTCGCACTGCGACCTCGGAGCGGCCGGCACGGACTTCATAACATTGAAGTCAATGCAGGTCGCTCCAGGTCGCCCCAAAGAAGCTCCGGACCCTTTTTCTAAGTCGGAGCGGCTTGTGTCGCTCCTATTAGAACGGGTCCACAGCTTCTCTATGGCAGGCGACCTACGGCGACCTGTCAGGCGACCAGGTCGCCTGACAGGTCGCCCCAGTGTGAACCGGCTCTTAAAGCTTACGGGAGCTAAAAAAGGAACAAAATTACTTTTCTCTGTATTGACCAATCAGGTTTCATTTTAATGCAACATCTGATTTTTTTTTTTTAAATAATATACACCTAATAGGTTTCTGCTGGCTCACTAAAAGTAATCCACCACTATTGCGGCTGATATTTGGATGTTGTTCAGCTCTTCAGGCAGAATTTCACTTTGCACAAAAAAAATATGTATTTTCTGCGCAAACCATCCCAATGTGCTTATCTCTCACTTACCTAGTCCATGGCAGTTTTGAATCTTCGCCTCTCAGTTCAAAATTAAAAAAAAATGCTTTCTAAACCCTGACTTCCTGTAGCATTATGTGACCATCCAGGAAATGTCATATACCTTCAAGCACTGCATCACAGAATATGGTGTGTTTTACTTCTGTGGTCCATGCCTCCCTCATTACATAGTTACATAGTTAGTGAGGTTGAAAAAAGACACCGGTCCATCCAGTTAAACCTATGATAAGTGTGTGTGTGTGTGTGTTTGCTGTTAACAGTGCATTGTATATTCCTGTATGTTGTGGTCTTTAGGGTGCCCATCTAAGAGTTTTTTGAAACTATCGATGTTCCCTGCTGATACCACTGCTTGTGGAAGATAATTCCACATCCTTACTGCTCTGACAGTAAAGAACCCTTTAAACAGTTTAAGGTTAAACCGCTTCTCTTCTAATTTTAGTGAGTGACCACGTGTCTTATTGAATTCCCTTTCTCTGAAAAGTTTGGTCCCTATGCTAGGGTCACCAGTACAGTATTTGTACATTGATATCATATCCCCTCTCAAGCGTCTCTTCTCCAGAGAGAATAAGTTCAATGCTTGTAATCTTTCTTCATAGCTGATGTCCTCCATTCCCCTAATTATCTTTGTTGCCCTTCTCTGGACTCTCTCCGGTTCCAGTGCATCCTTTCTGAGTACTGGTGCCCAGAACTGGACGGTATACTTGAGATGCGGCCGGAACAGAGTCTTATAGAGTGGGAGAATTATTTTTTTATCTCTGGAGTAAATCCCCTTTTTTGCATTCCAGTATTCTATTGGCTTTGCTTGCAGCAGCTTGGCATTGCATGCTACTACTAGGCTTGTTGTCTACTAGGACCCCCACGTCCTTTTCCATCTTAGATTTACCCAGAGGTTCTCCCCCTAGCGAGTAACTTTCATTCGTATTTCTGGCACCCAAGTGCATTACCTTATATTTTCAACATTGAACCTCATTTGCCATGTAGTTGCCCACCACATTATTTTGTTCAGGTCTGCTTATAAGGTATCCACATCCTGTATAGAAGATATTGCCCTGCTTAGCTTAGTATCACCTGCAAATATCTGGTTATCCCATCCTCTAGGTCGTTTATGAATACATTAAACAGGATTGGTCCCAGGACAGATCAATGGGGACCCTAATTTCCACACAGACCAATCCGAGTACTCCCCATTTATCACCACCCTCTGGACTTGCCCCCTGGAGCCAGTTTTCAATCCAGGTACTCACCCTATGGTCCATACCTATGTGCCTTAGTTTGTACAGTAAGCATTTGTGGGGAACTGTGTCAAATGCCTTTGCAAAGTCCAGATAAACTACATCCACAGGCCTTCCTTTATCTAGATGACAGCTTACTTCTTTATAGAAGGTTAATAGATTGGTCTGGCAAGAATGATTCTTCATGAATCCATGCTTATTACTACTAATGATACAATTTTTATAACTAAAATCTTATATATAGTCCCTTATCATCCCCTTCAATATCTTGCAGACTATTGATGTTAGGCTAACCGGCCTGTAAATCCCAGGGATATATCTCGGCCCTTTTATAAATATTGGTACCACGTTTTCCAAGTTTTTTCCAATCAGCCGGTACCATTCCCGTCAGTAGACTATCCATAAAAATTAGGAACAATGGTCTGCTATCACCTGGCTGAGTTCTTTAAGGACCCTCGGGTGTAAGCCATCTGGTCCCGGGCACCTATTTATGTTAAGTTTTTCAAGTCTAGTTTTGAGTCTGTCTTCTGCTAACAATGAGGGTGCTTTCTGTGACATGTTATTAACTTTAATATTACAAGCTGGGTTAATGTAGTCCCCCAATTCTTTTGTGAAAAATAAGGAGAAGAATGTATTTAGCACCTTCACTTTCTCTATGTCCTTTGTAGCCGGATTCCATTTCTCGTCCTTTATGGGGTCAATGTGTTCTGGCCTCACTTTCTTACTATTTATATGCTTAAAGAATTTCTTTCTTTTTTTTTTTTTTTACTCTCTTCCGCTATGTGCGTGTGTGTTGTAATGTTGGAATGCTGCCAATGACCCCTAAGCCTTGTATTTTTTGAAGGCCTTTTCTTTAGTTTTAATATGCATTTTTATGTCGGAGTTTAGCCACCCAGGGTTTATTTTAGCTCTTTTAAATGTATTCCCCTTTGGAATGCACTGGTCAATCCCTTTATTTAGTATGTTCCTTAAGCACACCCATTTCTCCTCTGTGTTCTTTGTTCCTAGAATTCTATCCCATTTTATATTGTCTAGCATAGAGTGCAGTTTAGGGAAATTGAAAATCAGTGTCCTTGTATTCCCTTGTGTTTCCTATTTCTATGATTTCCACTGAAACTAACTGCCCTATGGTCAATGTTTCCTAAGTTGCCCGTGGTCAGGTCTGTATTGTTAGTAATCAGTAGATCTAGTAAAGCATTGTTTCTTGATGGTGCATTCACCATCTGACCCATGAAATTGTCCTGCAAAACATTTAGGAAAGGACGAGCCTTAGATGAATGCACGGTTCCTTCTGCCCAGTCTATATCTGGATAATTAAACTCCCTCATTATAATTGACTTTTCTCATCGTTGCTGCCATTCCAAGCTGTAATAGGAGGTCCGACTCCCCCTCCTCCCTCTGGTTGGGGGGCCTATAGCATACACCCAATATTACGTTTGCCACAGTATCTTCCCTTTTAAGCTCTACCCATAGGGATTCTACCTCCTCCCTAGCTCCATTCGTGATATCGTCCCTCATATTTACTTGCACATTGTTCTTAATATACAGGCATACCCCTCCCCCTTTTTTATCCTCTCTATCTCTGCTCATGCATTAGCAGCTCCAGTTCTCCCATCTTGTTGAACAGACTTCTAGCATTGGCATACAAGCCTTGTAATTTTGCCTGGTTGCATATTAATCCTTGCTAGATGTTATGAGGCTGCACTTTCGATTTGTCAGCCTACCTACCTTGGGTTTTGGATCTCTGGACACCCTACTGCTAATGCTACCATTAATGCCCGCTGAACCTTGCTCCCTGCTGGCTAATTGTACATCTGGACCCTCCCCCCCTTCACCTAGTTTAAAAGCCCCTCTAACTTTTTGGCCATCTTCTCTCCCAGTACCGCTGCACCCTCCCCATTTAGGTGCAGTCTATCCCTACTAAAGCTGACTGAGAAGTAGATCCAGTTCTCCATGATCCCTGAACCCCTCCTTACTACACCAGCTCTTCAGCCACTTGTTAACTTCCCTAATATCCTGCTGTCTCTCTGGCATGGCTCAGGGTACAGGTAGTATTTCTGAGAATACTACCTGGGAGGTCCTACTTCTTAATTTAGCTCCCCCTATAATCATTTTTAGGACTCTCCACCTACCTCTTGTTTTATTTCTACCCAATTTCCTTTTAGGTGGCCATACATTGTACAATCGCCTATGTAGTGCAAGGGCCTGCCTGATTTGATACAAATTGAATAGACTGCCCAGGTGGGTTCTCCTATTACATAGTTTTTCTTAATCTAAAGGAAATTGTACAGAGATTGTACAATCAGATTGAAAAGTGTATGGCCAGCTTTATACAAGTACATGGGAGGGAGGCTGTCAATGTTCTTGTAATCCAGGGCCAGCACAGGCAGGGGGAGGCTATAAACACACCAATTTTCACTTTCAGGCACCATTCACACAACATACTGGGATTGCACAGTTTTTGGTGCATTTTTTCTGTGACATGTATAGGACAGCCCATGTCAATCAACAAACAAAGCAAAGTAGCCCATGGGATATTTTGGCACGTTGCAATTTGCAAATTTTTTACTGTGTGTTTGTCACACATTTTTGCACTCAACAAAATGCACCGTTTGTTTCTGCATTTGGGGTGCTGTTATCAATTATTGGCACCAAAAGCACAACTAGTTCATTTTAGGTATATAAAGTTGGCTATACACTCTACAATCTGTTTGTACAATCTCCTTTAGATTTACCAAAACTATATAATTGGAGGACACATCTATATAATAAACCACTCTGCATTCAATCAGGCAGGCCCTTGCACTTCATAGTTGATGGTAGATCTAAACGATATTGTACAATCAGATTGTATAGTGTATGGTGAGCTTTACAGTCTTCAAGGGACATGCTTCCACTGTTTTTAGTACTACAGCTTTGCTCCACAAAGACTGCTATGTGATCACTCAGATCCTGCACGCTCTGCCAAATTAATGATCTATGCAAGAAAAAGGTACAAAACAATCAATCAGAAGAGGAAGACACTGGCTATTCAGTGAGAACGGTGCTCACTGACATTGATTGCATATGAGTACAGAGGTGGGTGGGAACAATCTCCTGGAGGGGGAGGGCAGGTGCAAAGTGTGTGTTAATGTGGCCAGCTGCTAAACTACTTCCTTAGTACACTAACAGTTTTCCTGTCCCAAATATCAGGAGGAATACCAGGAAGCAATGGATGAGTTTTCTATAGAATGGAGGCTGAGGTATGCCTGTTCTAGAATTAAAGTAAGCTACATTGATAGTATATTGGCACAGGGAGCTGGAATTCGGAAAAAAAAGTGGATCTTAACCTTTAAGCAGTTGCAATGAAATACAGAGCTCCCTCTATTGGCTATTCTACATAAATGTATAACACAGTAACAAAAATATGCAAGAACAAGAATGTAAAAAGGTTAAAATAACATCAGAAATTGACTGTGACACCCAGGATACCTATTTTACTGTGTGACAAACAGGATCCGGAATAATTTGAAAAAATGTAGATGTTACAGAAGGAAAAAGAAAAACAGTCAGGATAAATAGCATGTTTACAAACACAGGGATCACAAAACGAATGGTATTAGTCATATATATACACACTTAGACATAATGCAGTGTATCTTTCTGTTTGCCCCTTTTGGTAAAACACAAATGTACTCCATAGAGATTCCAGCCTCAAATATGAAGATGTGAAGATTGTGTGATTCTGTATTATGCTTCAAGTAGAAATAGAAAGGCTAAGTGGGTCAAATAGTTCTCATCGTCTAAGATTTGATATGAAGGAATTTCTTCTATTGAATCCAAAGGACAGTGGGATAGAGCCTGATTACAGGTATGTCAGCTTCCATTCAGCTGTATCTTTACTGATGTATTTTTCTTCTTATTTACTAGGAGGATCCAAAGACACATTCAGCAGATGGTGGATTTAGGTAGAAGGTCAAAAAAACAAAAACAAAGAACAAAAGAATTGACATGCAGAATAAGGGTTTACAAGAATGACACAAAAGCTGATAATAATTGCAGCTAAGTAATCATATCATAAAATACAATTTTGTACATGCACATAGAAACAACAGTAAAACAGCTATTGCTATATATTTTTATATGTATTATTTTCTTTATTTTAATATTGGTTTGATCTTTTATGAACCTGGCTACTGAGAATCTGGAAAAATGTAATCGTTAGTGCTGGTTTCCACCAAAGTGCAGTTGTACCAATAATGTATTTTTAACATGTTTTACATTATAATGTTACTAAACCCAGGACCCTGCATTCACTATATCTGGTCTCCCACAGTACACAGAACATGGAAATGCAAATATGTTAGCAAATATAAACTGCTAAACACCTTTTCTCATCAGCTGTATAGCAGTCCTGTGACTTCTAACAGTGACTGGTTAAAGCTTGTATCAGGAGTTTTTATTCTACTCTGACTATCCTATGAGGCTGCAGGACCCCTGACCCTCTGTCTGGATAGTGTTGATTGGCCCTGTGCTGATCACATGCACCCTCCCAAGATAAGAAAATTCTCTGGCAATACACACCAAACTAAGCATGTGCAGAGAGTGCCCCCAAGGCTCTGTACAATCAGGAGATGGATTGGGGACTGTGGAAGAAGGGTGGGGGGATTAGAGAAGACAGGATCAAAGAGCCTTTGTACACAATGCGGAGGATTAACCCCTTAGGTTCCACAGTGAGTATAACCAGCATGCTTTACTGCATATACAGACTGATTTTACTGTTGTGGGTTTAGTAACACTTTAAGCTGCCCTTTCAGTTTTGTTTAGATACTGCACTTATACTAATATGCTGGCTGTGGTCACCCCAAGCACAATGCATACCACTCAACTTTGTGAGAAGAAAAAACAGGAACATTCTTGGTACAAAGAATGTAGGTAAAGGACGTTCTCCTGCCACATCCTCATTTAGGTGGACCAGGAAGAATTGATAACACAAAACACTAGTTGATTAAACCCGCTTTTATCTTTTTTTTCTACCATTCCATTTCCTTTATGTTGCCACAGCAACACATTGCACAGTGTTTGATCCACTTTACCTCAAGCTCTTCCTGTCACTGGGCAAGGTGAGATTGTTCAGATAACACCTTCTAGGGGTACGTAAGAAGACGTCTTACTAATCCCTAACTGCACCCCAGTCAGGACCAGATTATGGACAACCAATGCCCTAAGCAACGCCCAACCATGGTGCCCCCCTTGGCCTCTCTATTGCTTAATTGACAAGACATTAAAGCAGTAGTAAAATCTGCTTTTTGATTAATACCTAAAAGTAAGCCTTTAACCTCTTCATGCCTAAGCCTTTTTCTGACATTTGTTGCTCACAAGTTAAAATCAGTATTTTTTGCTAGAAAATTTTTGCAATATTTTATGTCACACAGTATTTGTGCAGCAGGCTTGCAAATGCAATTTTTTGGAAAAAAATACACTTTTATGAATTAAAAAAAGAAATAAAAACAGTAAAGTTAGCCCAATTTTGTATAATGTGAAAGATGATGTTACACTGAATAAATAGAAATCTAACATGTCATGCTTTAAAACTGCGCACACTCGTGGAATGGAAAAAAAACTATGGTACCTAAAAATCTTCATAGGCGACACTATAAAAAAATGTAACAGTTACCTGTTTAGAATTACAGAAGGGGTCTTGTACTATAATTATTGCTCTGGCTCTAATGATCCTGGCGATACAGGAACCTCACATGTGTGGTTTGAACACTGTGTACATATGCGGTGCAGCTTACGTATGCATTCGCTTCTGCGCGAGGGACGGGGTGGTTTAATTTTTTTTTTTCTTTTTTAAACTGTCCTTTAAAATTTTTTTTTTATTTTTTTTGATCACCTTTATTGCTGTCACAAGGAATGTAAACATCCCTTGTGACAGGGCCTGGTATACATTGGGGGTGGGGCACGCCATTTTATTTTTTTCACTTTTTTTTTTGCCGGCAATTCTTTTTTTTGCATTCAGCTGTCAGCGGGTAGCCCCGCTGACAGCTGATGACTCAACGGTTGTTAAGGATGTAGCAGCCACACGCTCCTTAACATGAGTGGCCGCCCGCTCCTTAACAACGCATATTCATTAATATAAATAAATATGCCGGCAAGTGCCAGGCATTAAATTCTAATTCTAAAGGAAACAATATCTGCGCTCGGTAATAATAGATATAAATATATATAAGTCAGGCTCCCAGCACCAATGGATATGACTGCAACCCAAAGGAATAAAAACAAGAAAGGGTGCAGAGCCAAAAAATGTATGATAACTGTAGTCCAATTACACGGTCTTAGACGGTGTAGATGGTACATATAATCTGATTAAAAAGTCCTTTAGAGAGATAGGAAGACTCCCACACCAAGTGGCATGATGGATGAGGAAAACACTTCACCACTGTGCTCTGGATAAATGGGCTGCTTACCAGAAGCATTTGACCCACAAGTTATAGAGCGGTCAAATGTGCATGTAATGTGTAGATCATAATCAGCTACCACAGGAACCATGGTCAGGCCGGGTCACCTCCTTCTCCCAGTGTCAGCAAGATCTAATACACACAGATAGGTAGGCAAACCTCCAAAGATAAAAGAACTCCAATCGTGTAGTAGTTCAAACATTTATTAAAGAGTAAAACATAGTAACACTCACATGCGAGCAGATCAATACAGGCAACAGAGGTGTACCAAGACGGCCGAGGCGTGGCGTGCGTGCTTGCGTCGTATCCGTGCGCCTTACGCGTTTCATCAACAGTAAGACATCATCAGAGGCGATTAAATTCTATTGGGTTGAGGTCAAGTTCCTCCATCCCAAATTCGCTTATCTATGTCTTTATGGACCTTGGTTTGTGCACTGGTCCAAATCATTTAGTGGAGGGGAGGATTATGGTGTGGGGTTGTTTTTCAGGGGTTGAGCATGGCCCCTTAATTTCAGTGAAGGGAACTCCTAAGGTGTCAGCATACAAAGACATTTTGGACAATTTAACGATCCTAACTTTGTAAGAACAGTTTGGGGATGGCCCCTTCCTGTTCCAACATAACTGCGAACCAGTGCACAAAGCAATGTCCATAAAGACATGGATGAGTGACTTTGGGGTGGAGGAACTTGACTGGCCTACACAGAGTCCTGACCTCAACCCGATAGAACACCTTGGTGAATAATTAGAGCAGAGACCCAGGCCTTCTCATCTACATCAGTGCCTAACCTAGCAAATGCGCTTCTAGAAGAATGGTCAAACATTCCCTTAGACACACTCCTAAACCTTGTCAACAGCCTTCCCAGAAGATTTAAAGCTGTTATAGCTGCAAAGGGTGAGCCAACTCAATATTGAGCCCTACGGACTAAGACTGGGATGCCATTAAACTTTATGTGCGTGTAAAGGCAGATGTAACAATGCTTTTGGTAATATAGTGTAATATGGGAATGAGGGAGGAGAATAAGAAAGAACAGGGCGTACTGGATGTGCTTTGGGACACAAGGAGAAGGGTAAGGGGGATCACCCCATGAGAATAAATGCTATCTCATCTTCTTTGGCAAGAAATAATTTAAATTAGAACAGGGCTATGTAGAAATGTTTAGAAAAAGGTTGAATCCATATATAGGAGTTATGGACACCAGGTCTGATAATTAAGCTCATATCTACCATGTATTCAAGCAGTTAGGCCCTCCACTCTTATAATATGGCACATTTCTCTAGCCCACTCAGCTATGGATTGGCATACACAAGATATGTAGGGATAACTGCTAAGGCTGCTAAAAGGAAGAAACTGAGAAGTTCCTTTATACTATGAGAGAAATAGAAGGACATCATTAATGAAATGTCCTAGTGGAGTACCCTGGTCCAGAAGGTCCTACTTTGTGGACATTCCCTCTAAATTTGACACACTGTGGCCCTCTTCCCTCCACATCTCCAGCAAATATCCAGAAGGGACATATTTACCTCCTAGAGTAGTTAGAGGTTTAGAACTCCTTTCTTGTGCCAAGGAAGCCGTAGTAAGATTATGTGTGAGAATAAAGGATTTGAGCATATCAGAGTCAGTAGATGTACAAAAAAAAAGATAACAGTTAAAGCATTGCTGCTAAACCATAATTATTATCCAATATAAAATATCAAAATGGGAAAGGAATTGACTAGAATAGATTAGAATAAAGTGTATTTCCCTTTTGGGTGTTATGTTTTTTTTAAATAATACTTATGGTTTAGTAGCAATGCTATAACTGTAATCTAAATTACAGACACGCACCACCTACATTTCTCCCGAAAAAGTGTGTATAGAATCTTCCCATCAGTTACAGATACATAAATACTGTGGCATCTGTAATATTGATATGATACAATAGATGAACAGTATCTTAGATGGGTAGAAGTAGAGGGTACCACATTCATGTAAATGAAATTTTTACGAAATATGGAGAAAAAGCAATATTTGTACATGTTGAATTGCATTTATAATGTTTTATACAAGCTCCTGTAGGCATCCTGTCACAGCTGTACATTCGCATTTGCTGGCCAACCCTTGCCCCCTTTTTGGCAGCCGGATTGCAGCCTCAGTCTTATGTCCCATTACAGCACTGGAGCTGACAGGAAGTAACTTGGAGTGGAAAGCAGAAGTTGAGGTGTAGGTATAAACCAGGTACACCACACACCAGAGATCCAACACTCTAGAAAGTGTTGGATCCCTGAAAAACTTACATACCTCAGTAAATTTATTTAAAGGACATTTTTAAAGAAACTTTGCTGCAGACTGAAAGTAGATATTATTCTCTATTATACAAGTATAAAAACATTTATAGTGAGGTCTCATGACAGGTTTTCCTTAACCACTTGCCGACCGCCGCAAGTAGATATACTGCAGCGGTCAGCCCCTCACAGGCAAAGTGACATATATATACGTCACTAGCCTGTGAGGCTCTGGGGAGCGAGCGTGCGCCGCTGCCGGCGCGGTCACGGACCCCCCAGCGCGTGTGACCGGCGGACCCGATGTCTGCCGGTCACTCGGCGATCGTTGGGGGAGAGGGAGAAAGGCAGCCGGCTAGTGTAAACAAGCCGCCTGTCATTCTCCCCTGTGTAGAAACAATGATCATACGGTTCTACTATGTAGGACCGTTGATCATTGTTCCTACAGCTCAAGCCACAGCCAATCACAGTTAGAATCACGCCCCTAGGGACACACACAGCCCCTCCCTCTCAAATAAAGTTAACCCCTTCACTGCCAGTGTAATTTTACAGTAACAGTGCATATGTATAGCACTGATTACTGTAGAAATGTCACTGGTAACCCCAAAAGTGTCAAAAATGTCAGTCAAGGGTCCGATCTGTCCGCCGCAATGTCGCAGTACCACAAAAAAATCGCAGATCGCCGCCATTACGCGTTAAAAAAAAAACAACAAAAATTACAAAAATCTTTCCCTTTGTTAGTAAACGCGATAACTTTTGCGTATACCAATCAAAATACGCTTTTTGTGATTTTTTTTTACCAAACATATGTAGCATAAAACAAATTGTCTGAAAATGTTAAAAAATTTCGATTTTTACATTTTTTTGGGGGGAATTTCATATAAAAAAATGTGAAAAATATTGTTATTTTTGCAAAATTGACGCTCTTTTTTTGTTTATAGCGCATGATCAAAAAATCGCACAGGTGATCAAATACCACCAAAAGAAAGCTCTGTTTGTGGGAAAAAAAAGGACATCAAATTCGTTTAGGTACAGCGTCGCACGACCGCGCAATTGTCCGTTAAATTCATGCAGTGCCGAATCGCAAAATACCCCCTGGTCAGGAAGGGGGTAAAATCTTCTGGGGCTTAAGTGGTTAAAACATTATCACCATCAAGAAATCCTTTACATTAAGCTAAACTCACATGGTCTACAAATAAGAAAACATAATTTGTGCACAAATTTTGCATATAAATTAAAATTATTGTAATCATTTCAACAAGCATATACATATAATATTTCACTATAAGTATTAAAAATGCATATACTGCTATAAAAAAAAAAAAAAAAAAACAATATCACACATCGTAGAAAAAAAAAAAATGGACATGGTCACATGGACTGAACAGACAAACCAAATCAATCTCATTTTAAAGATCAACATGCATATTTTCACAGCAATAAGTTCTACCATAAATCTATCCATAGTGCAATGAAAATAACTGCATTGAAATCAAAATTGCATGACACAGGATTATCCCCCAGGTTCAGTCACATCAGGTTCCCATTTACCACATATGTCAGAAGGCAATTTATCCCACATTACCACTCTACATAAAGGCATAACACTCCCATGGATCTATCACTTGATTATAGCAAGGTAGTGCAAGCACAATATGGACACAGAAATGCAGATGTCAGGAGCATTAAATAATCACAAAGAGATTGCCATCATTTCACCTCCACTTGATATTTTAATCTTAATGACATTTCCATTTCCTTCTCTACAGTGCTGGAAGCTTTAATCACTTCTTATGACACAATATTTCCTTAGGTGAAATAAAACACACTTTGTGGTTTAATTCCTGGTGACATAATTAGCATTTGTTAGAATGTTTTATTTGTTTATGGAGCAATACTTTTTATTAGCTGAGCTTTAGAAATAAAGCAGACCATAGGCATGGGATGAACAGATGGCTGCACTGGGTGAGGATCACCAGTCTATGGCAGCAGCTGCCACTGCTCTGGCGGGTAAAGTTGGAAGGGACTGCTGTGGGGGTTTAGTGCAGAATTAAAGTCCCTCTTTCAAAAACTATGAGCAAGCAGCCTTTTTACTGCAGACAAGAAATGCATTGCAAATAAACGTACCTGTCTTTCTGCAGTCTTCTTTGGAGGCCTGGATGACTAAGGAAGCTCTTCACCTACCACACATGTAAGGGGACACTTTCCAAGTATCACTAATGTGTGGAAACCCTAGTATATTTTCTGGCCATTATTATTTTATTTAATTTTTTTGCTTTGATTATTTTGACTTAGGCTCCATGTACACGGGACGTTGTAAATGGCCGTTTAGGAGCAGTTGGACGTTTTTTTCAGAAGCCCCTGAACCCATCTACATTTTATCTTATCTGTCCATGTACACCAGGTCGTTTACAGTCATTTGCAGGCAGTTGAGTTCAGGGACGTTTTTTGGAACGCAATTATTTGCGTTCGAACGTGTGTTTCCCGGCGTTTCAAAAGCAGAAACGTAGCCGAACGTGACCAAACGTGACCGAACATGATGAACGTATATTCAGCCACGTTATACGTTTTTTTTTCTTCCATTCAAAATCAATGGTTCCCTATGGGAGCCTATTGATTTGAATGGAAGTCGCACCGCAAGTCGGATCAGGATGATCCGACTTGTGGCGCGACTTGCGCTGTGAGAATCTTGAGGGGGAACTCCACGCCCACAATGGCTATATAACAAGCTGCAGAGACCGGAGACCGACATAATCACCGAAGACATCGTCGGAGGAGGACCAGAGGAAGAAGAAGAGAAGAGCCGAGGGCAAAAGAGCAGAAGAGCGGACAGCAAAAGAGCAGAAGAGCGGACAGCAAAGGAGCAGAACACCAGAAGACCAGGAGAGGGAGAAGACCAGAGCAGAGAAGAACAGATGAAGATTTTTAATAAACTTTCCAAAACGTCTCCTGTCGTTATTTACATACACTGCCTTTTATGGGGTGAATGGGTAGGGGTACAGTGTACCCCATACCCATTCACATAGGGAGGGGGTCCGGGATCTGGGGGGCCCCCTTGTTAAAGGGGGCTTTCAGATTCCGATGAGCCCCCTGCCCGCAGACCCCCACAACCACCGGCCAGGGTTGTGGGGATGAGGCCCTTGTCCTCATCAACCTCATCAACATGGGGGCAAGGTGCTTTGGAGTGGGGGGTGCAGAGCTCCCCCTGTCCCAAAGCACCAACACACCCCCCATGTTGAGGGCATGTGGCCTGGTATGGTCCAGGGGGGGTGGGGCCGCTCGCTCGTCCACTCCCCCTTCCTGCCCTACCGGGCTGCATGCTCGGATAAGGGTCTGGTATGGATTTTGGGGGGGACCCCACGCCATTTTTTTGGCATGGGGCTACCCTCAAATTCCATACCAGACCCGAAGGGCCTGGTTTGGAACCTGGGGGGAACCCCCACGCATTTTTTTCCCATTTTTGGCATGGAGTTCCCCCTCAAGATTCTCACAGCGCAAGTCGCGCCGCAAGTCGGATCATCCTCATCCGACTTGCGGTGCGACTTCCATTCAAATCAATAGGCTTCCATAGGGAACCATTGATTTTGAATGGAGGCAGAAAAAACGGTGCTAAAAGCAACGTGGCCAAACGTGCAATATCGCAAATGGAAAAAGCTACTGAAAGCATGTTTAACAGCTGCTTTTTCCCGGCGTCAGAACTAGCTTTGCAGCACATTTTTCTAACGTCCCGTGTACACGGAGCTTTAAACTGGTTGTAAACCCAAGTCATGAAATTTGAACAATGCGTATATATCTGTGTTTACTTATCTCTCTCCAAAGCTCTAAGTGTTGTTTCTCTCTGGTGCTTCCTTCCTCTGTTATCAGCATGAGTCCCTTCTGAGAAGTTTTCCCGACACATAAGATACATTTTGATGGGGAGGGAGATAAGCACACAGCTTGACTATTCAGCATACAACTCTGCATGTTCCTCTACCTATGTGGAGGGGGGTGTGTACCTTTCCTCCAATTAGCTCTCCCACTCTGTATAAGAGCTGTAACTGAAGCTCTCCACCCTCTCCTCTCTGCTCTTCACAGATGCAGAAGGATTTTATCACAAATCTGCTCTTTTGAAGGGTTGTGGACAAGAGAAGATTGCAGATAAACAAGTAAAATGTAGGATGATTTGTTTAATCTCTGTGCATCATTTGAGGCCAGTGACTTCAATGGGTATATGGGAGGATTTACAACCACTTTAAAACAGGGTTGTTACAGAAGCCCTGAGTCAGATAGTTTAAAGCGTAACTCCACTTTTTTGGCAAAAAAACATACCTCTCTGGGTGATCTATGTACATTGCAAGGATTATAACAACCTTTGCTGCAGATTCCTAGCTTTTGTTATTCTGAAGAAATCCCTGTGTGTTTCTCTGTGCCCCTGTAGGAAAATGAATCTATCGGGAGTGGTTTTATAATTATCAATCAGCTGCGGTACCTGCAGAGCACTAATGAGGAAATCTGATGGGCCTGCTTCCCTTTAGATGTGTTCCTATTGGGAATATTCCACCAAAAATGACATTTTTGTTGCATGAGATGCATGGAATCTGTATTTAACAGTTAGCTCCGCTGTTTTTTTTCCAAACAGTAGTAGGAGTAACACTTCCTGCTTTCCCATCGTCTGAGTCATGTGGTCTGGTACAATCTTGAGATTGTGTCACTCCTACTACTATATGGAAAAAACCCAGTGGAGCTAATTGTTAAATACACATCCTCGGATCCAATTATGTGATCGATTATTGATTACATAGCGATACATCAACCAATGGGAAGCCAAAAGGGGATATAATAGACACAGGAAATATGATCGCTATACGACTTCCTGATGACACCTTCCGGTGAAATGCATTGAGGTCCATTGTAGCTGTGATACTTCCGGTTTCGTCACATTCGTTTCAGGTGGAACGCACGCGGTCTCTGATCCCGAACGGTAAAGATTGTACTGTACCAGGCGATTCATAGTGGGTGCCGCTTTTTGGCACACATAAATGTGAGTTTTATGGCATATGTGACCACTTTTAAATAAACTTACTGCATGATTATTTGGTTTGCTTTTTATTCTGGGACATTTCTGCTGATGATACTGAACCTAATCTGATACTAAGGAGATCCATTTAAAGCTGTGAGGCCCTTGGTGGCCCAGTGGCATTTGGCTATCCAAACTGGTGGTATTGGATGTAAGCGGAGTCTCCCCTAAAGTGAAGGAGTTCCATAAAAGCTGTGAGGGTCCTGGTGGCCTAAATCATCTGGTGAGTGGCCCCCTTACTTAACGTGGAGGAGCACAAAAAAGGAGCACTTTTTAAGAAGAATACAGAGAACTAATATGCACGTGGTGTTTAAAGAAATTTTACTAAGGACAGTCTGGATTACATTTGAATACAGAGCAGTCACATATTGTTATAGCAACAGCACTGTTTTTGTTTATTATATGTATATGCTGTTTTTCATGTGGGCACACATTGGTACTTAAGCTAGCCCCTCAAAATGTATGGCAGCTGCAGACTAGGTTAATTAGCAAGTTTTATAGGAGGCGCCATTTTTATTTTATTTTTCTTTACTTGTATCTTAGTGCAGTCTTCTGGGGAAAATCTGTGAGCCAATCAAACAATCAGGAAATTACATATCTGGGTTGTGGTCAGTACACATTCTGTGTACAGAACACCTTGAGGTAGCCATATTGCATTGCATTTTCAGAAAATTACAGTGGCTGCAGATTGAAAAGGAAAGGCAATTTTTAATTACATTCAATTACAATATGACTTGTGTTGCAATTGTATAAGTTATATTATTTTTTCTTTATTTGCTTTTTTTTTGCCCACAAAAGTGAAGTTACCCTTTAAGTATGCCATATTCTTTATTTGTTCAAGCCAATGTACCATGGACTCCAACTATAATAACTGGAGCTCCCTGAGACCCAACAAGTATTTCAAGGGTTCCTTTGCATTAAAAAGGAGAAAGAGCCCTTTTGGGTAAACCGGTTGAGGGGGTCTCCAAACACGAAAAAACGCCTTATAGC
The DNA here is from genome assembly GCF_965119305.1 of Pelophylax lessonae. Taxonomy (NCBI): domain Eukaryota; kingdom Metazoa; phylum Chordata; class Amphibia; order Anura; family Ranidae; genus Pelophylax; species Pelophylax lessonae. Next base: position 161,425,456 of record NC_138768.1, read on the forward strand.
CTTTGTGTTCACGGCCGCTAAGATTGCTATAGCCCATTCCTGGCGCACCCCTGTAGTGCCGCTCGAGCTACACATGCACTGTGGTGAACTGTAAACTGAGCTGCACATGTGCAGCTCAGAGCACATTTTAAAGAAGACTCCGAGCAGGAAGGTACAGTAGGTTTATTTATTTATTTGCAGAAGAGACATTACATGCCTCTTCTGCAATAATGAGCCTGCCTGCTCCCAGTTTTTCTTCATTTTAGCATTTAGTTTTGCCTTAAATACTTGGTCTATTTAATATTTAAGTCATTTGAGTCAGGTGGGCTTAAACTGCTGGCTTCTAATATGTATTGGGGACTCTAGCAGTGAGGTCTCGCTGACAATGCTCCTGGCTTTAAAGTGAGTAGCAATCCCTTGTAACGGCAGGGACATTAGTGGACATCTAAAAACACAAAATCTACCCCATAAGGTATAAGAAATGGTTAGGTAGTTTAAAGTGGTTCTAAAGTTTAAACATTTTTACCCTTAATACATTCCCTGCCTAAAGGTAAAAAATGCTCCACTACCTGCACCCCCCCCCCCCTAAGCCCCTGTTCCTAAACAGTTACCTTCCTCCTCTCACTACTTACTAGTGCTGTCCTCTCTGCAGCTTTGCTCCTTCTCTTTCTAGTCTCACAGGACACAGAAGGCAAAGAGTTCCTGTTGTTGCCAGTCAAATCCTTTATGGAGGGAGTGGAGAGCGTGGCAAGCCATGCTTTGTATGCCTATGGACTCACACAGCCTGGCTTGGGAGCATGCATGTACGGGCGTCCCCTTAGCTACTGGCTTACTGAAGGGGCATTAGGAAGAATAGGAAAGAGCAGAGAGAGTGGTGGAGGACTCCAAAAGAGGAGGTAAGGGACCATTCTGTGCAATACCATTGCATAGAGCAGGTAAGTATAACATCTATTTTATTTAAATGAAAAAAAAAAAGCCTTTACAATCACTTTAAGTATTTAATATCTGCTCTAAACTAAAATATCAATTTTAGGTAGAATAGACTGTTAATGTTTTTAAATAAAAAAAAAAACACATTGACCCAAACTAGTCCCATAGCTTTCTTTTGTAGACCTTTACCGCTATCCAGAGAGCCTTAAAAACAATAATCCTTGCCATTTATGCATGTAATGCACCCTGTATAAGTATTCTGTGCTGGCCCTCTACATTCATTGCCATTCCGTGCACACCTAACTACTGTACCTTCAGCACTGACATACTGAGAGAGACAGGAAGGGGTGATTATTTTAGCATAATGCATGATTTCATATGCTACAATGTGACAATCTGATAACCTTGAATTTTACATTTATCTTCAAATAAAACAAAATGAACTATGTTCTTTAAATGAGTTGCTCTATTTCACAATCTGCAATGTACTTTATGGAAGCAATGTTTTATGATAATATCACGCCATATATAAATCATAAGATTGTATTGTCTAGGCCTCCACAGTTTATCACATTTCACTGGTGGTTACCTGGTACATTGGAGGTACCATGTAATTGTTGTGTCAATGTAAGTTTTCTTGAGAATAATAAAATAAAGATATACAGTATATAAATTTATACACATGCCTGACAATTTACATACCATAACAATGAGTATCTTCAGTAAAACTTTAGCTGATGACAGGAATGCAGAAGAATAGCAAAGACAATAACACAAAATAAAAGTAACATGTACACTCTAAGTTACACTAAGGGCTTTTTTTCTATCCAAAATGTGGTAGAACTCTGTCCAGTGCCAGCCCTGTGCTTCCTGCTTACTACTGTCACTTGTAAACACAAAAGTCTAGCTCATGTGGCTCCATGGAAGTTTTGCCACCCTCCCTTCCCCTTCAATTTACCCCAGCATTCAACAAGGCTCTCGCTTAATGCTCTCTAGTGCTGACTGCAGAAAGCCAGCTTCTGATGACATGTGCAGGCAGGAAGGGAGCTCACGGTCCAGCCTCAGAGATCCTGCCTGGAAAAAATGCAACCACCAGTAGTTTGTTTCAAACTATGTGTAAGGAAGGGGGGGGGGGAGCTAGCGGGATGTTTTGGGATGTCAGGAATGTGTTAAGGAGGGAAGGGTGCAAAGTGGAAAAGGGACAGTGTGCCAATATGTTAAGATGGCAGGGGGGCAAGGTGTTAATGTGGCAGAGAGGCACACAAGGGTGATAATTGTGAGGAATGTAGTAGGCACTGGTGCTGTGTGTCTGCAGCTAGTTTAGCTGTTTTTTCTATGCATGCCACTGCCCAGTGACAGCTGCAGTGATAAAACACCATAATCTGTACACAGTGCACTCCTGAACTATGCACTTTGTACAAAGCACACTCTTGAACCATGAACTCGTTACACAGCACACCCCTGAATCCTCCACTCTATACATAGCATAATCCTGAACTCTGCACTCTGTACATAGTGTACTTGAACCCTGATCTTTTTACATAGCTGAACTGTACGTAACTGAAATCTGCACTCTGCATGTAATTCACTCCTGAACTCTGCACTTTGTATGTAATGCAATCCTAAACCCTGCAATCTGTATATAGCACACTTCTGAACTCTGCACTCCCTGTGCAGCACACTCCTGAACCCTGCACTCTGTACGCAGTGCTCTCTTTAACCCTGCACTTTGTGTGTAGTACAATATTGAACTCTGTACATAATGAACCCTTGAACCCTGCACTCTGTACTTAACGCACTCCTGAACTCTGCACTCTGTACATAACGCACTCCTGAACTCTGTACTCTGCACTGCTGAACTCTGCATTCTGTACATAACACATTCCTAGTATTTAACAATGCCCCTTTAAGACACGTCCACTGTTTTATTGCAGTTTAGCCACTCCCAACAATTTATGCAGTGCGCTATCCCCCCTTCCATGTCCCTAGTAAACATATTGTATTACAATTCCTGTTGTGACACCCATCACCTGAACAGGAAGTGGGGGGAAATTTCCCAATGGAGACACAGATAGTCAAAAAACCTGAAAAACCTTTTCAAGCTCTTCTAGTAAAAGCGTTAGTTGATTTTCGCTGACTCTCTGTTTTGTCTAACACCAGTGAAAAAAACAGGATGTGAGGGGAAATCTCACACACAGGGACAGAGACAGCAATAAAACAAAATGCTGTAGTGGTCGAGTTACAGCTTTATTTACATTTACTGATTTCTTTTACCACAGCAGATGACATCAAAGTGAAAAACTTTGCTCAAAAAAGTGTTTTTGCAATAGAGGCTCCCAAATCAAATAGTCTATTTCTGTGTGCTTCTCTTGCTGTAAAACCATTCCAATAAATACCTGGTGTTCCTGTTGGTAGCTTGCATTCATCATTCACAGTGGCAACAACCTGCAGACTGATTTTCCCTGTACAGCGTTGCCACTTGTCTGTGCAAGCTCTATTCCTGTGTCTCAAACAGCTTTTTTTCAGCAGAGTTCCCTGTTCCCCTCTCCTCCAACATACGCACGAGACACAACCCCAAAGCATCCTGCCAATCCTGGGTCACCAGCCTCCTGGCCCCTCCTGTTTGTTTACAGCCAATCACTCCTCTCAGTGACCTGATAACACACTCATGGGGAATGTAGTATGCTTTCAGGTCTGTGGAAATACAGTGCTCAGTGTTAGAAGGTATGGCTTAACTCAGGGACGTAACTTGAAGCTTGTGGGCCCCGATGCGAAAGTTTACCTGGGGCCCACAAGCACTCCCAACGGGCACCAAGATCCTCCAAGTTGCTCCCAGCTGCATAAGGCAGGGGCAGGCAGGCTTTTCTTTACAACTTGCTATTTTTTTACAGGACCGGGAAGCCTGCAGTGCTGCAGAGGGGGGGGGGGCTTCACAGTGAAAGGGGGGCACACGAGAAGAGATCAGAAGACGGCAGAACAGGGATGGGGATCTGTGCTGGAGAAGCAATTATAGGAATGATGCCCTGTGTCTGTGTCTCTCCCTGCGGTAGCTGAAAGCTAGCAGGAGTGGGAGAAACTTCCTTTTAGCGGTTGCACAGGGCTTCCTTTGTAATTACCGCTATGCCCAACTGCACCAATTCCCCGTGCTGTTGGGGCCCCCCTGTGTCCAGGCCCCCTACAAGAGGACTGGTGGTCCTCCCCTATCAGCGGCCCTGGGTGGGCTTGTATGTGAAAGAGGAAACCCAGAAGGCCCTCTGACTTCCAAATTCATATACTAACCCTCCGCTTTCACCCAGCAGCTAAGAGTGTAGCCTACCTGCCCCCATCTTGTGCACGTGCACAGTTGAGAAGGGCTGAGCTGGACGGAGGGGCTGAACAGAGAGTGCACCGCTGGGGAAAAAAGGCTTGCCCCATCACCCTGTGTAGGGGAAGGGTTAAAGTGTCACTCACCATCAATAATTGCGGGATTTTTTTTCTCTTTTTATAGGCGTGTGTGTGTGTGTGTGGGGGGGGGGGGGAGGGGGATTTGAAGTTTGTGCAAGTAACTTTGATTGCATGCACAGTGGAAGGTCCTCGATTATTTTTTCCTTTTTCCTGCCTCTGGTCCCACAGACACTAAACCATGCACTACCATCTGCCGGTACATTGCTTCAGTTTATTATCAGTGCCCTGGAAGCCCCAAAACCTAGGGTGTGATTACAAATCAATCTATCTATCTATCTATCTATCTATCTATCTATCTATCTATCTATCTATCTATCTATCTATCTATCTATCTATCTATCTATCTATCTATCTATCTATCTATTAATATATGTGTTTAGCTGGGTGCAAAATATATATATTTTTTGCAAGCCTATGAGAAGATTATTTTAGGCATTCAGTGAAGTCATATTTTAGCAGTCATATTTTGAGGTATCACATAATACCAGAGGAAACCTTTTTTCCAGAATAAGGTAAAATATGACATCTGCTGGCTAAAATGTGAATTTTATTGGCCTTTATTTAAGATGCAATTATAGGAACAAAGATAACCAGGTACAAGCATTTTTCTCTTTCTTGCAGTTTCCTACCTTCCAATAAAGTCATCTCTTTTGCCTGCATCTTTATCCCATACTGTGATGTCAATTACACCTCCATGTTCCTCGAAGAGATGCATTGTAAACTGCTCCCTCCACTGAGGGTTCAGGGTCTTTGGAAGAGTCTAAAAGGAGACAATGAAAATGTGGTGAAGATTTTTTTATGTCGTATAAGTTAGAATTTTTATACTATAGGTTATCAATACAGTGTGGATACATTAATTATGCTACCCTTTTTCCACGTAAAAAATATCAGCCTATATCAGTAATCCTTATTAAATAAATACAATTAAACACACCACTAATGCTATAAGGCCTATCTATAAAACATTTGTTGGACATAAATCACACACATTTATTGCACAATGAATGAATTTTGGCCATCATTTCTCTATTATAGTAATTCCTATGGCCGTAAGCTCCTGCAAGTGGCCAGAATGGGGTATAGTTCTCTGAAATACCCCAATGAGAAAATATAATTCATTTTGGCCACTAGATGGAGCTAATAATCATAGCGATTACTCTAATACAAAAATGACAGCCCAAATTCATGCACCAAGCATGGAAGTATGTGACTTCCATCCAGTTAGTGTTTTGTAAATAGGTTCTCTATGTGAAAGCTGACTAGTAGTTTCCCCATCATATAGTGACGGGGACCGATGACAAGTTAATATTCAACTGCCTCCCAGTATCCTAATTATGGTTACTAATGTTCTCTCAGTTCACTAAGAGTCTCTTATAACAAGCTGGACATCTTTAACAGTCTTTTGTAATGGACTTGGAAATAGGGACATCTTCCCTTTTTAAGATAAACAATATGAATAATCCACCTGTAATAAACTATAGCACGTGTTAGACCCACTCTTCAGACCCTCTACACACACCACTTATCAACATATATATTTCTTGGCGTCTCTGTTTAAAAGGTTTTTTTTTGCTATGGGAGTGATCATTTTAGTGGTGGCTGCTGTTCTGTTGATAGAAAGCCTAAAACTGTCTACCACTATTTAACCACAAGCCATAAAAATGTACCTACATTTTGCTTATACTCTTATCCCAAAGGATACATACATTAGGCCCACACATCTTATCTCCAACTTAGCCCCTTCATTCTCTTAAACCACACCTAATGGAAGAGTCTAATAACAACATTCTTTATTTTTACACAAAAAACACATGAAAACCAGTTACCTTGCTTTTGTATTTTTGATGTCCTAGCCGGAATTTCACATAAGGGTCACTTAATCCATTAGCATCCATGGCTTTGAGATCCTGCCCCTCAATAAGTGTGATGCTCACGACTCCTCTCCATAAGTGGGATTTTCGGTGCGGGTCTGATATTCTTAAGCTCTGGGTCTGAAACTAAATGACACGAGAGAAAAAAAAGTTAACTACGGTACTTTTTGACCTGACTTCTTGTTCCATTTTAGTCATATCCCAGTTGTACTTGGAATCACTTTCATTCTTGTAGTCTATCTTAGAAATTGAGACCTGTATCTGGTATACATTCTGAACAGTTTAGGATATGAAGAGGTTCTTGAAAAGAGTAAACTGGAAATGTCATCCTTACTAATGTTCATGCAGCTCACTGTCACACAGTTGTAGCCAAGAAAGGGGAGAAATGATTTCCTATGTTGGTCATAAATGGACTGTTTTTATCCAGTAACAATGAAAGAGAAGAGAGGTTTGCACCCTTGACAACTTTTTGCACCCCTGCACCTTCAGTGATTTCCCCAACATAGCCAATGTTTACATCCTTGCGTAAGAGTAGCTGAATTTACATGGAAAAAAGGAACCATCCTTCAACCATGACAGTTTTCTACAATGCTGAAAATGTCTGCAAGTGATAATGAATTATTACATCAACCACTTAACCATTTTTTTCCTTTAGCACAGAGCACCCCTGTGCTAACAGACTGTTGTTATACAAGCAGATTGCATTGCTTGCGAATATTGGGGTTTGCACAAAAACCACCCTTAGGCAGCCCACAGATGATTCATTCTTTTTTTTTTTCATTCAACCCAACTGAACCAGCCAAATTTAAAACCATGTATGGCTGGCTTAAAGTGGAACTTTAGTTAGAAAATAGAGTACTGATAGATCACTTTAGGCTGGCCCCTTTTGTAGGTATAGCCATGTTAAACACTATAAATAAGTACCTATGCAGTTTAAAACCCAGTAATACACTGTCTCATCCTGCTCTGCACATGCTTAGTTGCTCTCTCTTTAGCACTGTGCTGAAAATCAGAGCCATTAGAGGCTGATCTGCTGACAGCCTAAAGATTTACTGCTGCTCAGGGGCTCTGGGCATCAGCAAAATGGCAGCCTACCACAAGAAGAAACAGGAACAATCGTGGAGGTAATTTACAGCACAAACTCCTTTTGGTAGCATAATTATTCATGTGGAATGTATGTTCCTTGCTACAGAACATTATTTTCTATCAAGTTGTTACAAATCTATTTTTTCTTTATTTAAACCTTCCAGTCTAAAAAGACAGATAAATACAAGGGGGTCTGTTTTGAATCACTCCTAAGTATCTACTGCAATTAGTTGTATATATATGTAAATATAATCACAGGCATTATATTCATCTGTACCACAGGCAAAGAGGCCCAAAAGATGTAGGCCCTATTTACATCTGTAGGTGCCATTGGGTTCATTCACACCATGTGCGGAGACCTACGATAATCTGTACAGATCAATGCAAGCCCGCCGCAAAGGCACATAGAAAGCATTTGTTTTCTAGGTGTCCTGTTCACCCCACAATACTGCCTTGAGGAGGGTTTCAGATACTGGGCCCCACCTCATATCACCGCACTGCAGCTCCAGTGTCATTTGCGATATTGCAATAAAATTGAAATAGAAACATGATAAACAGTGTCTTGCACTGTAATGCATGTGAGGAGTGTGACAGATCTAGGCAGGACATGGGCTTTTAGCGAGTACTGGGAGCAAGCCTCTTACCCACTGACTATGGGCCCTGGCTTTTGGGGGAAACACTGCTCTTTGTGAGGAGTATGCCTGGGGGGGACCCTTGGAGTAATGTTACTTTGGATTCAAGTACATGTCTCCCCAAGACACACAGACTCTGGGACTCTAAGCCCAGGGTCCCTGTTTAGGGCCTAGCTGCCTCAACAAAAATATTGACTGCTTCATACTGTGAGACTGGCCAATGTTGATGTCATCAGCAAGTCACCTTTCTGGGGTCCCCTGCCATAATGTGTTTATTGTAAGTAGGTCTCCTGCTATCGTCTGTTGCCTACTAGTCTGAGGAGGGGGGAGATCACTGTTTGTATTGTTAATTGTGCTAATTAACACACCTATTGTCTGCTAAGCTTGTCTGTCCCATGGTTAATTGTTAATTGTGCCATCTATTGTTTGCCTGCTAGCTTTCTGTGCACTCCACCTAGGCTGGTTTAGGTGCTGATTTAATTAGCATGTTAATTATATCTTTGGATACAGTTGCATTTGCATATGATAATGTGATCAGCCTCACCTGGCTGTGTAGTATAAATTCTCTGTGAGTTTTCAAATAAAGTTCCAGTTTTGTGTGAAAGAGCTGTAGACTAGGTTTTTTTTTCTAATGTAGCTGAATGGTATATAATGATTGCAAAATATGTTAAGTCCTTCTGCTATAGTTTCCTATCTCTCTGCCTGCAGATAAATCTGGATATTAGGATGGGACACTCAGTGGTGACAGTGGAAGTTGCCTTTCTGTAACAATGGAGAAGGCTCAATGAGGCTGAAGTATCACATGTTCTACTAGAGAAAGCACTTATTTTTAGTGAGCTCAAATGAGTAAGTGTTTGGTTGAACAAAAGCACTTCACGTGGTGTGAATAATGCATGGTATATTGTGGTGACTGGTTATCATTGGTGAACAGTCACAATCATGTAAAAAAAAAAAAAAAAGGAATTTTTATGCTGACTAGAAGGGGAAACCCACGAGAAGAATAATTGCGTTCTTATGTAATTTCAATATTTCAAGATATTTCAAGTTGACCAAATGTGAGTTTTTTTTACTTGGTTTTAATATAATAAACAGGCTGATTGTGACAGTGGGCACTATTAGTCTGTTGTATTTTGTATGCATCATCAGGGGACTTGGCTGCATTGGAAGTATCAGAGCTAGATATCTCTGGTGGTTTAACCCTTGTTTAACCCTTGCTGGGCAAAGTGCATTTGACCATCCTGTTGATTTAGGGGTCAATATCCTGAGGTGAGAGGCTTGATTTACTATTGGTGGTGGCAGTTATCACCTGAGGTGGCTGATGGTTCTCACTTTCAGAATACCTATAGGAATTTTCTATTTTTGGACTTTATGGACTTTTATTTGGGGAGCTTCTTTCTCCTTCTTGGACTTTATCTGGTTGCACTGCACCTTTTGTTTGTGTAATATGTGTAGCGGCAATCATCTCTATTGCCAGGTCCCAGAGGTCGTCTGGAAGTCGTCTGTAATTCCATTTGAACTGGTGAAGTCAAAGCTATCTTGGCTCATGGTTAATGAAAATCTTTCAGATATCCTGAATTACAAAATGAAAGTGTTTGAGAAAGCCTGGGGTCCCTGGATCAAATATATAACCGGTAATACGGTGGTGAACTTCTGGAATGTTGGGAAAAGGGGGAAATAGGTTTCAAGGCCCCCCTTTTCCTCATGGGATCACCGCAGCCTGAGGGTTTCAAGGCTCCCCCTAGCAGGTGAGGGCGTGGTCTCATGGGGGGCTTATACCTGATAGGTAGGGGGCTTCGGAAGCTGCTAGAAGCTTCTGGAAGCCCCTTTGGGGTCTATAAATAATAGGTGCTGACTGGAATTGGCGCCAGACTTCGCGGGATGACACAAGCTGCAGAGCTCAGGCAAGAGAGCTATACTGTATAGCGGACGGCAATTCACCTCAAGAAATGAAGACTCTGCTCAGACAACTTATTGAGAGGGCTGAGGCAGAAGCCTGGATTCGACAGTGCCTGAGCTTACCTGCGCAGCAAGAAGTGTTATGTGAAGAAGCCGGTGGAAGCGGTATGGCACCTCAAGCGGCTGAAGACAGCATTGAAAATGCAGACAGCGGAGCGGAGTCTGTGAGGGAAGAGGACATGACATGGAGGAAGGTACAGCAAGGCGGAGATAAAGGCGGTGCTGGAAGAGGCAGGAAGATGGAGCGTAAAGGAAGAGGGATGAGGAAGCCGTATAGCCCAAAATCAGTGCCCAGTAGGGCTGAAGAAAGAAGAGCGGCGGCGAAAGACAAGAAGAAGAGAGGCAGTGAGAGAAGAAGCAGGGCAGAGCAGAAGCCATGCACGTCCCGCTGGGAGGCGGGGACAAGGGTCAATTCACCTGAGCTTCAAAGAAGAAGTGAAGAACAGAGTTATGAATGGCAGGACGCTGTAGGTGCTAACACAGGTCCTGGCAGGAAAAGAGCAGCTTCAATTAATGACACAGAGGTTTTGGAAGAGCAAGACAGGTTAAGTACTGGTGAGTGTGGGCAGCTAAATATTATTATTATTATTATTATTACTATACAGGATTTATATAGCACCAACAGTTTGCGCAGCGCTTTACAATGTGAAGGAAGACAATACAGTTACAATACAGTTCAAAACAGGAGGAACTAGAGGGCCCTGCTCGTTAGAGCTTACAATCTAGAAGGGAGGGTCAAGTGAAACAAAAGGCAATAACCGTGGGGGATTTTGTCTTCCCTGTCAGCAACTTTGTTGCAGCTTGTAAATAACTTATCTACAGCCCCCACAGCTAGGAGGAGTGATGATTTTGAGTCAGTATGGTTAGGTGAAAGTGGGGCAACGAATACAAGGATAGAAAAGCTGCCAATTGAAGTAGCAACAAGTTCAGCTATAAAAAACGATATGGCTGTTAGAGACTCCTCATCTGCAGCATGCAGGGAAATTATGCCTTGTATACTGTCTCCGCTTGGTTTTCATGTAGCATTGAGTACAAAAGAAAAGATATGGCGGAGAGAGTATATTGAATTGTTTTCATTACTTCCTAATCAAAAAGAATATTATTTTAGATCTGAAAAGGAGAAAAGCGAAGAGGATAAAAAGAAACCAATTCCAAGATCATTTAACAATTGGCTGCAAGCCTTTGTTACATTTTCCAGTATTTTATGTGAGAAGTTTCCTGAACTTAGTTCAGGTCTATTCCAACACATAGACATAATATTGGAAGCTTACCGAAACTTTGGTGGGCTTGGATGGTTTTTCTATGATAAGGCATATAGGCAACAAATGGCAGTTCACTCTAATATGGGTTGGGGTAATAAGGATGTGGGTCTCTGGTTGAACCTATTTGTCCCACAGAGACCTGCTCTACCTCGATCGAACAGTGTAGCAGTGAGTAGCCAGGCTAGTGGATATTAAAAGGTGTGTGTGTTAATGACACACAATGCAAATGGCCGAATTCATGCAAATTTCGTCATGAATGTGCTTTTTGCACTGGTCCTCACCCTATTAGCAAATGCTTTAAAAAATTGGCTCAGCAATCAAGTAAGGATAATTTTCAAAAAAGCCAGAACGCCGGTGAAAGTGGAAAGCATGGAGCCATGGCTGTGCCAATATCCAGACCAGTTGACAGCACAGCTAATTAGACAAGGTTTTGCATTTGGTTTTAGTCTACCAATTTTTGATGGATTTGGTTGTAGTTGGGTAGAAAATTTAAAATCGGTGATGGAGCTATCTGATATTGTTAGGTGTAATTAATAAAAGAATTACAGGAAGATAGAATAGCGGGTCCATTTATATTTCCTCCATTTTCAAATTTTTGTTTGTCTCCGCTGGGGATCGTCCCTAAGAAGGAACAAGGAAAATATAGACTAATCCATCATCTATCTTACCCACGCAAATTTTCTCTGAACGATCAATTCAGGGATGATTTGTGCTCGGTTACATATGCTTCTTTTGAAGAAGCTATTGTCAAACTACAGAATGTAGGTCAGGCAGCGTTGATGGCAAAGGCCGATATAAAATCAGCATTTAGACTGTTACCCATAAACCCCGAAAGCTTCAATTCATTGGGTTTCCAATTCGAAGGTATTTACTTTTTTTGACAAATGTTTACCAATGGGATGCTCAATTTCTTGTGCATATTTTGAGAATTTTTCGTCATTTGTGGAGTGGGTGGTTGCAAAAGAAGCAAGGTCTAGTAGCTTAGTACACTATCTAGACGATTTCGTTTTCATAGGAAAACCTAACTCTCAGGATTGTGCCAGGTTATTATTAAAATTTTTTGAAGTGTGCGAAAAATTTGGCATCCCATTGGCGCATGATAAAACTGTATTCTCTACTACATGTATTGATTTTTTGGGGATAACGATAGATTCTGTAAGTATGGAATATAGATTACCTCTAGAAAAAATTGAAAATATCTGTAGTACAATTCTGAAGGTAATGCGTCTTAAGAAGGTTTCTATAAAAATGATGCAACAGTTATTGGGTTTGTTGGCATTTGCGACTAGGGTGCTTCCGATGGGGCGTATTTTCTCCCGCAGGATGTACCTAGCAATCGCAGGCTTAGCAAACCCTTATGCACACATCAGAGTTACAGCAGAAATAAAGGAAGACCTGTTAGTATGGTATAAATTTCTGGTAGAATTTAACGGTAGAGCAGCCTGGCAGGAAGAATTTATTGTCGACCTAGACTTTAAATTATATTCTGACGCTGCTGGATCTGTTGGTTTTGGGACAATATGGAGAACCCATTGGTGTGCTGCCAGATGGCCAGTAGCTTGGATTAACAATGGTTTAGTAAAGAATATAGTGTTACTTGAATTATTTCCAATAATTGTAGCTATAGAAATATGGGGAACTTATTTTAAGAATAAGAGGATCCTATGCTCTACGGACAACAAAGGAGTGTTGTATGCTCTAAACTGCCTATCATCTAGATCTAAGCCTGTGATTCGTTTGCTGAGGTATTTAGTGTATAAATGCTGGTGCCTTAATATATGGGTGAAAGCTCAGTATGTAAGAGGAAAAAGTAATGTAGTAGCTGATGCTTTATCTAGATTTCAAATGAACTGTTTCTTCCAGTCTTTTCCAGAAGCAGACGCGAAAGGATCTTCTTGCCCCCCGCAACTATGGGAAATAGTGTGATCGTGGATAACATTATAAAATCCTTGGCTCCTTCAACTTGGTCGGGTTACAGGGCGGTGTGGTTATTATGGTTGGCCTTTTTGAATTCTCACAATATGGGAATTTTTGAAGTATCTGAAAGTCTAGCTTTGTTGTTTTTGAATAATTTGATGGAAAAGGGATACTCTTGGTCACATATTAGTAAGGTGTTATCAGGGGTATCCTTTTTTCTGCAGTTGCATTCGTTCCCATCTTTATTAAAATTCTTCTCCATAAGACAAGCTATGAAAGGTTATAAAAGGGCTAATTTGGTTCAGGACAAAAGACGTCCTATTACGCTTCAGATTTTGTGTGAGTTATGTGAAAGTTTAGATAAGGTTTGCTATTCACAGTTTGAGGCTGATATGTTCAGGGCAGCTTTCTCAATTTGTTTCTTTGCTGCTCTGAGAATATCGGAATTAGTTCCTAAAAATGGTAAGAGTGGGGACGGTTTGAAATGGGACGATATTTTGGCTACTTCAAAGAATATTAAATTATTCATGCAGCGGTCAAAAACTGACCAAATGGGAAAAGGCTGTTGGATCACGTTGGCTCGGTGTGAAAAAAGGTTAGTGTGCCCAGTGAGTTTGTTAAATACTTATTTAGGGTTTAGACCAAGAAAGGAGGGTTTCTTATTTATTCACCAGGATGGTTCGCCTTTGACAAGATTCCAATTCCAAGCAGTTTTGAAGAAAGTGGTAAGATATTGTAAGTTGAATGATTTAGTCATATCCTCGCATTCATTCCGTATAGGAGCAGCCACTGAGGCTGCAAGGTTAGGTTTAAATTCTGATAAAATTAAGCAAATTGGTAGATGGAAATCGAACGTTTTTAAATTATACGTGAGACCTAACAATATTTTTTGACTTACCTAGGTATCCATCGGATAGTGTGGATAGTCGGCCATTCATATATATTTTGGGCACACAGAAGAGCTGCTGCTAGAAGCTATACGGAATCCCTTGGTCTGGAAAAAGAATTATATTCTGTTTGTTGGCATGGTATTAGGGGAATGGTGTGGGCGGATCTCCTGGCTGAGTTGGGAACTATGGCGGATATGTATTCCAACCCGGATGTACTATTGGTGCACCTGGGTGGGAATGATATAGGTCATAAGAGAACGTTGGATTTGGTGTTTCAAATGAAGCACTATGTCCGAATGATTAAAGCTTTATACCCTGGGTCAGTGATAATTTTCTCTGAGATTATACCCAGGTTACAATGGTCATGTTTAAGTCTTTGTCGTTATGGGGAAAAGATTCGTAAAAGAATTAACAGGATAATGGAAAAGTTCATGTCTTTGGGTTATGGTTTTTCATTTCGCCATTCAGAATTGGAAGGTAGCATTAAAGGGTTATATAGAGGTGATGGAGTTCATTTGTCCGATATCGGACTTGATATATTCAACAACAATCTTCAGACATGCATTGAGAAGGCCGCGGTATGGGGGTAGACAGAGGTTGTGCAAGGTGCACATCCTCTGTCTGTTTGGGGACAGTGTAATAATATTGTGATATGGTTATTCAGCTCGAGCTCTAATAGCTGAGTTGAAAATTTGTATGGAAGTCAAAAGTTATAAGTCATATCGTTATGAGTATGAAGTTGAAGTTTTAATAAAGTGTATATTCAAACCAGTTAATAAAGGCCGTGGCCAAAATTTTGCCATTAAGAAGTCTAGTTGTGTGTTTATTTGCATGTCTGAAGATTGTTTAAGAATAAATGCTGCGTGTGATCCCATGTTGGGAAAAGGGGGAAATAGGTTTCAAGGCCCCCCTTTTCCTCATGGGATCACCGCAGCCTGAGGGTTTCAAGGCTCCCCCTAGCAGGTGAGGGCGTGGTCTCATGGGGGGCTTATACCTGATAGGTAGGGGGCTTTGGAAGCTGCTAGAAGCTTCTGGAAGCCCCTTTGGGGTCTATAAATAATAGGTGCTGACTGGAATTGGCGCCAGACTTCGCGGGATGACACAAGCTGCAGAGCTCACCCAACCCCCCCTCCCCTTGTCGCGGCCTTATTAATGTGGTAGGTCACCTTTTCGTAAGAAAAGGGGGACAGTGTAATAATATTGTGATATGGTTATTCAGCTCGAGCTCTAATAGCTGAGTTGAAAATTTGTATGGAAGTCAAAAGTTATAAGTCATATCGTTATGAGTATGAAGTTGAAGTTTTAATAAAGTGTATATTCAAACCAGTTAATAAAGGCAGTGGCCAAAATTTTGCCATTAAGAAGTCTAGTTGTGTGTTTATTTGCATGTCTGAAGATTGTTTAAGAATAAATGCTGCGTGTGATCCCATGGATGAGTTGCATATTTTCCCTTGCTCCTTTACTTTTCTTTTCTGTTACTTTTCTAACTACCATAGCTTTAAGTCCTAAAGTGCATAATTATCAAATGGTCTTGGAGTCAAGGGAATATGAGCTCCCTCTTAGGGAGTCCACGGGGGGGTCTCACCCCTACGAAATTGCTATAATTCCTGTCTTTCGTTGCAAACACTTTTAGTTGAATATCTGCCTAAAGCTGCATACACACTGGGTTGAACATCCCTTTGTATTTTAGCACTCTGTATTAAAAAAGAGTATTGATCGCAAATTAGGTTTCTGTGACTTCCAGCTATGGGCAGCAGGGCAATCAGGTCCTCCATAGAGAGGTGGGTGAATAGTAGAAAAGGTAGGTGCCCATAGGAAGATCTGTTGATTCTCATGGAATGCCGTTGCTCTGTTATACCCCGTATACCAATGTATAAAAGGCAGTGAAAGAACACAGACTGAGAAGCTTAAGCAACTAGAAAGCTGGATTGTGAGCTTGATGAATAATACATTGGAAAAATCTCCAACTCTGTTTATGTATATTGACTAAATACAGTACACCACTTGAGCACAAGTGTATTTCTCTGCCTATTTACATGTAAGTGGTTGTTCTCTATACAAAACACATTGCTTTAATTTTACAAAACATGAGGATTACTGAGTCAATGTTGCATAAATAGAGTAGATTTCACTACGCATAATTTTCATGCTGCAGACGCTGGATAAAAAAAAATATAATCCAGTAATGTCATAAAAAAAAGAATTCCTGATATCTCTTTACAGTCAAAATGGACCTGAGCTTAAAAGTAAAGATTCAATATGTTATAAGGAACATCTAGAAATGATAATTGTGCCTAAGTAGTACTCAAAACATTTCTATTTATCTGGAAAATAACAGCTCTTCTTGGTTTGTGATTGAGCCTAGGCACTCCTGTGCTTGCGGCCTTATAGGCCCCCGTTCACACAGGATGTACTATAACCTATGTAGCGATGACCCTGGACTGGTCTTGCTGTTTGGTCCCAGGTTCCATTCCCTGATAATCACACAACAGCCAGGCACAGTCACTCAAGTCAGGAAACAGCCTGTACATGTCTTTTTGTAGTTTTATTTTGTTAAAAGAACTGGGAAAGGGTGAACCTTGGGATACTCCGATAAACTTTAACAAACGGTGGTAGAGGACACTAAACCAGATTCTCTCATTCAGGGTGAGGGTGCCTTCTTTAAAGCTAAGATAAACTGGTACTAAACAGGGACTCCTCAACAGAAGTATAGTCCTGGATGTACTAAGGAAAAGCTCTTCAAAATTAAGCTAAATAAAGTCTACAAGTCCTAGAGGCTGGTACTCACTGGTGGAGATTTACTAAAACTGGTGCACTTAGAATCTGGTGCAGCTCTGCATAGTAATCAATCCACTTCTAACTTCACCTTGTTCAATTAAGCTTTGGCAATAAAACCTGGAAGCTGATTGGTTTCTGTGTAGAGTTGAACCAGATTTTGCACTCTCCAGTTTTAGTAAGTAAAACCCCACTGTGTCCTGAATACCGTGTTGCCACCTGCAGTATCATTTAGTTTCTGTACTTGATTTGCCTGGAACCTTAGGTGAGCTCTCTGCAAATATTCAGCAGAATAGAGGTTCCCAAGCCAAAACAGAAGTCGGGACCCAAAAAGGTTTCTTGCAGCTGCAGGTAGTCACCCAGGGAAGATACGGCCCTCAGGCTGGGTCTTACTCCGCCAGGAACAAGAGCCCTCAGTTCTGGGTCCCAGCCTATTTATATCCGTCCCAGCCACCTATTGGTCACCCACTTCCCTGACCAGGAATTTGCTGAAGAGCCATTAATATGGAGGCCAAGGTTGACGTTCTTCCAGCTATTATATCCCATAACTCAGTGGGATGCAGGGGAAAGTAACTGAGCCAGCACCAGCAGAACCCAGAACAGACAATATTAAGCGATTGTTGCTCCTGCTGACTACATGAAGGCCAAAAAACTAAATTTAACACTAGTAGCCTATTAGGGCACTACACATATGCCAAGGTAGGGCTGTGCATGCCCATAAGGGGATGCACAGCTCTTTTGTACTCACACTCCAAAGAAAACCTGGTAGGTTAAAAGGTAATCCTGTTTAAATTGGCCCTAGTATAAATATGTATGAATGTGAGATAAGGACTTGAAGGTAGGGACTGATGTGAATATACAGTATGTGTGTAAGTGTGTAAATTGTTGGTGCTATATAAATGACACTAATAAATAAATACACAGCCACACAACTACTAATCGTACAAGGAGGCCAGCAATAGTAGCCCACATATTCCTCTTATGACAGGTGTATTCTCATCATTTGGAACTCCATACCCCAATCTGTCCGGTTATCTCCCCCCATATTTCATAGTAGGTAAGGTTGAATAAAGACAATATTCCTTCCAGTGCAACCTTTAAAGGTGTATGTGTGTCAATGCCCCCACTGACACCACCAATTGTGAAAGAGAGTTCCACATCCTTATTGCCCTGACAGTGAAAAACCCCCTACTCAGCTTAAGGTAGACTGCTTCTCCTCTAATCTCATTGGGTGGCCCCCTATCCTCTTACCTGAGACTGAAAAGTATTCTTCCAAAGCTGGCATCACCATTGAGGTATTTGCAAACCGCTATCATATCTCCTCTCAAGCATCTCTTCTCCAGGGAGACTACATTTAATGCTTGTAGTCATTCCTCGTAATTGAGATCCTCCGGTCTGCTTATTAATTTAGTTGCTCTTCTCTGGACTCTCTAGCTCCAGCATTTCCTTCCTGAGGACTGGTGACCAGATTTGGACGGAATACTCTATATGTGGCCGAACCATAGTTTTATAAAGTGGAAGAATTATAGTTTTATCTCTGGGGTAAATTCCATTTTTTATGCAAGCTAATATTCTGCCGGCTTTGCTTGCTGCAGCTTGGCGTTGCATGCTATTGCTCAGTCTGTTTTCTACCAGAACCCCCCGATCCTTTTCCATCTCCAATTCCCCCAGGGGCTCTCCCCCTAGTGAGTAGTTTGGGTTTATATTTTTAGCCCCCAAGTGCATCACTTTACATTTTTCATCAATAAACCTCATTTGCCATGTAGTGCCCACCCCATTATTATTTCATGCAGGTCTTCCTGCAAAATTTCTATATCTTAATGTGAAGTTATTACGAAGAGAAAAAGTGTCCAAATGAATAAGTCCCAATATAAATGATATAGAATGAGATCATAAATCCACGTGTACAATATTGCAAGAAGTGATTCGACCCGTGACACCCAGGGTATGTGAAGGAAGGGGACACCTCGGTGATGGGATATATTAAGCAGCTTACCAGATTTCCTTGGCTGCTCAACTTAATGAGTCAGCCTCTCCCAGCTGTTAATCAAGGTCGCTGAAGATCTGATGTTAAAGGGATGCTTAATCGATGCAAGTAGACCACCTCTTAAGAAGCATGTAGCAGATCAATATAGGGTTCATACTCCTCAATATTTTTCTCCAGCATAAATGAATGTGTGGAAAGAAAAGAAAGCGAAGCCCATAGCGTAATCCCGTTTGCTAATTCACATACCCTGGGTGTCACGGGTCGAATCACTTCTTGCAATATTGTACACGTGGATTTATGATCTCATTCTATATCATTTATATTGGGACTTATTCATTTGGACACTTTTTCTCTTCGTTATACACATCATTGTGATTAGTAGTTTTTTCCATTCATTTGGACACTATTTATCATTTTTGTGATCATCAATACTCTTAGCGCTACACTTTTATGTTTTATTGTTAATTTGAGTCACTGTTAGTTGATTTTGTGTTGGCTGCTGATATATATTTATCAACTTTTTATTAATTATTTATCATATTAGCGCGGAAATTTTTTTATTTTTTATTTATTTTTTATTTTTTATTTTTTATATAATGTGAAGTTATTGCCCTGCTTTTTTTTAGCTATTTATACCGATCTCTATATCATTTATGAATAAATTAAATAGAATTGGTCCCAAGACCAGTCTGAGTACACGTTATTTAACACCACTCTTTGGACACACCCCTGTAACCAGTTTTCTATCTACCCTGTCCAGCTCTGGGAAATCCCTGGAAAACTCTTCCCCTAAGGAAAACCTATCCTGCCTCTGCCCTTCCCTCTCCTAATCTTTTTGTATTGAATTGTATTGTAAGGGCTCATTTACATGTGCAGTGATCTCTGAAGAGTAATCCACATTGGGTCGCTCTTCAAAGGATATTTAACTGGTGGTTAGGAGGTGTTATGTCACCTCCTTACCACCTGATTTAACCCTGTGTTGCACTACCGTGTTGCAATCCCTTGCATTGCATGCAGCTGTGGGGCAGTTGTGGAGCAGCCCAACAGACTTGCATTGGTCATGTTCGGAGACGGTAAACCCGTCAAATGCAACAAGCTGCTTCATTTTTTCTGCAGGATGTGTGCAGTCTTGAGCAATTGCATGCCCATGTTCAGGGTGGCAGTTGGGGATGGTAAAACTGCAGCTCAACTGCCTGATTTTTTTTTTGCCGTCTAGCCACATGTGTGAATGTCACACAGACCGTAAGCGCTGAACTGTATGCTGTTTACCAGGCGCTCTGGTATGGCACATCACGGATCTGGTGGACAGATTACTGGGTGGAGCTGGGGAGGACCCAGCTGTCATGGTACAGGTGGGTACCAATGACAAAGTTAGAGGAAGGGGGAGAGTCCTAAAAAAACGATTTCAGGGGTCTTGCTGAAGAAGTCATCGGCCTGCGTGCCGACGTAACGCGTACAGGGGGCGGAGCCTAGCTGCTGATGTCACATCCTCTCCTGATCCTCAGAGACCGCTGCTGTACTTGCACTGTTGAGTTCTTTTGCCTGTAAGTGGATTCATTTAATAAATTGCTTTACCTAAATCTAGCAGAGAGCATTAGATCTTTCTTCTATTCTCTCCTTACCTGGTCCTCTTTGTGTGGGTGTATGCGCCATTGGATCCTGGACATCCTACTGTGAGATCTCGCTGACTATCCATTATACCCCTGTGGGGGACTGCTACATCTGACCCTGGGTGACTCCTGGGTCAGAAATGAAGGTGAGAGGCTTTAATTTAGTGGTGGCGGATTGGAGCACGCTCACGGAGGTGATTGGCGTTTTGGGAATTCAACATCACTCTGTCACATGGGCTTTTTTTTCCCAGCACTCTTATGTTTATGGGATTATTTGAGTTGTTTACTCTCAGTTTTTGATTTGTTAATTTATTTGCCACTTATTTATGGTCTAGCGCAGCACATTTTTGGTTTTTGAAATATTGCTTTGTGTAGTGGGAGCACAATTAGTGTTTGCAGCTGGATATTGTCAGTTTGCTCTTAACCTCCCTGGCGGTATGATTCTGTCAGGAATTCTGTACCAAAAGCGGTACAATTTTTTTCATGGAAATTTGGCGTTATGTATTATAGGCCTACAATTCTTAGTAATTACTGACTTAAACCTGACCAAAACAAGACTCTAGTAGACATCCCAGATGTGATAAATTTGAAACACAAACGCATGAATTATAATCTAATCAATAATATAATTTTATTATATAATATAATATAATATATATATATATATATATATTATATTATATAATAAAATTATATTATTGATTAGATTATAATTCATGCGTTATATTATATATATATATATATATATATATGTGTGTATATATATATATATATATATATATATATATATATATATATATATATATATTTATAAATGTTATGTGTGTGTTTGTGTTTTGTGCAACGTTCAATGTTTGAATTTCCCTCCCTAGTTCCGCTCCCATGCAGCATTGCTGCTGCAGGGAACGGAACTAGGAAGTCATCACACCGACGGAGGATGGACGAGCGGCAGGGATCTCAGACGGCTGGCGATCTCAGCAATGGGAGATCATCGCTGGATCGCCAGGAGAAGGTAAGAGACCGCTGCGCGCTCTGCCCATCCACCCCGAGCGTGACTCGGGGATACCGATCCTAGCACAGAAAATCCACCCTGAGTCACGCTCGGGGTTACCGCTAGGAGGGTTAAAGTGTGTCACAATTAATATTTTATTATTCACTTTGTTCATATATTATTGCACTGATAGCTTTTCACTATTTTTGCTTTAGGAATGTTGTGGAATTTTTCCTCAGGTACAAAATACCTGTTACCTGTTAGTCAGTGATACCAAATCAGACAATATATAGCTATATATAATGAGATCAGACAAGACTCAAGATGGCTGAATCATAGTGACCTGATTTATTACAGCGTTGCTGGAGTTTAAATATACTCAAAAATGGGTTTGTCATTACAATCTGACGTACAAGAAATGGGTTGTTATTAACATCTTTTGTCCAATCAAAGTTAACAACTAATTATAGTAAGCATTATGTCAATCTAGATCATGATTCTCTTGTCATCAGGGAATTTTCGGTGATGAAGCTCAATAAAAGTTTCCAAGGGACTTGTATTAGAAGTTATTCTAGGTTTTGGGTCAGCTGTCCAGACAGAGTTCCTTTTATGACAGATACGGGAATATTTGATGCGGTCAGGAATATCTCAGCTTATATATATTTTTAGCTTTTGCGAGCTCAGTGACACATGTAAAGAAATCAAAGACAAAATTAGATTAATTAACTTGAAAGACATTTTGTTTAAGATAACCATTTTAAATGCCAGTCAAGGCATCCTGCATATCCAGCAAGGTATCCAGTAAAGGCCAATAAGGTCAAGGTATGCCACGTCATCTTCCCCCTCTTGAGAATTTATTGATCAGGCTAACTACCTATCCGCTTATCAGATTCCTCCAAGGGAGCAGCCCCTTACGCTTGGGACACTGGCCCAGAGGGCAAACCTCAGTGGGGGGTGTCCGAGTCTTGGTAAGGTTCTGAGGCGGAGATTACTTCATACATGGGGGTTTGAGGTGACAGATGTCTTATTACAGCATACTCAGCATCATCAATCACTTCTTATTTACGTATAGAGTTGAAATAGGTTGTCTCCTTGGCCTTGGTAACCTTATCAACCAAACACATAATTATTTTAATTCAACAGATAACTAGAGATCATAATTATCATAAACATCAATATAAATACACCACTTTCATTATTTTAGGAGATAAGGCAAATCCTCCAACAGACTGTGCTCATTAGGAAGGGCGGACACCATTGGAAGTAAAGAGGTTGTAGTACCTGTTATTGTGACACACTGAGAAAGTAAACTATGGGCCTTATTGCCACAGACACAATAGATTCCCAACTCCGAATGTGACCACCCTGGGGTGAAAATGGGTATTAATAACTTTTCTGCATAATACCCCAGTTTCTGTCTGAACAACAGAAACCTGAGGGCTTCTCCTAGGTGAGAAATGTCCATATTGTCATTTAATATGGCTCATATTTTATGTTTAACAGTTTCATTTCTGTAATGCATGCAAGTTTCATTTCATGGGCTGTTCACAGTCAGCTGTGGGCAGGATATGTTTATCATTGCTTGTGAACAGTCCACCCTTCCTACATCAGTTTTTTTCCATAGAACACTATACACACTGTAGAATTCTTGAAACCTGCGACTTTTGGGGGAATTAACAGGTCCTTTCGTGCACTGGTAATGTTTCTATAGGATTTTGAAAACTCTGTCTGATTTAGATCCTCTAATGCACGTGGGTTTACTAGCACAGGTATAGTCTGGCACTCTGTGGACATAATTGTGGACATATCTAGCACCCTGTGTACCCTGACTTCCTGGCTACCTGGTATTTAAACTTAACAGTACATTGGGCCTTAGGTTGTCTGTCTCTTTTATTGTCCTGCCCTTTCATTATACCCAACATTCCCATACATATTAAAAATTTGAAGAAAATCATTGTACCACCTTTTTTCAATGACTGGCGTGAATCCATGTATCCCTTCTACCTTGAGGGATGTTGGTGTAACCAATTGCACTCTTAGTAGCCTTACTTTATGACTTTTAGTATCCTCATTTGGATCTGGTAGGAATGAAAACACACTATTTTGCATTTTTGTCAATTGCTTTTAAAGCGCTGCAACACATCTAGTGAGATCTGAGTGTGTGGCTTGCAATTGCTGTGGTAAATAGAGACCTGCTTCAGGTACCCACACCTCTCTTGGGAGTGTTCCTGACAAAGGAAAAAACGTAAAACAATCTACCTGTTTCTGCTATTATTTTACTCAACTTTTTTTTTTTTTTTTTTCATACAAACTTTTGTACCTTTCCGCTACTCTGTGAATGATATGGAGTGTGAAAGGCTTTCTCTATATTTAGTGTGGATTGGACCTCTTGTAGAACCCTTCCTTTAAAGTGAGTACCCCTGTTACTTTCCATAGTTTCTGGGATTCTATACCTGCACATTACCTGGGGCAAAAGCCTTTTTCCTGTGGTTTGTATTTTACCCCTAGAGACTGGCCAGGCCTTAGGCCATCGTGAAAAATGTCTATACAAACTAAAACATGTGCATAGGGACCAGACTGTGGGAAATCAATGTAATCTATTTGAACTCCTTGGAAAGGACAGTCTGACTTAGGCGGTGCTTTTATGGGGTGCTTACAGCTCTACCAACATTGTACCTAGCACAGGTAAGACAAGAAGCAGTATATTTTTCAGCTACTCCAGGAAAACCTGGTGCTAACCAGTGTTGCATTACCAAGGTGGTCATTAGTCTTTGAGATATGACACGATCCGTGAGCTGCGGCTGCCACCCTCGGGTATAGGGCCTGAGATCAGACAGAAATGCTCCTCCATCCTCCAGCAACCAGTTACATCCTGTGTTGCACTGTTCTTCCGCCACTTCTCACGCTCCTGTGAGGGGGCTTTTTCTGCAATGATATCAAGATTGCCATACTTACAGGAGTTGGTTGCTTTCCTACGAGTGTCAGTACCCGGATAGGGACCTGTTCCAGTGCAGCCTTCTTCGCTGCTCTGTCGGCCCTTGCGTTTCCTGCAGCTTCTTCTGTGTCCTCTCTTGCATGTGCCTTGGTTTTTTTAATAAATGGCCACCTTGGTGGAACACTGGAAGACTAAGAACAGTCTCTATTATATCTGCATGCTTTATTGGCTTACCAGCTGAGGTCAAAAAGTTACAAGCTTTCAAAAAATATGACCAAAATCATGTCAATGTTAATGTTAACTCTTTAAAATTCACAGGCCTTTGCCAAAACCATCAGCTGCTTGTGCTTAGAACTTTAGATTTAATGCCTCTGCATTCCTTTGGTTTATTTATTTATTTATTGCTGTTACTACTGCATACCCAGTTACAGGCTTACCCTCCTCTGTTTATAAACATGATCCATCTACATAAAGGGTCTCATCAGGGCTTTAGAAAGGAGCCTTTTTTTGCAGGGCTCAAGGATTCAGATTCTGCCATCATCAGCTCAAAACAGTCATGGGGGGTATTTAACAAACATTTTTTCTTTTTCCCCTCCCCCCTCTAGTGCCTGCTCCTGTACTGGAAGTAAACTGGCTTAAATACATTGCACCTGTTCCATCCAGCAGCTTCCAGGTCAGAGAACTTGGAAGTTAGAGGTTATCGGCTGTGTGAGGGCCGAAGTCCAGGTCACAGAGAACTTGGAAGTTATAGGTAGTTATTCTATTTTTTGGATAACAGTGAAATGGGAAACTGGGTTTCCGTAGATACCGACCAGGGGTCGATGAGAAAGGTCATTAGGACCATGGCCTTAGAGTGTATGGGTAACAGGGTTACCAGATAAATGGGGCAGACCAGGGAGTTTGCATTCGAAGATTAAATGCTCTGGGAGCATAGTTTTTGGGCTACACAGCCAATTAAAGTGTTCTGTAGTTGGACAGCTAATAATCCTAGTTGTAGGATAAGATAAGATAGGATATGGCAGATTTTTGTAAAGTGTATGAAACAGATTTGGCAAGAACAAACTTAAAATCAGTTGCAGAAATATGGAAGCAGGAGAGTATGAAGTTGAATGAGTATTGATATATTGTAAATGAGTTGGGGTGTGTTGAATTGTTTCATGAGAAAACACAGCAAATCTTGTATTCATAAGAAGAAAGTAAGGATGAGCAGTGCCCTTTAAATTTCTTAAGTGAGAGATGTATGAAGCAGGCTGTTCCATCCAGCAGCTTTTTGCAGGCTGCGGCCCGCACCTTTTATCACTGGGTCAAGCTGGCAAGAGACATATGCTACATACTGGATTAATGGGCACTTCATCTGAAACTGAACACTGAAATTTTAACTCAACACAAACATCACTTTTTTTTTTTTTTTTTTTAAATGACTTCCCTTTTCCTTTGAAGCCAGGCAGGAAACCACTCCCACCCCTGCTACTGTTATAACCACTGTAAACCTCTCGGACGCTTCTGATGGAACATGGGGACACAGGTTAGCTGAATACCTTATTTACTGTCTATCTTCTGGGGGAGAGGGGGTGGTTGCAATTCTTTGCTCTAATGTCCTGTCTTTACACTATTTGTAGTAGGTCACTTTTTATAATCATAATGACAGGAAGTAATGTACTTTTATCTTTCAAACAAATATCCTCTAAAACTTTGTCCCGAATTTCAAAAATCTGATCAGAGGTTCCCCTTTGGTTACGGAGGATGCCCCTTAAATACCATTTAGATACCATATTTAATGAAAAGTTAATCTATTTTAAAACTTTTGGCTCAGTGCCAATAGGGTTCAATGGTCATGTTAATTGCGGTAACCCTTAATGTCTAAACAAAGATTCCTGGTTTAAAGGGCAACATATTATTTTTCATCTTAGTTTAATTTAATACAAAATAACCCCAAAAATATCATATGCCGTTCATTTATCATATAAAGAAACAATATTTTCTCTGTGCTACAAACGTGTTACAAACTCAGAGGACTACTTCCTCTTTTTATATTAAAAAAACACAGCCTGCTTCATACATCTCTCACTTAAGAAATTTAAAGGGCACTGCTCATCCTTACTTTCTTCTTATGAATACAAGATTTGCTGTGTTTTCTCATGAAACAATTCAACACACCCCAACTCATTTACAATATATCAATACTCATTCAACTTCATACTCTCCTGCTTCCATATTTCTGCAACTGATTTTAAGTTTGTTCTTGCCAAATCTGTTTCATACACTTTACAAAAATCTGCCATATCCTATCTTATCTTATCCTACAACTAGGATTATTAGCTGTCCAACTACAGAACACTTTAATTGGCTGTGTAGCCCAAAAACTATGCTCCCAGAGCATTTAATCTTCAAATGCAAACTCCCTGGTCTGCCCCATTTATCTGGTAACCCTGTTACCCATACACTCTAAGGCCATGGTCCTAATGACCTTTCTCATCGACCCCTGGTCGGTATCTACGGAAACCCAGTTTCCCATTTCACTGTTATCCAAAAAATAGAATAACTACCTATAACTTCCAAGTTCTCTGTGACCTGGACTTCGGCCCTCACACAGCCGATAACCTCTAACTTCCAAGTTCTCTGACCTGGAAGCTGCTGGATGGAACAGGTGCAATGTATTTAAGCCAGTTTACTTCCAGTACAGGAGCAGGCACTAGAGGGGGGAGGGGAAAAAGAAAAAATGTTTGTTAAATACCCCCCATGACTATTTTGAGCTGATGATGGCAGAATCTGAATCGTTGAGCCCTGCAAAAAAAGGCTCCTCTCTAAAGCCCTGATGAGACCCTTTATGTAGATGGATCATGTTTATAAACAGAGGAGGGTAAGCCTGTAACTGGGTATGCAGTAGTAACAGCAATAAATAAATAAATAAACCAAAGGAATGCAGAGGCATTAAATCTAAAGTTCTAAGCACAAGCAGCTGATGGTTTTGGCAAAGGCCTGTGAATTTTAAAGAGTTAACATTAACATTGACATGATTTTGGTCATATTTTTTGAAAGCTTGTAACTTTTTGACCTCAGCTGGTAAGCCAATAAAGCATGCAGATATAATATAGACTGTTCTTAGTCTTCCAGTGTTTCACCAAGGTGGCCATTTATTAAAAAAACCAAGGCACATGCAAGAGAGGACACAGAAGAAGCTGCAGGAAACGCAAGGGCCGACAGAGCAGCGAAGAAGGCTGCACTGGAACAGGTCCCTATCCGGGTACTGACACTCGTAGGAAAGCAACCAACTCCTGTAAGTATGGCAATCTTGATATCATTGCAGAAAAAGCCCCCTCAGAGGAGCGTGAGAAGTGGCGGAAGAACAGTGCAACACAGGATGTAACTGGTTGCTGGAGGATGGAGGAGCATTTCTGTCTGATCTCAGGCCCTATACCCGAGGGTGGCAGCCGCAGCTCACGGATCGTGTCATATCTCAAAGACTCTAATGACCACCTTGGTAATGCAACACTGGTTAGCACCAGGTTTTCCTGGAGTAGCTGAAAAATATACTGCTTCTTGTCTTACCTGTGCTAGGTACAATGTTGGTAGAGCTGTAAGTACCCCATAAAAGCACCGCCTAAGTCAGACTGTCCTTTCCAAGGAGTTCAAATAGATTACATTGATTTCCCACAGTCTGGTCCCTATGCACATGTTTTAGTTTGTATAGACATTTTTCACGATGGCCTAAGGCCTGGCCAGTCTCTAGGGGTAAAGTACAAACCACAGGAAAAAGGCTTTTGCCCCAGGTAATGTGCAGGTATAGAATCCCAGAAACTATGGAAAGTAACAGGGGTACTCACTTTAAAGGAAGGGTTCTACAAGAGGTCCAATCCACACTAAATATAGAGAAAGCCTTTCACACTCCATATCATTCACAGAGTAGCGGAAAGGTACAAAAGGTTGTATGAAAAAAAAAAAAAAAAACAAGTTGAGTAAAATAATAGCAGAAACAGGTAGATTGTTTTACGTTTTTTCCTTTGTCAGGAACACTCCCAAGAGAGGTGTGGGTACCTGAAGCAGGTCTCTATTTATCACAGCAATTGCAAGCCACACACTCAGATCTCACTAGATGTGTTGCAGCGCTTTAAAAGCAATTGACAAAAATGCATAATAGTGTGTTTTCATTCCTACCAGATCCAAATGAGGATACTAAAAGTCATAAAGTAAGGCTACTAAGAGTGCAATTGGTTACACCAACATCCCTCAAGGTAGAAGGGATACATGGATTCACGCCAGTCATTGAAAAAAGGTGGTACAATGATGTTCTTTAAATTTTTAATATGTATGGGAATGTTGGGTATAATGAAGGGGCAGGACAATAAAAGAGACAGACAACCTAAGGCCCAATGTACTGTTAAGTTTAAATACCAGGTAGCCAGGAAGTCAGGGTACTCAGGGTGCTAGATATGTCCACAATTACACCCAGAGTCCCAGACTATACCTGTGCTAGTAAACCCACGTGCATTAGAAGATCTAAATCAGACAGAGTTTTCAAAATCCTATAGAAACATTACCAGTGCATGAAAGGACCTGTTAATTCCCCCAAAAGTCGCAGGTTTCAAGAATCCTACAGTGTGTATAGTGTTCTATGGAAAAAAACTGATGTAGGAAGGGTGGACTGTTCACAAGCAATGATAAACATATCCTGCCCACAGCTGACTGTGAACAGCCCATGAAATGAAACTTGCATGCATTACAGAAATGAAACTGTTAAACATAAAATATGAGCCATATTAAATGACAATATGGACATTTCTCACCTAGGAGAAGCCCTCAGGTTTCTGTTGTTCAGACAGAAACTGGGGTATTATGCAGAAAAGTTATTAATACCCATTTTCACCCCAGGGTGGTCACATTCGGAGTTGGGAATCTATTGTGTCTGTGGCAATAAGGCCCATAGTTTACTTTCTCAGTGTGTCACAATAACAGGTACTACAACCTCTTTACTTCCAATGGTGTCCGCCCTTCCTAATGAGCACAGTCTGTTGGAGGATTTGCCTTATCTCCTAAAATAATGAAAGTGGTGTATTTATATTGATGTTTATGATAATTATGATCTCTAGTTATCTGTTGAATTAAAATAATTATGTGTTTGGTTGATAAGGTTACCAAGGCCAAGGAGACAACCTATTTCAACTCTATACGGAAATAAGAAGTGATTGATGATGCTGAGTATGCTGTAATGAGACATCTGTCACCTCAAACCCCCATGTATGAAGTAATCTCCACCTCAGAACCTCACCAAGACTCGGACATCCCCCACTGAGGTTTGCCCTCTGGACCAGTGTCCCAAGCGTAAGGGGCTGCTCCCTTGGAGGAATCTGATAAGCGGATAGGTAGTTAGCCTGATCAATAAATTCTCAAGAGGGGGAAGATGACGTGGCATACCTTGACCTTATTGGCCTTTACAGGATACCTTGCTGGATATGCAGGATGCCTTGACTGGCATTTAAAATGATTATCTTAAACAAAATGTCTTTCAAGTTAATTAATCTAATTTTGTCTTTGATTTCTTTACATGTGTCAATGAGCTCGCAAAAGCTAAAAATATATATAAGCTGAGATATTCCTGACCGCATCAAATATTCCTGTATCTGTCATAAAAGGAACTCTGTCTGGACAGCTGACCCAAAACCTAGAATAACTTCTAATAAAAGTCCCTTGGAAACTTTTATTGAGCTTCATCACCGAAAATTTCCTGATGACAAGAGAATCACGATCTAGATTGATATAATGCTTACTATAATTAGTTGTTAACTTTGATTGGACAAAAGATGTTAATAACAACCCATTTCTTGTACGTCAGTTTGTAATGACAAACCCATTTTTGAGTATATTTAAACTCCAGCAACGCTGTAATAAATCAGGTCACTATGATTCAGCCATCTTGAGTCTTGTCTGATCTCATTATATATAGCTATATATTGTCTGATTTGATATCACTGACTAACAGGTAACAGGTATTTTGTACCTGAGGAAAAATTTCACAACAGGAACATACTTAATAAAGGTATTGGCCAGTGCATTCCGACAGGGAATATGTTTAAAAGCGCTAAAATAAACCCTTGGTTGCTAAACTCCAACGTAAAAATGCATATAAAAACAAAAGAAAAGGCCTTCAAGAAATACAAAGCAGAAAGGTCATTGGCAGCATTCCAGCACTACAAAGAATGCAATAAGAAATGTAAGAGCGCAATCAAGGTGGCTAAGATAGAACACAAAAGGCACATTGCGGAAGAGAGTAAGAAAAACCCCAAGAAATTATTTAAGTATACAGTGGGTACGGAAAGTATTCAGACCCCCTTAAATTTTTCACTCTTTGTTATATTGCAGCCATTTGCTAAAATCATTTAAGTTCATTCTTCTTCCTCATGAATGTACACATAGCACCCCATACTGACAGAAAAACACAGAATTGTTGACATTGTTGCAGATTTATTAAAAAAGAAAGACTGAAATATCACATGGTCCTAAGTATTCAGACCCTTTGCTGTGACACTCATATATTTAACTCAGGTGCTTTCCATTTCTTCTGATCATCCTTGAGATGGTTCTACACCTTCATTTGAGTCCAGCTGTGTTTGATTATACTGATTGGACTTGATTAGGAAAGCCACACACCTGTCTATATAAGACCTTCCAGATCACAATGCATGTCAGAGCAAAATGAGAACCATGAGGTCAAAGGAACTGCCTGAAGAGCTCAGAGACAGAATTGGGGCAAGGCACAGATCTGGCCAAGGTTACAAAAAGATTTCTGCTGCACTTAAGGTTCCTAAGAGCACAGTGGCCTCCATAATCCTCAAATGGAAGACGTTTGGGACGACCAGAACCCTTCCTAGAGCTGGCCGTCCGGCCAAACTGAGCTATCGGGGGAGAAGAGCCTTGGTGAGAGAGGTAAAGAAGAACCCAAAGATCACTGTGGCTGAGCTCCAGAGATGCAGTCAGGAGATGGGAGAAAGTTGTAGAAAGTCAACCATCACTGCAGCCCTCCACCAGTGGGGGCTTTATGGCAGAGTGGCCCAACGGAAGCCTCTCCTCAGTGTAAGACACATGAAAGCCCGCATGGAGTTTGCTAAAAAACACCTGAAGGACTCCAAGATGGTGAGAAATAAGATTCTCTGGTCTGATGAGACCAAAATAGAACTTTTTGGCCTTAATTCTAAGCGGTATGTGTGGAGAAAACCAGGCACTGCTCATCACCTGTCCAATACAGTCCCAACAGTGAAGCATGGTGGTGGCAGCATCATGCTGTGGGGGTGTTTTTCAGCTGCAGGGACAGGATGACTGGTTGCAATCGAGGGAAAGATGAATGCGGCCAAGTACAGGGATATCCTGGACAAAAACCTTCTCCAGAGTGCTCTGGACCTCAGACTGGGCCGAAGGTTTACCTTCCAACAAGACAATGAACCTAAGCACACAGCTAAAATAACGAAGGAGTGCCTTAACAACAACTCCGTGACTGTTCTTGAATGGCCCAGCCAGAGCCCTGACTTAAACCCAATTGAGCATCTCTGGAGAGACCTAAAAATGGCTGTCCACCAACGTTTACCATCCAACCTGACAGAACTGGAGAGGATCTGCAAGGAGGAATGGCAGAGGATCCCCAAATCCAGGTGTGAAAGACTTGTTGTGAAAAGCAAGTGACAACGTTGTCACTTGCTTTTCACATATGTATTTTTATTATTACATATACATTATAAGCTATATGTTCAGGCTAGGATATATATTACCACACTATAGCAACATGCATATTTTTTAATTTACTCTGTATGCACGCTTTTCTGTGGTTTTAAAATATATTCATGCATGTGCACATATACACATGTGTTTTCCTGCCTTCTATATATACATACATATAGTTTTCATTTTTTCTTACATATATACACAATTTTCCTTTACGGTTTTTCATTTGGGGAAGAATGAAGGTCTTTAATTTATTTTATTTTATATGCAATATACTCTGAAGCTCAATACATGTACAGGGGAATACATAAGATTAATACACACATATATACATATTGTTCCAATTTTGTATATTATCCTCTTTTGCATTTTGCCGATTTGGATTCTTCCTGCGCTAACATGATTTTATCATAACATTTAATATTTATTTTACTTTGTATTTCTATTAGTGTATTGTTACTCAATTTTGTATTGTCATGTTTTTGTGCTGTGCTTCTTTATGAAGCGATTTCACATGTACTCCCAAAAGTCCCAGGTGTTATATCACGGATTAATCGGCTCCTCATTGAGGAAAATGAAGTTGATGACACAAACCTGCGAGCAATCGTATCAATCAACCAGGGTTTGTCTGTCTATTAATAGCAACCGATTTCCATTATCCATCACTACGGTTATGAGTAAGCGGCCGTGTGTGCCGTGAAACCCGTTAACCTTGGATTACCTGTTCCCTGCACTGTCTGTCTACCTATGATTTTGAAGAATAAAGAGATCTTATTGCTTTCATTCACCTGAGTGCGGTTCCACTACTTCTCTTGCATTGCAGACCTGTAGGCAGTGTGAATGAACTATGGCCATGCTAATTAATACGCTTGCAGTTTCTACATTCACAGGTTCCTGTGAATGAATCATGCGGCTCTGTAGGCGAAGTTCCCCACAGCCAGCCCATTTTCAAAATGTGACAGCAGATGCAGGGAGAAGAACCCCCTGTCACACTGAGGGGGGGGGGGGGACTAAAACATGTTACATGCTTCACCCTGAATATAGGTGTAACATGTAACATGTTCTAAATTGTGAAGTTATCCTCCAAAGGGTAACTCTACTTTCATAGGAAACAAATTGCAAATAAATAAAAAATTAAAATACTGTATAAAATTGCTATACAAGTCATATTGTAATTGAATGTTATTAAAAATTACCTTTCATTTTCAATCTGCAGCACTGTAGTTTTCTGTAAAATGCAATATGTCTATATGGAGGCATTCCGTACACAGAATCTGTACAGAACGCCCCTCAGAAAAGTCATTTGCTGCTTATGTAATTGGCTTACTTATTTTCCCAGAAGTCTGCACTGACATACAAGTCAAATTTTGGGCATCCCCCGCAACAAAATGTCATTTTTGGTGAGATACTCCCAAAGGAAAATCCTGTCTAAAGGGATGCAGATGCTGAAATTTTTCCTCATTGGAGCCCTGCAGGTGCAGCAGCTGATTGACAACTATAAAGTCACTCCCATTAGAGTCACTCTCCACATGGACACAGACAAAAAAACTGTTATTTCTTCAGAATAATGAAAGGAAGGCCTCACAAACAAAGTTTGTTAAAATCCTTGCAATGCTGTGCTTGTTGTGTCGTGATCACCCAGAAAAGAATGTTTTCTTTCTCAACAAACATGGAGTTACTCTTTACATTTCCATTTATATTCGTTTTGTGTTAAGAAGCATCTATATAATACGGTTTTGTAAGACATACGTTATCTTATATAATTCTGTCTATGCATATACTGTATATACTGCTGGAGTTTCAAACAATTTGAACTTGATGAATATTTTGTTTAGGGTCATAAACTAGAGAACTATTTGATATATGGGTGTAAATACACGTACAATATAGACATAGGTTGATAACTATTTTTTCCATAAATTCCCTTTCTGAAATTCTAAGCTATAGCACATGGTATCGTAGACTTGTCACAATAGCTATAGTTAGATATGCGTACAGGAGTTGGATTACAGGCGTTTTGCCTCATTATACAATATTTCTATGGTGAATCTTGTTGCTTATTTCCGTCCACTGCAGACAATGATATCTGAACTCCCTACTCCAGCCTCTTAAAACATGAAGTGTTGTAGATGCACACAAATTGTCTTTCACGTTATAATCATTTGTCTTCCCATTGCGTTTTGTTTAGGAAGCATCTTTGAAAAAGTGAAACGGTCCAGAGGCATTTCTCATTAGGAAAAGTAAGTTATCTTGAAAGGTCAATAATGCAGCTCAGTATAACTCGCAACTGGAAATGAGAGTCCTATCAGGAGGAAAACTAAAGCTTTTAACAGCGGAAATGTGCTTTCTCTTTGCTAAATTTATTTCTGTAACAATACAAGTGAGATCAGTCACCCATATAACCATTCCTCCACTGATCACAATTTCTTTTCAAACTTGGCTTTGCTTTAAGCCCTGCAAAAGCCAATAGCATGTACAAATGGAACTTGATTATGTTAGGAAAATAGCAACTTCAAGATCTTGACACAACCACACAAAAGTTTGCAGTCTTATGACCCTGTGCGTCCAAAAAAAATATGCTGATCAATTAATCAAAGGAATGATTAAACTGTTGATTTAATCCTGTAATAGTAACTGTTTTTTTTTTTACATTTTGCATAGGCACCCCCTAATATGAGGGCTCTTCCAAAAGTTTCTGCACTTTTTTATATTAAATAGTTAAAAAAGTGCAATAACTTTTTGAAGAACCCTCGTACTTCTTTTCTAGGACTATTCAAAATACATATACCTGGAAGGTTACCAAGAGAAGAACCAGAACAGACTGGATTATATGTCCCCTTTGGCCCAAGGAGACTTGGGAACACAAAGAACATCTTGGTTCCATCATTCAAGTTTAGTTTTAAGATGTCTATATCTAAAATCCCGCTGTAAGGCAAAACATTACCACTTAACCACTTGCCGACCGCCGCAAGTACATATACTGCGGAAGTCAGCCCCTCACAGGCAAAGTGACGTACCGGTACGTCACTAGCCTGTGAGGCTCTGGGGAGCGAGCACGCGCCACCGGAGGCGCGCTCCCACTCCCGCGCGGTCATGGACCCCCCCCACGCGTGTGAGCGACGGACCCGATGTCCGCTGCTCACTCACGATAGTCCGTGACAGCGGGAGAAAGGCAGGCGGCTAGTGTAAACAAGCCGCCTGTCATTTTGCCCTGTGTAGGAACAGTGATCATATGGTTCTACTATGTAGGACCGCTGATCATTGTTCCTACACCTCAAGCCACAGCCAATCACAGTTAGAATCATGCCCCTAGGGACACACACAGCCCCTCCCTCTCAAATAAAGTTAACCCCTTCACTACCAGTGTCATTTTACAGTAACAGTGCATATGTATAGCACTGATTACTGCAGTAATGTCACTGGTAACCCCAAAAGTATCAAAAATGTCAGTCAAGGGTCCAATCTGTCTGCCCCAATGTCGCAGTACCGCCAAAAAAATCGCAGATTGCCGCCATTACGCGTTAAAAAAACAACAAAAATGACAAAAGTCTTTCCCTTTGTTAGTACACGCGATAACTTTTGCGCAAACCAATCAAAATACGCTTTTTTGCGATTTTTTTTTCAAACATATGTAGCATAAAACAAATTGGCCAAAAATGTTTAAAAATTTTGATTTTTACATTTTTTTGGGGGGGAATTTCATATAATAAAATGTGAAATATATTGTTATTTTTGCAAAATTGACGCTCTTTTTTTGTTTATAGCGCATGATCAAAAAATCGCACAGGTGATCAAATACCACCAAAAGAAAGCTCTGTTTGTGGGAAAAAAGAACGTCAAATTCGTTTAGGTACAGTGTCGCACGACCGCGCAATTGTCCGTTAAAGTCACGCAGTGCCGAATCGCAAAATACCCCCTGGTCAGGAAGGGGGTAAAATCTTCCGTGGCTTAAGTGGTTAAAGTGGACTTTTCATTAACTTTACAAGTGAGCACAACTAAATTCCTGATGTCACAATATAAAAGAACAATATATTTATTTAAACGGGCTCTATTTTTAGTCCTTAAAAAATCACTCCTTAAGCTTCAGTTAAAGCAGAGCTCCACCCAAAAGTGGAGCTTTTGGGGAGCAGGTACCTGATTTTGACAGGTACCTGCTTCCACTTCCCTTATGGTCACCTTAGGTGATCCGAATCACTAGTTCTCCTTTCCTGAAGTCTTCTGCAACACATGACAGGTCCTAGAAGACTTCGAGACCAGTCACAGAGCGCAGCGCAGCGCCGCTCACACATGCACAGTGGGCACCTGGCTGTGAAGCCGCAAGCTGAGGGAGTACACGGGGTGAACACTGCTGCATTGAGTACATGGCTGCAGTGAGTACACTGCTGGATTGTGGGACAGGTGGGTGGCTGATTATTTAAAGTCAGCAGCTACACTTTTTTGTAGCTGCTGACTTTTAATAAACAAAAAAAAATGACTGGAACTCCGCTTTAAGTGACTCTTTCTAGGCTGAGATGATGATATTAATGTTCTGAAGGCAGGACTCAGTCTCTTCTCCATCAGTGATCAGACTTAGGCTTCATGTGCACATAGCCTACTTTGACCACCAGCTGCTGAAAGACGCAAAATGCGAAAAAATCACGGCGCAATTTTGTGGCTAACGGTCAAAACTTTCCTATCCTGAACGTGATTTTTCCGCATTCAGGCGAGGGAGGTTGAAGCGCCCTTAGCCGCATCAGCTCCTAAACTCTGCTTTGGCATTTATGGAGTTGAGGTTAGGAGCTTTGGCAAAAAAATGCCAAAAAACTCATAAACTCAAGTCTAGGATCTGTAGTGTACATGAAGCCTTAAAAATTCTAACTTTCTGAAAAGTAACAAGGTGACAAGCTTGGGCTTATGTGTGACCACAACGAAATACTGCACAGGCACTAGGATTTGCACAATTGTGTCATCTTTGAGACAGCACATCATCATGGAAGTAGATGCTGGATGAAGCCTGAACAAAGATGGCACCACCCTTCTGATGAGAAAATTTGATTCAGGCTAATAGGGGGAAGTATGGTGAGTTCAGTAACTGTTAATAAAAACCCGTATGCTAGTGGTATTACACATTTTACAATACTTCACATCAATATACTTTACATTAAAATACCAGCTCCATTTTAACATTTGTAGCACATAAGTGTCAGCACACCCTTAGTTATATCATCTATCAATCATGTTGATACAATACAACTATGTACATATACTATATGTACTAATAGCTTATGCTGTCAGCTATGTGCTGCATATAGTCTTTTTCTTGCTTCCTTACCACAGGTTCAGTTTCAGATTGGGTTATCACCTGTCAGGGATTCACCCAGACAGTACGGTTTTTGCATCATGTGTCCGGGTTTTAATCTGCCAGACACCCGGACACATTATTCAGACAGCATACTTGCCAGAGAGATGTACCCAGTGCCTGGCACCAATGTGTCTTCCCCTCATCTCTGTCCCCAGTTCAGTGACCACATAAACTTCTCTGTTTACAACTGCTGGCTTCTGTCCTCCCTTACTGTTGTTTAGAGTTTACAAATCAATGCTTTAAGTGCCAAAAAAACGGCAGGCACCTCTCAGGACAGACCACCAACAACTAAAGGATCCTTCTTCTCCCTGTCTGTGCATCTCTTGTGCTGACAGGATCGTCCAGATTCACAGGAGCCCAGCAGAAGAAGCAGCAAGTGTAGCCGCTGCTAATAACACATTGGAGTAACCCAGTCATTGAAGCCCCAGTAGAGGGAGCTCCTCACAGTCTACAGAAGGGGACAGTAGGATACAGGTATGTAGTCCACCACTGAGCACCACTGTCTCTTTACTGTACACCCCACTGTCTACCTTACCTGACTACAGTCCCCCTGTCCATCCCACTACCCCCCCCCCTCAGTTCAACCAGCTGCCCCCTGTCCACCCCACTGTCCCCCCAGTCCACGCCGCTGCCCTCCACTCTTCACCCTGCTGCTTCCCTCTCCACTCCACTGCCTCCAGTCCACCAAACTGCCCACTCCAATCCACCCCACTGCCTCCAGTCCACCAAACTGCCCGCTTCAGTCCACTGCCCCTCAGTCCACACCACTACCCTCCAGACCATCTCGCTGCCCCTCACTCCAGTGCCCTCCAAACCACCCCACTGCCCCCTGTTTACCCCGCTTTCCCCAAGTCTACTCTCCACCCTGCTGCCCTTGTATGCTACATACAGTTTATATAGCACTGACAGCAGGCATATGTAATAGTGAAGTAATCAGACCACCATGGTCAAAATGAACCATTTAAAGTTAAATTAAAACTGAAGTTAGGCTTTAAAGCTGAAGTTTATTCTGCGTATATATTTTGCCTTCCCTAGCTCCTCCTTCCCTACTCATTTACATGCTAATACAATTTTTAATTAAACCTTTCTGTGATCATTCAATACCTTATTTTAGACCCAATGACATCATCAAGTGTCAAGACATCCCTTTGCTTCTCTTTGCAATGCAGGCGGATAAATGGTGGGAGGGTCAGCAGGGTGGCTGTTCATTGCTTCCTGGTGCTGAGCCTCCATGATTGAAAGACTTGAAGTCCATTTAATGAAAGAGGCAGGAAAAGTATAGTAAGGTTGGGGAGGAAGGAGCTGGATGATGGTGGACCTCCTCTAGCCAGAAAACGAGGCAAGCTCTATATGACTTGCTGCAGCTTCTAATGCCCATTGTGAGAAGCTTAAAGTGTGCAGTAAAAACAGAGTAAACAATTTCAGAAAAGGAGAGAAGCCTGTAACTGTGCAAGACTGAGGGTAGGGCTAGAGTTCAGCTTTAAACTTTACACTTTAAATATACAGAACAATAATTATAACTGGGTGTAAGTAACACAATGTGTACCCTGCTACAAACAACCATGCCGTGTACCCTACAAGACACCCTACCCTCTTGCTTTTCATCATTCTTTCCTGCAAAGTGTCAAAACCCCTTTCAGCAAGAAAAGAATTGAGAAATATATTCTTTTCAAAGTGTTTATATAGCGCTGACATGCTGCATATAGTGCCTTCACTCCAATCACAGCATTTTGCCAGCTTTCAATAGTCGTACATATATTTTTAGAAAATGGTCTATATTTAAAGGATGTCATCTCTTCTATTGAGTCTTGGATTATTAAGTGTATAAATAACTTTTTATCCAAACGCATTAACTTTCAGAAATGATCATGTTCTCCCTTTCGCCTGCTATGGCAGGAAGATATATGGTTTCAGAATTATAACACATTTGTTACAGACATTTGCTGCAGCATACACCAGAGCTGAGCGGCAATTACTTTTTCACTGTCCAGAAGCCTGCTATTTATCCTTCTCATTTCAGTAGTAAATACTGTCTTATATTATGAGAGTGTCACCAGAAATAAGTTCTCAACAGACACAAGCCATTAGTGGCACTGATACATGGACAAAATGAGAAAGGACAAGACAGTCTCAGTTCTCTGCAGTGCATGCTAAAATTAACTCTCCTTCAGCAATATCATCCCATAATGACCACAACAAAATCATCCCGTTAAATTGTCCTTACATAACGACGCGATATCATTACTTGCAAAGGAATCATTTTGCTTTTTCTTTAAGGAGCGGTATGTCTCAATAGCCAGAACATTTTTAGAATGAGAATTGGTAATGCAGCAAATCTCCTTTACATTATTATACAGTTTCTGTAAAGGAACTACATAGTGACTAGTTTATACAGTATGTGAAAGTGGCCTTACTTGTACAAAAAAAGGCATGGCTGATTTAAAAAGGCTAGAGAAAAGAAAATGAGAATTAAAGTGGAGGTGTTGGCAATTACAATTAATTAAGTTTTAATTTCCAATTTATGAACAAAAAATGCAGTTAGTCCCTGTGGCAAACAACGCCACTTTTGTTCTCATCTTCTTTTCTCAGTTCTTTGAAGTGTATCCAAAACCAAGCACACAAATCATGTACATTGTTGTTTACCAGATGTGACGGCTGCATTAGATTTCTCTTTTCAGGCTTTTGTTCTCTTTATTTTCACCTGATGATCCTGCCAGCAATGTACTTCCCATCCTAGGGTGACAATGCTCACTTCCTCATACTGTATCTCTGAAGAAGCAGCATTATCACCCTGGCTGCTCACTCCTGATTAAGACAACAAAACACATGCCCCTCACTTCATTTCCATAACTGGGACAATATGTCATTACTTTACAGTTTAATACCGGGGTTATGGCTACACCTAGATGCTATAACCCGGTACTAAAATGTTCCTCAGCCGTGGCTCTTTCTGCTAAAAGTGATACAAGCATACCACTAGCCCCCCCCCCTCCCCCAGCGCTTCCAAGCGTACCACTACCCCCCCCCCCTCCTCCCCTAGCGCTTTCTGGTGGTTCTCGGGCCCATGCCCCGAAATAAGTCCTTTGGTGACGAAACTGGTCAGGCGGAGTTACTTGTTCCTGTCATCGTGTTATCTGGATGCATTAGCAATTGCCATCTTATGAATTGTAACACATTTTTATGCTGATTTGTTTCTGGAACCATGTAAGTGCAAAATTGTATAATAAATATAGCTTGTAAAAAGGTTTTACACTGTCAGCGTTTTTTTTTCTTTATTGGGATTATTGAAATTGATACTGACAGTTTGAGGACAGAGGACTGACAGAGTACCCCCTAGCCTGTTTGGAACTGCTTCCATTTGTTTTTCATATGTGATCAGTGCTGGAGGAGACATTATAGCTTGTTTGACCTTCCATATTAGGAGGTCCATACTCTTTGGTAAGAGTACATCCTTATATGTGGTGGCGGTGAATTCACGTGGAGGGATGGAGGGATTTTACCCTGATTTTGGAATGCAAGATTTCCTTTCATCTATTATCACTCATTTGGGACTCTTTGTTTATGAATTGACTCTGACACTTGGATTTGTGTGTTTTTTTTTTTTTTGTTTAATTTTATTTTTATCGCAACACATTTATGTATATTGTATGTAGGAGCAAAGTATGGCGCTCACTGATCCTTCAATAAAACTCTGCTCACCCGGCGCCAAAAAGATTATTTCTGAGCACTAAATAAGATAAGCTGCTGCTATAAATTCATACATGTATATAGGTGCATCAAGATTCAAAAAACAAAACGCTATAGAATCATTCACGCACTAGCAGCGCTAAAGTCCATGAAATAAACATGAATCTCTAAATATGAGGATGTATATATTACTTTTACTGTAAAATATATCTCACATTAGTGGTGCAACTTTGTATTCTCTAATTTTTTTGTGGTATATCACAAAATTTTATGGTTGCGTGGTTCACAGGCTTCACTACCTCATCAGGAAGCCCAGGAACCAATCCGGCGGTGACCGCAGCTGGCTATAGAAATTAGCAGAAGATAGATGGCCTCCGCTCATTTTTTTTTTTTTTACTAGATTTTTTATTTATTTATCAGTTTTTCCATTAAACTTTTACATACATTCATGGTGTCAGTCATTATTTACAAAGTGGCAGAAGTTCCCATATTGGGAATAAATTACATTGTCATTGTACTAAATTCATAGCCCAAGTTTTCCCCAAGTATCAGGTTTACTTAGGCCCTTTTTCTAATCTAACTTCTGCTTTATCCCTTCCCATAACACAACATTAAACAAAACAAAAAAAAAACAAAAAGAGAAAGAGAAAAAAAAAAAAAAGAGAAAGGGGGAGGGGGGGGGGTCTGGCTGTCCTTTTTCCCTCAAGTCCCTAAATTTTTTATCCTGGAAACCCGGGGTAAATCTGGGGTTACTCAAGACCGGAAATATGGCAGAGTATTTTCTTGTCAATTTATATTTTTGAATAATTTTTGCACATGTCTTAATTGTAAAAGCCTATCAGCGGGTGTATTTTCATGGGGACTGGCAGGGAACGGCTACAAAACGGAGCTCTTTCTAGTGGAATTTCAAATTGTGGCTGTTTCATATTTGGCCATAATTTTGTATTTCTATGTCGGCACCAGTCCACAAATCTACTCAGGTGTATGGTCTGGTAATACCTCCTCATGTCTGGTACTGACAATCCTCCTTCTTCTTTTCGTAATGACATTACTCTTTTGATCAATCTAGGATGTTTAGCTGACCATATAAATTCCTTTAGTATACTGTATTTGTTTAAAATAGTTCTGTGGTATGGCTATTGGTAAAGTTTGGAAAAAATACAAAAATTTTGGTAGGATAGACATTTTTACAATATTACATCTAGCCCACCATGATAACAGTCCCTTACCCCATTTTTGCAGGAGGCTTCGTATAGATTTCAGCAGTGTCGGATAATTTTCATCGTATAACTGGGAGAATTTCGGTGTTATTTGTATGCCCAAGTATTTCAATGCTCTACTTGTCCACTTTAGTTTGAAGTTTGAGCTTAGCTGTTGCTGCAATTCTTGTCCTAAGCCCACCCACATAGCTTCTGATTTTTCTAGGTTTATTTTGAGATTGGACAATTCTCCATACTCTGCAAATTCCCTTAAAAGATTCGGGAGTGAGATAACTGGGTTGGTGAGAGTGAACAGCATGTCGTCCGCAAAGGCCGATATCTTATGTTGTGTCTGACCAATTTTAAGGCCTCCGCTCATCTTTATGGTCTAGGACACAGGTGTCAAACTGGTGGCCCTCCAGCTGTTGCGGAACTACAAGTCCCATTGCAAGGCTGACAGTTACAAGCATGACTCCCACAGGTAGAGGCATGATGGGACTTGTAGTTCCGCAACACCTGGAGGGCTCCAGTTTGACACCCCTGGTCTAGGAGGTTGGGAGTGACGTCATGACTTCCGGTTCATGGCCGATGTAAACAAGCCTATTTTTTTTTTTGGAAAGTATTAACCACTTTACCTCCGCTTACATGGAGGCTACTGCGGCAAAGTGCCGCGATCCCGTCCAGCGACGTAGACCTACGCCGGAGGCTCGCTCCCGCTGTGTTCATTCACAGCGGGAGTCGGGCCAGCGGAGGAGCAGCGGCGATTGCCGCTGCTCTGCCCCGATCGTCGGGGATCGAGTCTGGAGATCCGCCCGCTGTATGTAAACACAGCAGGCGGATCTCCATAGTGACAGGGACTGACAGATCGGAGTGTTCAGCATAGCTGGACATCCGATCTGTCCTTCTGTCACACAGTCACCTCCCCCCCACACGTCAGTAAGCACCAGGCATACATTAACCCCTCCCTCTCCAATAAAATTAACCCCTTCCCTGCCAGTGTCATTTTTACAGTAACAGTGCATATATATAGCACTGATTACTGTAGAAATGTCACTGGTACCCCCAAAAGTGTCAAAAATGTCAGTCAAGGGTCCGATCTGTCCGCCGCAATGTCGCAGTCCCGCAAAAAAAATCGCAGATCACCGCCATTACGCGTTAAAAAAAAA
Organism: Pelophylax lessonae; assembly: GCF_965119305.1. NCBI lineage: Eukaryota > Metazoa > Chordata > Amphibia > Anura > Ranidae > Pelophylax > Pelophylax lessonae. The sequence continues at coordinate 161,468,824 of NC_138768.1, forward strand.
ACACCAAAAATGACAGAAATCTTTCCCTTAGTTAGTAAACGCAATAACTTTTGCGCAAACCAATCAAAATACGCTTATTGCGATTTTTTTTACTAAACATAGGTAGCAGAAAACAAATTGGCCAAAAATTTAAAAAAAATGTGATTTTTACATTTTTTTGGGGGGAATTTCTTATAAAAAAATGTGAAAAATATTGTTATTTTTTCAAAATAAACGCTCTTTTTTTGTTTATAGCGCAAAAAGTAAAAATCGCACAGGTGATCAAATACCACCAAAAGAAAGCTCTGTTTGTGGGAAAAAAAGGACGTAAATTTCGTTTGGGTACAGCGTCGCACGACTCGTGCAATTGTCAGTTAAAGTCGCACAGTGCCGAATCGCAAAAAGTGGCCTGGACGGAAGACAGCAAAATCCTCCGGTGGTAAAGTGGTTAAATCAATGTGTTTTTTTTTTTTTTTTTTGGTCTGATGCTTTCCATTGTAGAAGAGAGATGTGGGGTCTTATTCATCCTAGATCTCTCCATAAAGAGGACCTGTCATGCTTTATTTTTGTCACAAGAAATGTTTATATTTCTTGTGACAGCAAAAAAGTGATTACAAAAAATTAAAGGGACAGTGTAGAAGTAAAAAAATTAATAAAATAAATAAATATAAAAAATTTTTAAAGCACCCCTGGCCCCCCAGTGCTTGCGTGCAGTGGTGAACACATACGTAGGTCCCGCCCACATACAGCTGCAAGAAAAAGTATGTGAACCCTTTGGAATGATATGGATTTCTGCACAAATTGGTCATACAATGTGATCTGATCATCATCTAAGTCACAACAATAGACAATCACAGTCTGCTTAAACTAATAACACACAAAGAATGAAATGTTGCCATGTTTTTATTGAACACACCATGTAAACATTCATAGTGCAGGTGGAAAAAAGTATGTGAACCCTTGGATTTAATAATTGGTTGAACCTCCTTTGGCAGCAATAACTTCAACCAAACGTTTCCTGTAGTTGAAGATCAGACGTGCACAACGGTCAGGAGTAATTCTTGACCATTCCTCTTTACAGAACTGTTTCAGTTCAGCAATATTCTTGGGATGTCTGGTGTGAATCGCTTTCTTCCAGCATCTCAATCGGGTTGAGGTCAGGACTCTGACTGGGCCACTTCAGAAGGGGAATTTTCTTCTGTTTAAGCCATTCTGTTGATTTACTTTTATGCTTTGGGCCATTGTCCTGTTGCAACACCCATCTTCTGTTGAGCTTCAGCTGGTAGACAGATGGCCTTAAGTTCTGCAAAATGTCTTGATAAACTTGGGAATTCATTTTTCCTTCGATGATAGCAATCACCACCATACTTCACAGTTGGGATGAGGTTTTGATGTTGGAGTGCTGTGCCTCTTTTTAGCCACACATAGTGTTGTGTGTTTCTTTGGTTTCATCTGTCCACAGAATATTTTGCCAGTACCGCTGTGGAACATCCAGGTGCTCTTGTGCAAACTGTAAACGTGCAGCAATGTTTTGTTTGGACAGCAGTGGCTTCCTCTGTGGCATCCTCCCATGACATCCATTCTTGTTTAGTGTTTTACGTATTGTAGATTCGCTAACAGGGATGTTAGCATTTGCCAGTGACTTTTGTAAGTCTTTAGCTGACACTCTAGGATTCTTCTTCACCTCATTGAGCAGTCTGCGCTGTGCTCTTGCAGTCATCTTTACAGGACGGCCACTCCTAGGGAGAGTAGCAGCAGTGCTGAACTTTCTCCATTTATAGACAATTTGTCTTACCGTGGACTGATGAACAGCAAGGCTTTTCGAGATACTTTTATAACCCTTTCCAGCTTTATTCAAGTCAACAATTCTTAATCGTAGGTCTTCTGAGAGCTCTTTTGTGCGAGGCATCATTCACATCAGGCAATGCTTCTTGTGAAAAGCAAACCCAGAACTGGTGTGTGTGTTTTTTATAGGGCAGGGCAGCTGTAACCAACACCTCCAATCCCATCTCACTGATTGGACTCCAGTTGGCTGACATCTCACTCCAATTAGCTCTTGGAAATGTCATTAGTCTAGGGGTTCACATACTTTTCCCACCTGCACTGTGAATGTTTACATGGTGTGTTCAATAAAAACATGGCAACATTTCATTCTTTGTGTGTTATTAGTTTAAGCAGACTGTGATTGTCTATTGTTGTGACTTAGATGATGATCAGATCACATTTTATGACCAATTTGTGCAGAGATCCATATCATTCCAAAGGGTTCACATACTTTTTCTTGCAGCTGTATGTAAACAGTGTTTGCACAACACATGTGAGGTATCACTGTAAACATTATAGTGAAAAGAGAGCAATATTTCTAGCACCAGACCTCCTCTGTAACTCCAAACTGGTAACCTGTAAACAGTTTAAAAGCAACACCTATACATATAATTAAGTGCCATCGTTTTGCATCATTCAACCAGTGTGCACAATTTTAAAGGGTGACGTGTTAGGTAAATATTTACTCGCTGTAACATCATCTTTCAGTTTTACAAAAAAATTGAGTATATATATTTATATTTTTTTAATTTATGAAAGTGTATTTTTAACAAAAATAAAAAATGTGTTTGAAAATACAGTGTGACAAAGAATTGCAACAAACACTATTTTATTTTCTAGGGCTTCTGCTAAAAAAATATATATAATGTTTGTGGGTTCTAAGTAATACTGATTGTAAAAAAAAAAAAAGGGTCAGAATAGGCCTGGTCCTAGCATTACTAAAGGCAAAACATTTTTCTTTAGTTGAAGATAGAGTGGAGAGAAATTAGAATGCCTGTCAGTTTTTTGATGTTAACGGTGTCTCCATTTGGCAGATTCAACCTATTTGCCATTATTAACGATATCCCCAAAACTTTTAATTAAAGAAAATCACAAACTTTAGGTTGTCCCGAGGAAAGCAATAGCGTGGAAATCTTTCAATGGGGGCATTCGTTTTGGTAACCCCACGACACCCTAGGATTCATTCACTCTATAGGGATTTCCTTTCACTTCCTGTTTTAGTTATGGGACAGGAAGTCTCTCCAATGAAACACAGATGGCAAAAAAAAAAAGGAAATATTCTGGCAAGGGCTATAACCCTTCTTTAAGCTATCCAAAATGAAAAAAGTTGTACCTTTAGTTCTACTTTAAAGTAGAGCTAAATGCAAAACTTTATTTTTTTTTAGTTTTGGATAGAGTGGATAGGGATTAGAACACCTTCCATTTTTTATTGCTGTCTGTGCCACTGTTAAAGAGATTCACCCTCTCTATTTGTCCTGTTTACCATTATCATTGAAAGTAAAAGTAAAAGTAAACCCCAAATTTTGGGTTGTCCTCAGAAAAGTAATAGAGGGAAAATCATTCAATGGGGACACTAGTGTTGGTGACCGAGGGGTCCCCAATAAATTTCCTTAATTTGCAGGTATTTCCTCTCACTTTCTGTTTTGCTATGAGACAGGAAGTGAAGGGAAATCTCAGCAAAGGGACAAAGATGGCAAAAAAATCTGACAGGAGTTATATAACCCTCCATTACTCTATCCAAATTGAAGTTAAAGTGGAACTTTAGTCAGAAAATGAAGTCCTGCTGGATCACTTCAGGCTGGCACTTTTTGCAGGTATAGCTATATAAAACATTAAAAATAAGTGCCTATACTGTTGAAAATCCAGTAATACACTTGTCTCACCCTACTTTGCACATGCTCAGTTGCTCTCCCATTTTAGCCATTTTAGTCATTGCTGAGTTTGTAGAGGCCGATCTGCTGACAGCCTTAACCGCGGAATTAAACCCTCCTATCCTTTACAGCCAAAGAAGCTGCTTCTGTTTAAACTGCAACTGCCATGGTGCTGAACATGTGATCAGTTATGCCCCCAGTCTGATGGTTTGACAGTTTGTTTGAGGACACAAGCAAATGAGACAGTTAGCAATCTTGGCACTCCAGGAATCTAACTGTTTTTTGAAACCATTAAATCAATGGGTTTAGTTCCACTTCATGATTTACTGCTGTTTGGGGGCTCTGGGCTTCAGCAAAATGGCAGCCTCCAGCAAGAAGCATGTTGTTATGGGTAAAGTTCCACTTTAAAGTGGAACTAAACCCTCCTATCATTTTCAGCCAAGGAAGCTGCCATGTTAGCCTCTGTTTAATCTACAACTGTCATGGTGCGGCACATGCGATCAGTTATGACACCTGCCAATGGATGGTTTGACAGTTTGGTTGAGGGCCCAATCAATGGGAGTGTTACCATCCCAGAATGTGCAGGAAATGTAACTGTTTTTAGAAACTGTTAAATGTTTACTTCTGCTTTAATAGCAGGCATGTTTTACTTTTATACGTTTAAAAAAGAAAGTGCAGGTTGAATATGTATTTTTTTTTTTATTTATCCACCTTCAGTTCTGGTTTAGGTCTTCAATTTTTTGTTACCTTCCAGAGCAGATTTTAGTTTGATTTCTAGCTATGCATAAATCATAACAGCTTTTTACAGACAACACAGTTTAGTACTGTCCATGCTCAAACTTGTACATGAGGTGTAGATTTTTTGAAAGTTCTATATATTTATGAAGACATCTTCATGTTCACCATATTTTAACAGACCGCATTGAAAAATATGTGATAATGGAGCAAAAATTCTGCTTTTAATATAGTTTTGAAACAGGCATCAATAAAGCACATCTAAAAGAAACAGAGACTACCAAGAAAACACACCCCATGTGAATAAACCTTAAAAGAGAAGTTTGGGTTTTTAAAAAAACAAACCTGCATGCTCACATAGGTGGATGCATTATTGGTCTGATTTTGCATCTGTCCCCGCTGGCTCTAAGCCCTCATTCACATGACAGGTCAAATCGCATGACAAGTCATACCCTATTGTCGGCAATGGCCATGTTCAAAGTGGTGCAATGCACACTTTGCGGTCCTGCATCGATTTAAAAAAGTAGTTTCTGCTCTACTTTTGATGATTTTGGGTGTGACTTGCATAGACATCTGTTCATGATATCGCATAGATGTCTTCAAAGTCGCACTGACATGCAGCTTTAAAATCACAGGATTTCAAAGTCGCATTTATTTTGAACAAGGGCTTAGACGGAGAACTAAGTGATCATATGACCACAGATCACTCAGTTTTCAGTTCTCTGCTCTGCCCCTCCAGCACTCACTGGAGCGCTAGGCTTTGGGAGAGGCTGGCTCAGGCTCTTAGTGGTGTGCTGAGAGGCTGAACCAGGTGCTGGTACAGGTTTCTGAATAGATCCTGACATTACAATCAGGATCATGAAGCACTTTAGTGACATCAGCCGACAGCAGACTTTAGCCCACTAACAACTGAATATGGGTCACGGGAATGAAGAACCAAGTGCACTTTAGTGACCTACAGAAGAACTGGGGCAAAAATAGCTTTGACCTTTCTTCTCCTTTAACCTCTTTCATATTTACAGCAGCAAGAACTGTGGGTTTCAATGCCCAGCTGCCACACATATGCATTCACAGCGGCAAGAGTTTGTGTGCTTAGAGAGTCCTCCCAACACACTGACCAAATTGTCACCAACAGCTCTCGGTCAAGACTTCTGAATGATGTTCATATTCCCAATCACGTGACGGCTGTGAGAGCCAATTACAGAAATTACATAATACACAAGATGCCATGCCAACTCCCAGGCATTAAGGTCTACTAACAGTAATTGTAATGTCTCCTTTTTTTATCGGTTAAAAATAACAAACATGTTATACTTAACTGCTCCGTGCAGTTGTTTTGCACAGAGCAGCCCAGATCCTCCTCTTCTCTAGCCCCTCTCTCCTGTTGAGTGCCCCCACAGCAAGCAGCTTGCTATGGGGGTACGTGAGCCGAGTCACAGCTCCCTGTGTCCATTTAGACATAGAGCCACGGCCCGGCCCGGCCCTGCCCATTCTCTTTCCTGATTTGCTCACTGAGTTTGATTGACAGCAGCAGGAGCCAAAAGTGTCACACTGCTGTCTCAGCCAAACAGGAGAGAAAGTCTTGGGCAGCTGAGACACTCCTTAGGTGCATCAAAACAGTTTGTTTTCTATAAAAAGCAGTAATAAGAAAAGCCTGTGACTTCACAACATGCTGCAGAGCGGAGCCCTTGCTCTCGGTGGAGAAGCAGTGATCTCCCTGCAGAGGTCCAGTGTGCACACTGATAAATCAGAGCCAGAGCTCTCCAATCAGAGAAGAGCATGAACGTTGGCTGACTGCAGAGCTATATTTATGAATCAGCAGGGGGGGGGGGGATGTCAGACCTCTGCAACAAGACCACCTTTTCTCCACAAAAAACAAGGGTCCTACCCTGCAGCTGGTGGTAGGTAACAGGCTTTTCTATTCAAGCTGTGACTGCTTTGGAAGGAAAATGAATTGCTAGATATCTAACAACTTTTGTATCGATGCCCCTGGAATGTAGTAAGCTGATTAAAATGAGGACTCAGTCAGGCTCTAAAGTAACTGTATCATCAGAATCATTCAACCCAGAATATTGAGGACATGTTGTGAGTGCAGGGCATCACCACAGTGAACTGCACTTACATATAATAAAGCAGAGAGTGGTGCTGACATAGTTGTGTCAGTAACACTTTCTCCAGCCCTTCCAAAGAGAATCTGAGGAGGATTCTACATGTCATCTTCCTAGCCTGACAACATCAGAAAAAGGAAAGCACAATAAAAGAAGCAGGGGACACCCAGAGTTGAGCTTCATAATGACAAAATCACTTTAGGCATTGAATAAAGAATGCAATGACCCATGTTCTCATCTTATAGGCAGTGTAATAAAAGCTTTGTCAGGAAGAAATATGAGCAGCTGTTTTTTACTGGCAAGAAGCTAGGTTAGTGTACAAAAACATGTTAATGATAAAACAGTTTACTGGGAAGCCATGAAAGGTCAGATTCTTGCTCAACACTCAAATACCAAACCAAACATATTATAGGAGGAAACCATGACCACAGCGGCCATCGTCAGGTGAATGGATCAAATACAGTACAACCAGCCTGCCAGACTTTTTTATACTATAATTACTGGCAGGTGTAGCCGCCAACAGTGATCATTGTGTTCTGCTGGCAAGGGAGGCTCCCCACCAGCAAAACACGATAGCTATGCAGGGGGGGGGGGGGATAATTTCCCCATCAGTACTGACTGTGTTGATGGGGGAATCTAGCAATGGTGGAAGGATAGAAAATTGCTTAATCTATGGGCTGCTTTAGAATTCAGTTTTCATGTGCCACCAATTACCTTACTCGATCTTTTCCAATTCTTCTTAATTATAATTGTCTGCAAACAAAATAAAGTGTCATTATATTTTTATTTCAACATGCGGCAGAGCTGCCAGAGGGACCATCGTTCTATGGAAAGGCCTATTCAGTGGTCTGTATTCAGGGCAATTAAATATATCATCAAATATGAATACCAGAAGGTTCGTCTTTCTATACTGAGGTCACTATCATGTGTCTATTAGTATACATTTTGGACTGTATAAAGTAGTCTAATAGTGGCCTGTTTGGATTCAGACACCAAGCATTTGGCTTAAAGAATTAAAGAAATTAAAGAAATAGTTCTTAAAATTTCAGCGCTTGGATATAAATACATATTTTGAAAGAAAGTAATGATTTTTATTTGATTTACCATAAATTAAAATATTTAAATATAAGACAATGTAAATAGTATTTAAAAATAAAATGTATTTTCTGCACATTGTCAAACAAAAGGCAAGGTAAAACCTAACTCCAGCCAAAACTAGTGTAAAAGTTAGAACATCTGTCAAGTTTTTATTTCTTTCAGTGTCATTGGGGAGATTTCTTCATACACTATAAAACCAAAAGTATTGGGATGTCTGCCTTTACATGCACTTGAACTTTAATGGCATCCCAGTCTTAAGTCTGTGGGGTTCAATATTGAGCGAGTTTGGGGTGGAGGAACTTGACTGGCCTACACAGAGTCCTGACCTCAACCCGATAAAACACCTTTGGGATGAAAACTGTTCCCACAAAGTTGGGAGCATGAAATTGCCCAAAATGTCTTGGTAGGCTGACGCCTTAAGCATTCCCTTCACTGGAACTAAGGGGCCGAGCCCAACCCCTGAAAAACAAGCCCACACCATAATTCCCCCCTCCCCCCCCCCAAATGATTTGTACTAGTGCACAATGCAAGGTCCAGAAAGACATGGATGAGCGAGTTTGGGGTGAGGGAACTTGACTGGCCTGCACAAAGTCCTGACCTTAATGAATTAGGGATGAATTAGAGCGGAGACTGCGAGCCAGGCCTTCTCACCCAACATTAGTACATGACCTCACAAATGCGCTTCTGGTGAAATGGTCAAACTTTCCCATAGACACATTCCTAAACCTTGTGGACAACCTTCCCAGAAGAGTTGAAGCTGTTATAGCTGCAAAGGGTGGACCAACTCATTATTGAACTTCACGGACTAAGACTGGGATGCCATTAAAGTTCATGTGCGTGTGAAGGCAGGCGTCCCAATACTTTTGCTAATATAGTGAATATCCTGTTCCAATAAAACCATGAGCATCCCTCCCCCATCCAATATAAATGTGTTTTTGTTCCTGTCCCTTTGCCCATCGGCAAAGTATCCTGTCACTTTCAGTCCTGAACAGTAAGTAAAGGTAAACCTGCCCCAGGGGAACACCATAAAAACCTGGCAGAGATTCTAACTCCTCCCTCTGTACAACACTAAGTTTTGGCTGGAGCTGAGCTATAAAAATGTATTTTCATCACACTGATAATATTCTATATCTGGAGCTTAACACAGCCCTGAACAATGCTGTACATTCACCCTGAATATGTCTTTATAGGCCATTACTTGGTGAGACCCTCTGGCTGAATAGAAATCATAGGCATGCAATGATACTGAAAGGAACAAAAAAAAGAAAAAGCACAAGTTTGTGATAAGTTCAGCAAGCATGTGTACAAAGTAAACCATTCCTTCATGCACTCACATCACAGGAATCCACAGATGACTTGCAGCCATATTTGTCACAGAGAGTAAGGTAGAAAGGTTGACAAGCACAAAGTTTTTTGTGTTATCTAGTGTAACCCCTTTGTGTCTAAAACAAACAAATCTTAATGCCTAAGCACAATTTTGCAACTTTATTGCAACTTTATTATAGTGTTAGTAAAATGTACAGTGTATCACAATTACTTTGTACATCCTGGTGAGTTATACCAAGTTTTTTTCAGGACAAATTGGTCTTTCAGTTGGTGGTAAATGGTAGGATATCTCCAGACTTTAATTTTTTTTTTTTTTTTTATTATTATTATCTAAGGGAAACTGCCCCTAAATAGTAAAAAGAAACCCTGTATATTTCTTGCTACTACCATAACCTACCACCAAAGAACAACACATAATAAATTCTCCTGCTCCGAGCGATTGCAGCGATACCTCATATGTATATGTTAGTTGTTGTCGTAGTACAGCCCAGAAACAATAGTGCGCATTTTGCTTTTTCTTATCCTGCCTAAAACACACTGACACTGATACTAATTTAAAAAAAAAAAAACAAATCCTGTCCAAAAAAATACTACAGTAAACCCCCCTCCATTGCGGGGGTTACGTTCCGGACCCAGCCGCGAAAAGTGAAAATCCGTGAAATAGAAAAACCCTATTAAAATGCATTGTAGGCATGTTTTTTTTACTGTCACTGTACGTGTAAAAGCATTTTAAGGTCTTTAAACACACTTTTAAAACAATAGAAACTCATTTAAACAAACACAAAAATATTTCATTTTTAATGATTTATATAGTAAAATAACATTACAAAAAAAACGCAATATACCGGGACCGCAAACACTGAACCGCAATGGAGCGGGGGTTTACTGTAATCCTGGCCTTTAACCCAGACCTTTGACCCTGACCTTGACCCAAACACTAACCCTGTGGCTGACCTAGATCAAACCTTGATCTAGGTTTTTTTTATTTATTATTTTTTTTCTACACACATTTTTTTTCTATCTTTGCAAGGACAGAGAAAGATACAATGTAACTGTCTTGCCCATTCACAAAGACAGAAAACACGGGGGCGGGCTTCACAGAGACTGATCACTGCGATAACCAATCAGAGGCTATCACAGCGATCAAGTGACCCGGAATTGGACGTTCCAGGTCCCGAATGTTAGAACAGGACCTGGGGCTCCTGGTGAGACCTCGGTCTCACCAAGAGACATACGCAAACATGTGGCCCAACAGAAAAAAAGCCCAGTGCAGTGGGGTGCATATTTGTGTACAGTCGATGTAAAGGGGTTAGTTTGATGTCAGCCACCCCTCACTGGGGCTCTTTCATAAAAAAGAAGGAAACAATACAGCTTGTGTTGCTTGTATTCTCTAGAATAACAAATCTGAATGGTTGGTTTATGTAGCATTCACTGCATTCTGTTCTCTGAAGCAGGAACCAACCAACCTTTGGTCCATGTGTACTGCTGTCTGTTCAACAAAGGCCGGCCTAACAACCAGCTTCTTCTTTCAGAGTTGTGGTGGGTTAGATCCAAGTCTAAGCTTAGCCTTAGGTCCATGTCACACTTGTGATCCTTATGACTTACCAGCAATGGAATTGCTAAAGAGGACAGAGATGTTTGTTACCTGCCCGCTGGCGCAGCTTCACTCCTCAGCCACTGAAACTTTACTCCTTGCTGGTAAAGAAGAGTCTGTAGCTTTGAGGGAGCAACCAGTCACTGGCTAGAAACAACTCTGTATGAACAGGTGAGAGGTTTCTTTGCCCTCTCTAGTGATCCTGTTGGTATCAACTTCCTGCCAGTGACAAGATCACAAGTGTGTAATGGCCTTAGTTAATTTACAGAATGCAAATGCTTGCCACAAGAATAAGAAGGAGCTTATTTGTAATACAGCAACAAGAGAATAAGGAGAATAAGGTAATCTTTAATACCACCAGAACTATTCATTCACTTCTGCACCTAAAGTAGTATTAAACCCTCCACATTTTTTAGTCGAACACAATGAGCACAATAAATTAAACATTCCCCAGAAACTATTGGTTAAAATCCTTACCCTAGCTGTTTACAAACTCTAAATGCTGCTTGCTCTTGCTCTTTGGGTGCTGCTTCTCTGAACTTCTGGTCTTCACAGTAAACAGTTAATAGTGGACAGGGCAGTCTCTAGTCAGTCTGTTAGCTTGGAGAAGGGAGAGTGAGGAGGAGGGAGGCACAGATGAGTGCCTTGCCACCCTAGGCCACAGGTTTGTGTTATTCTATTGATGCACACAGTGTAGGGAGACACAGCTCTAGCCCCTCCATGCACAGATGACTCTATAGGACACTGAAGCAAACAGAGCCACTCTGAAACAGGAAACTTGCGGCAGCTGTCATGGCACCAGCTTAAACAGTTACAAGAGTAAAAGAAGCTGCATATTCAGCGAGTGATTAAATCAGTTGCTAAAAGTGCTTACGAAAACCTTAAAAAATGGTTCACTTCTGAAGTAAATCTGTCACATAAATGAAAGTAGTACTAAAGGCTCCCCATTTCTACCCTAATGCATCCTAGGGAGTCTTTAACCACTTAAGCCCCGGAAGATTTTACCCCCATTCCGACCAGGGGGTTTTTTGTGATTTTTTACTGCGTGACTTTAACGGACAATTGCGCAGTCGTGCGACGCTGTACCTAAACTAATTTCACGTCCTTTTTTCCCCACAAACAGAGCTTTCTTTTGGTGGTATTTGATCACCTGTGTGATTTTTTGATCATGCGCTATAAACAAAAATAGCGTAAATTTTGCAAAAATAACAATATTTTTCACATTTTTTTATCTGAAATTCCCCAAAAAAAATGTAAAAATCAAAATTTTTTAACATTTTCGGCCAATTTGTTTTATGCTACGTATGTTTGGTAAAAAAAAAAAATCGCAAAAAGCATATTTTGATTGGTTTGCGCAAAAGTTATCGCGTTTACTAACAAAGGGAAAGATTTTTGTCATTTTTGGTGGTTTTTTTTTTTAACGAGTAATGGCGGCGATCTGCGATTTTTTTTGCGGTACTGCGACATTGCGGCAGACAGATCGGACCCTTGACTGACATTTTTGACACTTTTGGGGTTACCAGTGACATTACTGCAGTAATCAGTGCCATACATATGCACTGTTATGTATAAATGACACTGGCAGGGAAGGGGTTACCTGTATTGCAGAGGGAGGGGTTAAGTGTGTCCTAGGGGTGTGTTTCTAACTGTAGTGGGACAGGTCTCCTATTGTAAAAACAGAGATCAACGGTTCTACATAGTAGAACCATCTGATCTCCATTTTTACACAGGGGAGAATGACAGGCGGCTTGTTTACATAAGCCGCCCGCCTTTCTCCCGCTCTACCGACGATCGTAGTGTGACCGGCGGACATCGGGTCCGCCGGTCACACGCGCGGACTCCTCCGTGAACGAGCCGCGGCTCGCCCGCTATTGGCTCACAAACCAGTCACAGGCTAGTGACGTATATATACGTCACTTTGCCTGGCCGGGGCTGACCGCCGCAGTATATCTACTTGCGGCGGTCGGCAAGCGGTTAAGACAAGCTCTATTAAATATTATGGTCAGGACCGGAATCTGAACCCATGACCTCTGCTGTGTGTGGCAGTAGATCTTCTTGCTGAGCCGCCTGAGATGCTGGACAGCTCCTTGCCTGATGCTTTGAACAAATGTACTTTTGATCTTGTTTCTGGTAAACCTTGCACGTATTGCTCCTCCCATGAACTTCCTATTTAGGCCTTGCCTTTGCACTTCATGTTTGCTAGATTATTGTGCTCTCTCCAGCTGATATCTTGCTCTTCACTATCAGTAGCTACTGACTTTGGTTTGTTCCTTTACTATGCTTCCGCTTGATCCCAGCCTGCAACCATTCATTACTGACCTTGGCTTGTTCCTTGACTACGCTTCCACTTGATTCCAACCTGCAACCAGTTGTTACTGATCTTTGTCTTGCTTTCTGACTAAGCTTCTGTCTGATCCCTACATGTGATATCTGCTACTTGACCTCAGTGTGCTTATCTCCTGATGGGGCAATCCTAAGGACCACAACCTGGTACTAGAAAGCAGCTAAACCCATAGTAAAAAACAAACTGAACCAAAGAGGGAGGGTTATCGTCATTTTAAGTGAAGAAATTCTCAATACTCCTGAACTTCCTAATGCTTAGTCAACAGCAAACACTTGTTGAATAGGGATGGGGGGAAGGGTTTAGGGACTATGGGAATAGCATGCTCAAAATCAATTTCAAAGGTACATGGCTACCCTTTGCAGGCTTTGTTATTTTGTACATTTTGATGCAAATAACAGTTCACTTTAAACCCCTTTACCGAAGACCTATAAGGGCTGAGCCTTGTAGTATTAAAAAGCAAGTTAAAATGAACTTGATGTTATAGAAAAAGTCTGAAAATGTTCTTCACTTTTGATGCCAAGGTGAACTGCATGAGTTAAAAGTGCACTGCTGCTTCTGTTATTTCAGCCATAATAATACTTCTGTATATGAAGACAGGAAAGTCATTTCATTTCAATGATTGCTTTTCAAGTTGTGCATCACTATGTCAGAATTGTTTGCATACTGTATATTTTAAAATAATTTATAGTGCTAGCTAATTTCAAAACAGATACACTCAGAAATATTCATTGTGGCTGAACGGCAAAGTTGCAGTCTGTGTGTATCAGTAAGTTCCCCTGCCCCCCTGATATAAGGGCAAGGGACAACAGCACATTTTTGCCAAAAAAAGAGCACATTAAATCTTGTAAAAACAGATTTCAATTCATTCTTGGGATACAGTGCCTTAAAAAAGTATTCATACCCCTTAAAATGTTCCAACCAAAAAGGTAAATGTATTTTATTGGGATTTTATATGATATACCAACGCAAAGTGGCACAAAACTGTAAAGTGGAAGGAAAATCAAAAATGGTTTTAAAATTTTTTTTAAGTAAATATCTGAAAAGGGTGGTGTGCATTTGCATTCAGCCCCCCCTGAGACAATACCTGTAGAACCACCTTTCACTGCAATTACAGCTGCAAGTCATTTTGGATATGTCTCTACCAGCTTTGCACATCTAAAAAGTGAAAATTTTGCCCATTCATCTTTGCAAAATAGCTCAAGCTCTGTCAGGCTGGATGGAGAGGGTCTGGGAACAGCAATTTTAAAGTCTTGCCATAGATTCTCAATTGGATTTAGGTCTGGACTTTGACTGGGCCATTCTAACACATGAATATGCTTTGATGTAAACCATTCCATTGTAGCTCTGGCTATATGTTTAGGGTTGTTGTCACACTGGAAGGTGAACCTCTGCACCAGTCTCAAGTCTTCTACAGACTTTAACAGGTTGTCTTTTAAGATGTCCCTGTGTTTGGCTCCATCCATTTTCCCATCAACTCTGACCAGCTTCCCTGTCCCTGCTGAAGAAAAGCAACCTCACAACATGATGCTTCCACCACCATGTTTTACAGTGGGGATGGTGTGTTCAGGGTGATGTGCAGTGTTAGTGTTCCGTCACACATGACGTTTTGCTTTTAGGCCAAAAAGTTTAATTTTGGTCTTATCTGACCAGAACACACTCTTCCACATGTTTGCTGTGTCCCCCACATGGCTTCCAGCAAACTGCAAATGGGACTTCTTATGGCTTTCTTTTAACAATGGCTTTCTTCTTGCCACTCTTCCATAAAGGCCGGATCATTGAAGTGCATGACAAATAGTTGTCCCGTGGACAGATTCTCCCACCTGAGCTGTGGATCTCTGCAGCTCCTCCAGAGTTACCATGGGCCTCTTGGCTGCTTCTCTTATTAATGCTCTCCTTTCCAGGCCTGTCAGTGTAGGTGGACCGCCATGTCTTGGCAGGTTTGCAGTTGTGCCATACTCCTCCCATTTTCAGGTGATGGATTGAACAGTGCTCCGTGTGATGTTCAAAGATTGGGATTTTTTTTATAACATAACCCTGCTTTAAACCTCTCCACAACTTTATCCCTGACCTGTCTGGTGTGTTCAGTGGCCTTCACAATGGCATTTATTCACTAAGGTTCTCTCACAAATCTCTGAGGGCTTCACAGAACAGCTGTATTTATGCCGTGATTAAATTACACACAGGTGGACTCTATTTACTAATTAGGTGACTTCTGAAGGTAATTGGTTCCACTAGATTTTAGTTAGGGGTGCATGCCACACTTTTCAGATATTTATTTGTAAAAAGTGTTGAAAACCATTTATCATTTTCCTTCCACTTCACAACTATGTGCCACTTTGTGTTGGTCTATCACATAAAAACCCCAAAAAATACATTTACGTTTTTGGTTGTAACATGACCAAATGTGAATAATTTCAAGCGGTATGAATAATTTTTCAAGGCACTGTATTTGCAAATATTGTAGAATCCACTCAAGTTTACTTTTTAATCATACAGCATCAAGTCAATAAAACTCCTTGGATATTGATCCGGTCAGTTAAGTAGCAGAGGGGGTTGTAAATCAGTTATAGCTGCTTTGGTGTTAATGAAATTAACAACAGGTGCATTCAATGGGCAACAATGAGACGACCTCCAAAACAGGAATGGTTTTACAGGTGGAGGCCATGGACATTTTTATCCCTATTTATCTTTTCTGACTGTTTTTCACTAGTTTTGCATTTGGCTAGGGTCAGTGCCACTACTGGTAGCATGAGGTGATACCTGCACCCTATAGAGGCCATACCTGGACCCTATAGAGGTTGCACGGGCAGTCCAACTCCTCCAGGATGGCACATCAATACGTGCTATTAATAATATTTGTTAATATACTGCGCTATTAACCTTTAAACTGAACAGCTCAACACCACAATTTGACAAAACATTGTTCAATCACAAAAAAAAAAGAAGAAATAGAAAGTACAGCGCTGATTTCAAGCGACTTTTATCAGAACCAAAATATTGAAACGATGTATATAAAGAAATGATATATCACACGGTCATATAAATGTCTACACTATTCAGTGAATGTGAGTAAAATTAAATAAAATGAATTAAAATAAACAAGAGTCCCATTGGTGGCGGTTTACACACCAGGGTGCCTTGTTTTGGATTGGCTTGGTTTTCTTCTATCAAAATTGAAGTTAAACACTTTTATGACCTTCACTTTAAAAGATTTCTTTGTCGATGTCACTCATGGACTCTTGTTTATTTTATTTAATTGTATTTAATTTTACTCACATTCACTGAATAGTGTGGACATTTATATGATCGTGTAATATATTATTTCTTTATACACACATTGTTTCAATATTATGGTTCTGATATGTCACTTGATATCACTAAATGTAATTAATACGTGCCATTGCCAGAAACGTTGCTTTGTCTACCAGTACAGTCTCAAGAGCATAAAGGAGATTCCAGGAGACAGGCAGTTACTTTAGGAGAACTGCAGAGGTCTGTAGAAGGTTCCTAACCTATCAGCAGGTCTGGTGTCTGCTCCTTTTGCAAAGAGGAACAGGATGAGCACTGCTAGATCCCTTCAAAATGACCTCCAGCAGGCCACTGGTGTGAATGTAAACCAAACAATCAGAAACAGACTTCATGAGGGTGGTCTGACGGCCCGACATCCTCCAGTGGGCCCTGTGCTCACTGCCTGACACCAGGGGCCTGCTGGTATAATATATAATATATATACACATATTTTGCGAGTGGAATGATGAGGATGGCGAGTAAGGGCTGTGCTGTATGAAGAATTGCCGCCGCCGTTCACAGCGCAGCCTGCATTCTTTCGTACAGCTCCTCTCTGCCTCCTGAATGTCCCCGCCCCTCACAGGCTCGCAGCGCGAGCATTGGCGGCGGATGGTGCGTTGACTTCAGAAAAGTGTGGACCCGGGGCGCAGAGCAGTGCGCCCTGAGCCCACCCATTGTGTGACAATAGCGAATGAATATTCACTATTGTCACATGGATCCTCCTCCTGATTCTCTTCCTGGCCAATCAGGAAGCGGGTCCGAGACCCGTTTCCTGATTGGCCGAAAGGCGAACAATTGCCATTGGCCAAGGAGGAGGAGGAGGACTAGGGAGACGCGGAGGATTGAGGAGAAGCCGCCGCTGCATTAGGTAAGTGCACTGGTCTCTCTGCACGCTGTGGTCACTCTGCATTGAAAGGGGGGCACGCTGTGGTCACTCTGCATTGAAAGGGGGGCACGCTGTGGTCACTCTGCATTGAAAGGGGGCACGCTGTGGTCACTCTGCATTGAAAGGGGGCATGCTGTGGTCACTCTGCATTGAAAGGGGGCACGCTGTGGTCACTCTGCATTGAAAGGGGGCACGCTGTGGTCACTCTGCATTGAAAGGGGGCACGCTGTGGTCAATCTGCATTGAAAAGGGGCACGCTGTGGTCACTCTGCATTGAAAGGGGTACACTGTGGTCACTCTGCATTTAAGGGGGCACGCTGTAGTCACTCTGCATTGAAAGGGGGCACGCTGTGGTCACTCTGCATTGAAAGGGGGCACGCTGTGGTCACTCTGCATTTAAGGGGGCACGCTGTGGACACTCTGCATTGAAAGGGGGCACGCTGTGGTCACTCTGCATTGAAAGGGGGCACGCTGTGGTCACTCTGCATTGAAAGGGGGCACGCTTATGAGATATTTATATTTATATATTTATATTCTTGTTTAGGGGCGGAGCAGGGTAGGGTTTGGTTGGGGCAACAAGTGGCGAGTAACTCTTAAGGCCTGGCTAGAAGCTCATGACTTGAAATTTTGAGCCCTGTATATATATCCTAAACCTTGTGGACAGCCTTACCAGAAGAGTTGAAGCCGTTTTAGCTGCAAAGGGTGGGCCAACTCAATACTGAACCCTACGGACTAAGACTGAAATGCCATTAAAGTTCATGTGCGTGTAAAGGCAGGCGTCCCAATACTTTTGGTAATATAATGTATATGTAGGTATATATATATATATATATATATATATATACAGTATATATATATATATATATATATATATATATATATATATATATAAAACATTTTTTTTAAGATCCTTGAAGATAATAGCCCCAGAGGACACGAGTTCTAACATATTGTCTATCAGTATATAATATATGGGTTTTACAAATTAAAATCACAGAAGCCATTAGGAATCAACAATTTTAATTGTATACAGTGGAAGTTCTTTGCTCTGTATTTTCTGCCAAATGACTCACTGAAGTGTCATTTAGGTGTATGCTCATCCCTGTGGAGTGTGATATTTAATTAAAACTGTGCTTACTGTCATATAAGGTCAGCGCATCTCATGCTGCTTGACACCTGAGATGGGACAAGATGAACCTGACATGCTGTCCTACCTAAAACTGTAATGTGATGGTACAAACCAATGGCACTATTTTGCCAGAAGCTGAATTGTGTAAGATATTCTTATACTTATGGTGACCATACACACTTAAGTTTTATTATCCAATCTACGAGGGCTTTATCTAAACCTGCAAACAATCAAATAGCCATACTGTCCCTTCTGATCAATTTAGATTGGATTTGGTCAATCTGAGTCAATTGCCAGGGCAGAACATTTTTGATCATTTTGCATCGATCAGCAGCAACTCTGTTCATTAATAGGATTGTATATTGAGCATATTATGAGATTACGTGGTGGAAACAGAGGTCTAATCCATAATTTACATTGGTAAATTACAATCATAAATTAACCATTGACTTAAATCTACTTGCCCAATAGATCTAGGTTGTTGACAATAGATCTATTATTTCTATTGGAAGAGAAATTGTGTACGGCCATCATTACTTTTTGGGAACATTTGCAATAGAAACATTTTGCTGTTGTTCTGAGGCAAATAAGAACCCTGCTTATATGTACCTACCCAAAACTAAAGCATCAGCTTTTAGTATGCTTTTAAATCATTGGGACAAAGTCATGTATTTTAAATATTTCCAAGGACATGGATAGGATCACAGGGTGCATAGTTACAATAAGTGACATGGACCGGGGTCGATTTACTAAAGCTAGAGAGTGCAAAATATGGTGGAGCTGTGCATGGTAGCCAATCAGCTTCTAACTTCAGCTTGTTCAATTAAGCATTTACAAAAGAACCTTGAAGCGGATTGGTTTCTATGCAGAGCTACACCAGGTTTTGCACTTTTTAGTTTTAGTAAATCAACCCCAGTGTATGGTATGAAGAAATAAAACAATCAGCCCTGGTTCTTAGTAGGAGAACAACAAGAAATTTTGAGAGTACCACTTTTTAATGCTGTTTATAGTACTTTCAAAATGAGCCATGTTTTCTGAAAAGTAAGAAGGCAGTGTATAGACAACCTCTTCTAATTGCTATACAGCCTATATTAGTGATACCATGGAGAAGTAAGCCAGGAAAACAACTATGCATAACACACTGGCCAAAGAATGACCAAATCCCATTTCTCTAGCCATGCCACTACTGCTTGGTACGAGGTGAAGATGTGTGAATACGCTTGTAGTAATGCTATAAACTGTTGTGAATATACAGTGTGTACATGCAATAGTAATGGATGACAATCTAGAAGAAATATCATGCAATGACACTAATACAAGTGCAATCATGCTTTAGTAGGTTGCAACCAAGAACATCACAACATACAGTAGTACAACATAGCACTTTCCACAACTGATGGAGACAGCGGTCCCATTCTTACCGAATCAGATGATTTGAGCAAAGATAAAGGCTGTGGAAAATGTTAACGTGAAAATGTTAATGTTACTCAGGCTTGTTACAATGTTACTGTTACTGAATGTCAGATACAAATCTCACAACATGTTCCCTGTGCCATGATACAAGCAAGATGTTCTGTTTTCATGATGCCTTGTTAGTAATAATCAGTTTAGTGCTGGTTAAATGGAAAGGTAATTTTCTCGACTACGGTTTCCCAGGGCCATGTCTTAGTCCCAGTTCACACTGGTGCAATGTCCCTGCATTGCACCAGAATCGCAAACTGGTGCACACTGAGATCTGCGAATCGCTGGGGGTGTCAATGTAGGGTTAATGACACCCAGGGCCCGTGCTAGACTATTTTGTGCCCTAGGCAAGACCATCTACTTGCACCCCCCCCCAAAAAAAAAACAGTACACATTGCCCCCCTTCCTGCACATGATGCCCCCCTCTTTAACCCCACACTCCCCTTCCTGCACATACTGCCCCCCTTTAACCCTACACCCCCTTCCTATACACGGTGCCCCCTTACACCCCCTTCCTATACACACTGCCCCCTTTAACGCTATACCCCCTCCCTGCACACTGCCCTTCTTTAGTGCTACACCCCCTTCCTGCTTACGCTGCCCCCCTTCAACCCTACACCTCCTTCCTATACACACTTCCCCCTTCAACCCTACACCTCCTTCCTATACACACTGCCCCCCTTCAACCCTACACCTCCTTCCTATACACACTGCCCCCCTTTAACCCTACACCCCCTTCCTATACATGGTGCCCCCTTACACCCCCTTCCTATACACACTACCCCCCTTTAACGCTATACCCCCTCCCTGCACAATGCCCTTCTTTAGTGCTACACCCCCTTCCTGCTTATGCTGCCCCCCTTCAACCCTACACCTCCTTCCTATACACACTGCCCCCCTTCAACCCTACACCTCCTTCCTATACACACTGCCTTCTTCAACCCTACACCTCCTTCCTATACACACTTCCCCCTTTAAACCTACACCCCCCTTCCTATACACGCTGCCCCCTTTAAACCTACATCCCCCCCTTCCTATACACGCTGCCCCCTTTAAACCTACCCCCCCTTCCTATACACGCTGCCCCCTTTAAAATTACACCCCCCTTCCTATACACACTGCCCCCTTTAAACCTACACCCCCCTTCCTATACACGCTGCCCTCTTTAAACCTACACCCCCCTTCCTATACTCACTGCCCCCCTTTAACTCTTCACGCCCTTCAACCCTACACCTTCTTTCTATACACGCTGTCCCCTTTAAACCTACACCCCCCCTTCCTATACTCACTGCCCCCCTTTAACCCTACACCCCCTTCCTGTACACACTGCCCCCCTCTCTAGAGGTGACACCTACCAGGGATGAGGAGGTGACAGGAGAGTAATGTGGCACTGGCCATGGCTGCGCCCTAGGTGGCAGTGCGCCCTAGGTGGCTGCCTAGTGGTAGCACCGGCCCTGATGACACCCCCAGATTGGTTCGCAGATTGCAGTGCGAACTGTGAAATGGTGCAGTTATCAAATTGCATAGGTGTGAACATCCATGCGATCCGATTCCAGTGAGAACCAAAAAAGGGTCCTGCACCATTTTGGTGCGAATGCGATGCGATTTCAGCCATACACATGCACAGACAACGCATGTGGTCTGCACATCAATGTGGTGCGAATCACATGCGATGTCTGGCATCACACTAGTGTGAACCAGCACTTAGAGTTTGTGAATCAGCTGTAACTGTCTAGCTAAAAAAGCAGTGCCTGTAAATAAGAGAGCCCATTTAGACCTATCTGGTCCGACGTGGTGCATTAACACAGGTTTTGTCACATGTTAATGTGTCTTACATTCATTTGATTTGGCTGCCAACTCAATACAAAGTACTCATTTAGTGCCGGTTCACATTAGTGCGATCACAGAGATCGCATGTAATTCGGAGTGCACTGCTCCTAAAATTACATGCGATCTCTGTGCAGTGCAAATTTAGCCATACAGTGTGTATGGCTGAATTTGCACCTTAATCGCACTAAAAGACGCACAGGACCCTTTTTTTGGTCCGCAGCAGAATGGGATCGCATGGTGGTTCACACCAGTACGATCCGATTCTATGTGAACTTACAGATCGCACTGCGATATGCAATCTTATCTGGGGGTGTCGTTAACTTTTAATTGACACCCCCAGCGTATCGAATATGGCAGTGTGAACTGCCAGGGGTGCGGATGCGATGCGGGAACATGCAGCGTTCCCTCATCGCACAAATGTGAACTGGCACTTAGACCTGCACTATATTTTCCAACACAGTGCACCACAACACACAGTAGCGCATTACTATTTGCTGGCTAAGTGCATTCAAAATGAACAGAACCGCAACACACCATACCATTTTTTTCTGCGGGTTACCATAATGGGCTCTAAATACTTACCTGTCTTTCCACCCGTACCTCAGATCTTCACTTTCTTGAAGAGTGATGCTGGCTAAACATTCTTTAGCATTCAACACTGTGTGCTAACTGATCCACTACTGAGCATGGAACCATTTTTTTTAAAAATGTAGGGGTTGATTTATTAATGGTGTAAAATGCAGGCGGCCGAGCTATCCTGTCATCTACATGTTTTTTAGGCTGTCTACATTCTTCTACATGTAAGTGCAACCTATATTGTTTTATTAAAAGTTTTAAAAGTTAATGCACTATTGGCCACTTTTCATTTCCTCATGCCGCATTGTGTCACTGCTGAAAAGCCTGGTCTATCTGTGGAGAGCTTTATGTCAATGCCCAAGGGGGATGTGGTTGAAGTTGGTGTCGATTCCCAGCCTTGTGTGTTAGGAACATCTATCCCTTCAGAGCCGGGAAGCTCCGTACCTAGTGCAGTTGTCATCAGTATTTGGTCCGGTTACCGCGGCTCAGCTACTTCATACGTGCAAAGTTTGATCTGAAATCTGATAAGCAGCCTCCTAACTGTGTGAGCACAGAGGGATTGCATGCAGCACCTAATAATGGGATAATCATGTGGACTACATTCACCCTTTCATTGCAGCCAGAATCCTTATGATCTTGTTTCATTTTATTTACACGTTTAGTGGACTTATTTTGGAGTTTTCACTTTATATTGAATTTCATCACCTTTATTGATTGTCTCACCTTTTTACATTTGTTTAAAGGGGCATTATGGTGTTATCAGATATAATGCTTATGCCATTTTTTATCACCTGGGCATTTTTGAATTAGTACCCTTTACTTTAATTTATCACGGTTTAAAATATTTGTTTATTTTGAAAAGTGTAATAATTAGCGCACCTTCACTATTTTACACCATTTCTTATTCCCAAGGTTCAGGGATTTCAGGTGCTGCTTTTTTATCACAGGTTTAGCGCATCAATTTATTTACAATTGATTTATTAATGGCAAACAGAATGTGCACTTTGCAAATGCAGTTACATAGTTAAATAGTTAGTCAGGTTGAAAAAAGACAGAAGTCCATCTGGTTTAACCAACTAAAAAAAAAACAGTACTGAAAATCCAACCATACAATCCCATATACACAATTCTTTACCTGCAGTTGATCCAGAGGAAGGCGAAAAAAACCCAACAAAGCATGATCCATTTTGCTACAGCAGGGGAAACAAAAATTCCTTCCTGATCCCCCGAGAGGCAATCAGATATTCCCTGGATCAACTTTACCTAAAAAAATTTTAGTACCCAGTTATATTATGTACACCCAGGAAAGCATCCAGGCCTTTTTTAAAGCAATCTAGTGAGCTAGCCAGAACCACCTCTGGAGGGAGTCTATTCCACATCACAGCTCTAACGGTGAAGAAACCTTTCCGTATTTTGAGACTAAATCTGTTTTCCTCTAGACGTAAAGAGTGCCCCCTTTACGGGGGAACAACTCAACACCAAGTTCACTATATGGACCCCTTATGTATTTATACATGTTGATCATATCTCCCCTTAATCTCCTCTTCCCAAGAGAGAATAAATTCAGTTCCTCTAATCTTTCTTTATAGCTGAGCTCCTCCATGCCTCTTATCAGTTTGGTTGCCCTTCTCTGCACTTTCTCCAGTTCCCCGATATCCTTTTTAAAAGCTGGTGTCCAAAACTGAACTGCATATTCCAGATGAGGTCTTACTAATGATTTGTACAGAGGCAAAATGTTATCTCTCTCTCTGGAGTACATGCCTCTGTTAATACAAGAAAGGACGTTGCTTGCTTTGGAAACCGCAGCTTGGCATTGCATGCTATTATTAAGCTTATGATCTACCAGAACATCCAGGCAGATCCTTCTCCACTATGGATTCCCCCAGTTGTTCTCCCCTTAGTATGTATGATGCATGCATATTCTTAGCCCCCAAGTGCATAATTTTACATTTATCAACATTAAACCTCATTTGTTACATAGTTGCCCAATGAAACAGTGCATTGAGGTCAGCTTGTAAGTTGGAGACATCCTGTAAAGAAGTTATTCCACTGCAAAGCTTAGTGTCATCTGCAAAGACTGAAATGCTACTTTTAATCCCAGACCCTATATCATTTATAAAGCTATTAAAAAGTAAGGGTCCCAACACTGAACCTTGGGGTACACCACTGATAACTTTAGACCATTCAGAGTAAGAATCATTAACCACTACTCTCTGAATCCTATCTTTTAGCCAATTTTCTATCTATTTACATACTGATCTTTCCAAGCCTGTAGACTTTACCTTACACAATAGCCGTGTGTGGGGAACTGTGTCAAACGCTTTTGCAAAATCCAAGTATACTACATCCACAGCCACCCCTCCGTCCAAGGTTTTACCCACTTCCTCATAAAAATAAATCAGCTTTGTTTGACAACTTATATCTTTCATGAATCCATGCTGTCTTTTGTTTAAAATATTTTTTTCCAGCAAGAACTTATATTATTATTATTATATTATTATACAGGATTTATATAGCGCCAACAGTTATATAACTATGTGGTCTTTTATTAAACTCTCCAGTATCTTCCTGACTATAGAAGTTAAACTAACAGGTCTATAGTTACTTGGCAAATATTTTGATCCCTTTTTAAATATAGGCACCACATTGGCCCTACGCCAATCCAGTGGTACTATTCCAGTCCTCAATGAGTCCCTAGAAATTAGAAACAAAGGCTTTGAAATTACAGCGCTCAATTCTTTTAGGATGCATGGGTGGATGCCATCTGGTCTAGGCCCTTTATCCACCCTTATTCTGTCTAAATATTTCTCGACCATATCACTTTTGAGCCATTGTGGATCATTTGGGGCTGTGTCAATACCATCCTCATTATGGTCATGAGCTGCCCCATGCTCCTTTGTATACACAGGGCTGAAGAAAGTATTTAATAAATTTGTCTTCTCTTTGTCCCCAGTCACCCACTCCTAATTATTTTGTAAAGGGCCTACATGCTCAGACCTGACCTTTTTACTATTAATATATCTGAAGAATTTTTGGGGGTTTGTCCTACTATCTTTTGCAATCTGTCGTTCATTTTGAATTTTTGTGTCCTTGATTTCCTTTTTACATGTTCTGTTATATTCTTTGTAACAATTAAACAATGATAGTGTTCCTTCATTTATATTTTTCTAAAAGCTCTTTTCTTTTTATTTATAGCTTTTTTAACTTTGGCCATGAGCCACATAGGTTTTATTTTTAGCTTTTTAAACTTATTACCCATGGGAATATACTTTGCAGTGAGTTTGCATAAAGTATTTTTGAAAATTCCCCATTTCTTTTCTGTGCTCATGGATGCCAATATTCCCTTCCAGTCTAAATCCTGGAGAGCAGCCCTAATCCTTGGAAAATTTGCTCTCTTAAAGTTAAGTGTTTTTGTATTTCCATTATGCGTTTTATGCTTACAGCTAACATTAAATGAAATCATGTTATGGTCACTGCTATCCAGATGTTCTTTTATATGAACATTATTAATAAACTCTGCATGGTTTGAGAATACCAGGTCCAACAGAGCATCATTTCTAGTGGGGGCCTCAATACACTGCACCATAAAATTGTCTTGTAATAGGTTTATACATTTTTGCCCTTTAACTGTTCCAGCAGTGCCATTACTCCAGTCAATGTCTGGGTAGTTAACCCCCCCCCCCATTATTAAGCCCTTGCAGCCCTTTCTATCTGTGCCAGGAGCTGAGTCTCCACCTCCTCATTTATACTGGGAGGTCTATAAAAAACTCCAATGATAATCTTTGTATTACGCACACCCATGTACATTTCAACCCATACTGCTTCAGACTCAGCACACTCTCAGCACAGTTGCTCCAAAGCTTTGTTTTTGCTCCAAAGCTTGGCAAAGCTTTACTTTACAAACAATACCCAATCACATGCAAGGAAAAAAAAAATGCATTTTTGCTTGCACATGATTGGATGATTGGGGTCAGTAGAGCTTTCTCCTCATTTACTAAGGTCTGGTAGTAACTGCACTTGCAAAGTGCACCGTCTATTCGGCTTTAGTAAATCAACCCCACAGGGTCAATAGTGTCTAGACACTATTATGAATTGTTATGAGTTGTTTTACTGTTATGAATTATTTTACTGTCTGTCTATCTATCTATCTATCTATCTATCTATCTATCTATCTATCTATCTATCTATCTATCTATCTATCTATCTATCTATCTATCTATCTATCTATCTATCTATCTATCTATCTATCTATCTTACCCCTGCAAATGTTTTCAATATGTGTGAAATGTTATTTTTTGAAATGTAAAGTGGGTCTAAACTCTAAATTTTTTTTACATGAATTATTTCATCAATACACTTGCACTGCCTGTTACACCCCCTCCGCCCCAAACACTTCCCTGAGTCCTTTATTGAACCAGCACTGTGACTGGCTGCAGGTCATCTCTCCCTTCTTCCTGGTCTTAAAGGCTTTGTGGATAGCAGCGGGAGTCATTGGCTCCTGCTGCTGTCAAGCAAATCCTGTGAGAAGGGAAATGTGGGAAAGCCATGCTGTGTGTCTATGGGCGCACACAGCCATGCTAAGTAGCTAGTCCCCATGTATGCCCCCACAGAAAGCAGCTTGCTATAGGGGCACAAACAGCAGAGGAGGAGCAAAGGGTGCTAAAGGGGGACTCTAGATGAAGAGATAAGCAGCCGCTCTGTGCAATACCACTGCACAGAGCAGGTACCTATAAACCTCTTTAATGTATTAATTAAAAACAATTGTGACTTTACAATCACTTTAAGTTGTCTTGCGCAATGCAGGCGTAAATTTTTTCAGCGAATCATATTTATTCCAATGTTGTCAAATTTAATGTAATTAGAATGTGTAACTACTTATACATGTCATTCTACGTATTATTCTGGCAAACTGGATGGAACATATTCAAAGAACATTTAATTGTAACAGAAAATACCCTAAGAACATTTGATTAAAAGAAAAATATCCTGGGAACATTCCATTTTTGCCCCATGCACACACAGGCACAGGAACTCTGGCACAGGTGGTTAGGGCCCATTCACAGTATACTGTACTGCAATAACCATGTGTTGAGGTGCATTGAATGACCACAGACAATTAATTTTGTATTGGACCAAAGACAGCAAAAGTCACACCTGCAGGACTCCGGACACCCTGACTGGGTATCTCCACCAAGAAGCTGCTTCCTAAGCTCTGGAACACGAGACCCATAAATCTGGCTATAGTTACACCAAGAACTAGGCAATACCAGTTTTTGAGCAAACCAGAATAAGAACTGTTTATTCAAACACAGGACCAAAGAGATATACACTCTGGGACAATCCCCCCTCCCCTTTAGCAGCTAATCCACATGCACATATACATCCCATAATAGGTTGATCCCAAGGCAGACAGAAACAACAGAACAATAGGATACAGGCACTTAATAATAACAAACCCCACCTTACTATCTAGCAAGGGTCTATGAGACACTCCTACAATATTCTAGCCATCTGAAAAGTGAAACTGTTTATCTTCATATATTTCTTAAATGATATTGTTCAGAAATATTATTGTCCCAAGTGAAGGAGCCCCTTCATTCCTTCCACACAAACCACACATATAGAACCCAGGATAACA
Source organism: Pelophylax lessonae (assembly GCF_965119305.1). NCBI lineage: Eukaryota > Metazoa > Chordata > Amphibia > Anura > Ranidae > Pelophylax > Pelophylax lessonae. The sequence goes on from NC_138768.1 coordinate 161,496,511, forward strand.
GGGGTAAAAGGAAATACTGAGTGTGGTTGTGGTTGTACTGTGAGTCTGATTAGTGCAGACCCAACTGGGGCTCTTGGTCACCCTGTGCCCCTAATAGACACAGGGTGACTTACACATAGGAGGGGCCAGGGAAGCCGAACAAGTAGTTTCCCCACCTCTCTAAGGTAATCTGGGTTCCACAAGCCTTCTGCCCAAAGTGACTCCCGTCACACAGCACACCACAACCTACAATGTGCCCAATAGTGTACTGAGGTGTGCTGTGGCACTGGTGTGTTGTATATGTGCATAAGGTGGCATTTGTAATAAATGTAAAAGCAGACCGGGTTGCAGCACATTGTGGTAAAGCATACACAGACCTGAAGACTGTGATGACATTCAGGATTGATAAACAGCAGATCCAGTCTGATACACACAAAGTAGGCTGTATAATGTTTTATACATAGTTTGCTCTTATGAATCAACTCTTAATGAAACTATTGGATTCAGGGACCGCTGGTGTTTGGATTCCCCACTCCTGCACAGTCAGGAAACAACTATTCTCCACACTTTCTCAAGACACAAGGAACAGTCTTTGAGCTTGGTTTTAATGTTTTATTAGGGGTAATACCTTTGATGAGGAATAGGAATTATAGGATGCCCAACTTGATAGCAACAAAGACAGGGACAACTTCCTCCCTATGTACAACTCTAATTGATCTCCTCTTCTTCTCTATGTACAACTTCAATAGATCTCACTCCCAGCAGCTGTCATTTGACTACATGGGTGGGAGAACCTTTGGTTCTGGGCCAACATCATATGACGTCGGCCCAGTCTCACTGCGATTGTGCACATGCGGGGGTACGCAGCGGGGGGGGGGGGGGGGATCGTGGTCGCGACGTGTTTCTAGGACATGGCACGACCCTGATCTCAGTAAAGAGCCAATGACATATGGCCCTTTACCCATGTGACTGGCTGTGTCCAATCACAGCTAGTCAAATGTAAACACAGAAGTGCCGTTTATCGGCTCTCCTCGCCTCATACTGACAGAGTGTGAAGCGAGTCGATCCGATCAGCGGCATCTCCTCACAGGGGAGACTGGACTGTACAGGTAATCAGGGCACTGATCATCAGTGCCCTGATTATCAGTGCAGCCCCAGCAGTGCCCATCAGTGACACCAATCAGTACCCATCAGTGACACCAATCAGTGCTGCCTTTCAAATCCCATCAGTGCCACCTATCAGTGCCCATCAGTGCGGCATGTTAGTGCCTCCTCATCAGTGCCACCTAATCACCGCCCTTCAGTGCCGCCTTATCAGTGCCCAAAGGTGTCACCTGATCAGTAGCTATCAGTTCAGCCTATCAGTGCCACCTCATTAGCGCACATCAGTGAAGGAGAAAAATTACTCATTTACAACATTTACTGACAGAAACTAAGAAAAACTTTTTTTTTTCAAAATTGTCGGTCTTTTTTCATTTTTGTAGCAAAAAAAAAAAAACCCTAGTGGTGATTAAATACCACAAAAAGAAAGCTCTATTTGAGTGAAAAAAAAAGATAAAAATGTCATATGGGTACAGTGTTGCATGGCTGCACAATTGTCATTCAAAATGTGAGAGTGCTGAAAGCTGAAAATTGGCCTGGGAAGGAAGGGTGTGAAAGTGCCTGGTATTGAAGTGGTTAAGGACTAGGAAGGTTGCATACAGGAGTGACTCTAACTCCACTGAAGGCACTGATCCCAGTTCTGATGACTGCAGGAACTACCAGCCCACCTGGCTGCTACTGAAGATTTCCCAGGCCAAGGTAAAGGAAGGATATAAACCCAATGCTGTCTTTCATAAAGGCTTGCTATATGTGACAATATTTCCCCTTGCAAGTTTCTGACTGTGCTGCTGTACTCAAACTGTCCTCTTTGCTCTCACTGCTTCCTAGGCAAGATTTCTTCCAGGCCATGATGTTGCCAGAAATCTTCCCAAGCCAACCCAAGCCCCAGCCCGAGGCAGAGCTACCACCTGGGCTGGGTATGAATGACTGTAGGCCAAGGTCATTCTACACATGCACCACTGCTGCATGAATGTTTTTTTTCAGGGCCTACATATCAACATCAATAGTGTGTAGTTAGCATCAGTGGCACTGCTGGCTACACATTGTTAAAGCCTGACTCCAGGCACAGCCCCACTGCAAGGGTTAATTGCTTGTATGGGAAGCCGTGTAAATATCATAACTGGATGGAGAGGAATGAAAATCATTTGGCACTTGAAACAAACCCTCCTCAGATTTTATCTGTGTGTTTAACAATTTAAAACAGTAGAAAACGTTGACTGCAGTAGAGGGTCCACTAGCGTCAAAGCTCTTGAAAATAAACAATGTCATCTCTCATTTCAGTGGCACTGATGGCTACACATTGTTAAAGCCCAACTTCAGGCACAGCCCTACTGCAAGGGGTTAAGTGCTTGTATGGGGAGCAAAAAAAAATCTGATCCTCCACTCACATCTAGACCGATCCCTAGAGCTTCCTCTAGGGTCCGGGCAACATCAAGGCCAAAACAGGGTCCATAGTCCTACATTAGATGTGATGACACTGGGACAGTCCTCTACCAGAGCATAGTAAAATGGTTTCTCCTCTCGCCTTGACAAAATGAGCTAATAACCTTTGCAGTTCAGGGGCATCCTCACTGGCATTGGGCATTTACAGTGTATGTAAGCACAATTGTTTCCATGCATACAGGCACCAAAAAAGCACAAATTATGGCCCTGGACGCAGTTGTGTTATCTTATTTTGCACTGCTGAACACAGCACAACATTACACTACAAGGTGCAGCTGTGTACATGGGCACTATAAGATTTAATACTGCTGCATATCAATGTGCACACAACTATACCCTGTATGCATCTGTAAGCAGTGTTTTTAACGCTGGTATGACTGTTACCCATATATATCTTCAGCAAAAGTTGCATGTAGGCAAAATGTTGTTTTCATTACTAATTACGCATTTGAACTACTCACCGACTCCATGCTGACACTGTCATTCTGAGACAAGAAGACTGATAAATATATGCTTCCCAGTACATGATCAGGGTGCTGTGGATCTTTCAGGTTTAATGCCACATCTTTTGCACTACAAATGTAAAACAAATGAGTTAAAGATGTGACAGCTGTCAGTAATAAACATGTAATTATTAATATTATTGTAGAATAATGATAGCATTTTTTTTTTTTAGAAATATTGTTCGCAAATTCAACATGCCATGTTATTATGACTCGTCCCACGCTCAGGAATATGCTGTTTTGATATAAACATATTATTGTGATTTTCAACATGGAATGTCAGTGCTCTGCAACAGCAAAATAAGCTAATGTTATTTATCTTGACACATATCCTGTATCTCATAATTGATAGGAGTACTATGCTGTAACCAAGCACATACAAATTTATATTTAGACTCAGTTTTGTAACCAAGTATGTTTATTGGCTTTGTTGACACCTGTATTAATATTCTGAAAAAAAAAAAACGTATCTTTAACCACTTAAGCCCCATAAGATTTTACCCCCTTCCTGACCAGGGGGTATTTTGCGATTCGGCACTGCGTGACTTTAACGGACAATTGCGCGGTCGTGCGACGCTATACCTAAACAAATTTGGCGTCCTTTTTTTCCCACAAACAGAGCTTTCTTTTGGTGGTATTTGATCACCTGTGCGATTTTTTGATCATGCGCTATAAACAAAAAAAGAGCGTAAATTTTGCAAAAATAGCAATATTTTTCACATTTTTTTATATGAAATTCCCCCCAAAAAAAATGTAAAAATCAAAATTTTTTAACATTTTCGGCCAATTTGTTTTATGCTACCTATGTTTGGTAAAAAAATCGCAAAAAGCGTATTTTGATTGGTTTGCGCAAAAGTTATCGCGTTTACTAACAAAGGGAAAGATTTTTGTCATTTTTGTTGTTTTTTTTTTTTTAACGCGTAATGGTGGCGATCTGTGATTTTTTTTGCGGTACTGCGACATTGCGGCGGACAGATCGGACCCTTGACTGACATTTTTGACACTTTTGGGGTTACCAGTGACATTACTACAGTAATCAGTGCTATATATATGCACTGTTACTGTAAAAATACACTGGTAGTGAAGGGGTTAACTTTATTTGAGAGGGAGGGGCTGTGTGTGTCCCTAGGGGCGGGATTCTTACTGTGATTGGCTGTCTGTTGAGCTGTAGGGACACTGATCAACGGTTCTACATTGTAGAACCGTGTGATCAGTGTTTTTACACCGAGGAGAATGACAGGCAGCTTGTTTACACAAGCCGCCTGACTTTCTCCCTCTCCCTCGACGATCGGGTCCGCCGGTCACACTCGCGGGGGGGGGTGCTTGACCGCGCGGGAGCGCGCCTCCAGCGAAACGCGCTCACTCCCTAGACCCTCACAAGCGAGCGACGTAGACCTACGTCGATTTGCCTGTGAGGGGCTGACTGCCAACGTAGATCTGCGTTAGGCAGTCGGCAAGTGGTTAAAACTATTTATCCATCTATCTGAATAATAATTAATATTTCCATGTCTTTTTAGGGCTGCATTAGAGTTCAAGAGAGCTGAATGCGCAGATGCCATTATTGTCTAATAATTAGGGGGATATTTATAAAGCCATAAATGTGACATTTACCAAACATTCAGTGCAGGTGAATCTTCCTGTTAAAAAATTACAATTGATTCACCTGCAGTAAATGTTAAATGGATGTCACATAAAAGGTTCCAGGGATATGCAAACTGTGGCCCTCCAGATGTTGCAGAACTACAAGTCCCATCAGGCATAGCAAGACTCTGAGAGCCACAAGCATGACACCGAGAGGCAGAGGCATGATGGGACTTGTAGTTTTGCAACAGCTGGAGGGCCACAGTTTGCATTTATCTGGTTTAGACAGTCAAGGGCTGTCACGTCTCTACCCATTGAACAAAGAGAAAAAAAATATATATATTTATAAATATATTTATAAATAAAATGTGGCTTTTTATACAGTGATATACCTTTTGGCTGCAGTTAAGTCCCACGGGAGACATTTTCTTTCTCTTTGTCCAATGGATGTCACATGAACAGCTTTTTAAATATGCTACTTACTGTACAAAGTATACACAAACACACAAGCAATTGTTTTCTACAAATAGTCTCCTAGAGAACTATAGACTTGTTAAAAGAGCACAACAGAAGCTACCTGCCTTTTGCCTCCCTTTGACCGAAATTCAGTCATCTAATAAGGGATAAATCACTGTTTGTGAGTCAATCATTTATTCCTGTGAAAGAGAGTTTCAGCTTGAGCTATGGAGTTCTGTTAACATACTTTACAACAAGCCATCTTGAAAATACAAAAGAACAATACTTGTAAATGTTATATGTGAAGCTAAAAAGTAGATATTTGTGAACAATAAGAATGTTTATCTTTCTTGTTGTCAATATTTTTCTCTTTCGTAGTAATGTATGAATATGCATATGTAAGAGTATTCACTTACTTTGTACTTTTACTAAAAAAATCAAAATTAATAAAAAACGATTGCAAAGAAAATACAAAAAAATTAGCCTAGTGCTCTGCTAGGTAAAATCTTAAAAACAAATGTTCAATACTGGTCCAACTATATTTGTTTATTTTGTTAGGCCTCTATCACATAGGTGCATGGACCTGTAAACCTAAGCTGAGGGCTGTGGTGGCACAGGTGGCATGCCCCTGCTTGTACATGTGTGCAGGAATGATGCATGGATCAAACAGGGATGTGTGTAAAGTTCAGCAAAAATCTGAGCAGCCGTCTGCCTGTTTTTGCTTCTACAGTGCCTTGAAAATGTATTCATATACTTTGAAATTTTCCACATTTTGTCATGTTCCAACCAAAAGTGTAAATGTATTTTTTGGGGATTTTATGTGATAGACCAACACAAAGTGGCAAATAATTGTGAAGTGGAAAGAAAATGATGAATGGTTTTCAAAACTTTTTACAAATAAATATCTGAAAGGAGAGCATTAATCAGAGAAGCAGTCAAGAGGCCCATGGTAACTCTGGAGGAGCTGCAGAGATCCACAGCTCAGATGGGAGAATATGTCCACAGGACAACTATTAGACATGCACTTCACAAATCTGGCCCTTATGAAAAAGTGGCAAGAAGAAAGCCATTGTTGAAAGAAAATCATAAGAAGTCCCATTTGCAGTTTGCGAGAAGCCATGTGGGGGACACAGCAAACATATGGAAGAAGGTGCTCTGGTCAGATGAGATCAAAATTTTACTTTTTGTCCTCAAAGCAAAACACTGTGTGGCGGAAAACTAACACTGCACATCACCCTGAACACACCAACTCCACCGTGGTGGCAGCATCAGGTTGTGGGGATGCTCTTCTTCAGCAGGGACAGGAAAGCTGGTCAGAGTTGATGGGAAGATGGGTGGAGCCAAATAAAGGGCAATCTTAGAAGAAAACTTGTTAGAGTCTGCAAAAGACTTGAGACTGGGGTGGAGGTTCACCTTCCAGCAGGACAACAACCCTAAATATACAGTCAGAGCTACAATGAAATGGTTTCGATCAAAGCATATTCATGTGTTAGAATAGACCAGTCAAAGTCCAGACCTAAATCCATTTAAGAATCTGTGGCAAGACTTGAAAATTGCTGTTCACAGATTCTCTCTACTCAATCTGACAGAGCTTGAGCTATTTTGAAAAGAAGAATGGGCTACATTTCACTCTCTAGATGTGCAAAGCTGGTAGAGAAATACCCAAAAAGACTTGCAACTGTTAATTGCAGTGAAAGGTGGTTCTACAAAGTATTGACTCAGGGGGGCTGAATACAAAATGCACGGCACACTTTTCAGATATTTACTTGTAAAAAAATTTGAAAACCATTCATCCCCATCCCCACCATGATCACCCCCCTGTGAAAGACACCTGACCCTGCGTTGACATGTGTAGGGGAGGGGCCAGAACGGTGACGATATCTGTATCCAGTGTGGGGCTGTGCATCCTGTTGTCTGCAAGGCTTGTGTGCAGAGAGCGGCATATTCAAAACACTGATTTTATACAGCACTTGTTTTCGCTTGGTGAACTGGAAGCACCTAAGCAATGTGAGTAACCTGCATTTTTTTATTAAATTGAAGTCTGTTTGGAGAGTATAAGCACTATTTGTTGTTTTTTCTACATACACTTTGGATATCATGGATCATCATGAGCAATGTGTGAGGAAGTAAAACCAGGGGATTTCTAAGCCAGTGAAGGCTAAAAGGTGTGCATTGATCACACTCCCTCAGGGGAGAAAATTCCTAGAGGGGGGGGGGGGCACTTGGCGGTGGCATGGTGATTGAATTTGAACACTAGTGGAAAGTGGAACACTAATTTTAAGCACCAATCTGGAGCAAGAAGCACTGGTTGATCACAGCAGTTGTAAATGGGAGATTGCATTCACCATTGTTTCATTATCACTTTATTTGTCTTTGTATTTCTTATTTTACTTATTGCATGAACTATTGTTTTGCACAGATCTGAATATATATATTTTTTTATATACTGCTAGTGGATTTAATCCAGATTGGTTTTCATGTATTGAGCACTGTGGTTTATCAGTATATATCAAAGTTTTTTTATATTTTTAAATTATTTTTTCTAACACTTATAAGCAGCGTGGTACTATTTATAATTGAAACAGATCCTTATATGTATTTTATCTGTGTATTTAACAAATAAAAACAGTAGGAAGTAATTAAGTTAAAACAGTAGGGAACTTCGACTGTAGAAGTTGTTCCACTCACGTCAAAGTTCTTGAAATGAAACAATGTCATCTCTAAGCCATGCAACACAATCCTCTCTTCCACCTCCCACAGAGAATACACTCACTAGAACAAGGTGACATAACTATAAAATAAGATCATTATGCACTAATAAAGTTGTCATTCAACACCTAGAAAATACAGCAAACATCAATCTCAGCAGCAGTGGAAAGTCATATGACATAGTGACTAATTGCATAGGGCGGGGCTGCAGTTGGATGACGTCATCACGCTTGGATTACAGAGCTTGCTGAGATACTGGTATTTGAGTTGTTAAAGCATGGAGTGACTATAAAAGTGATTTACATATTAGTAATATGTAGTGTACCTTATAATAAAGTGGCTAATGTGAGTAGCATTTTAAAGGAGGTTTGAGAGCAAATAATGAGTTTTATAAGGATAAAGCACTATTTGGAATGTGTTTCCATTCCATGTGATGGTGATGAGCAGAGATTGGGATTAGAATGAGCAAGTGGCCTAACTAAATTTAAAGAAGAAACACATCTTGTGAACCTTTAAACATTTTATACCAAGTGAAAGCACATCCGAAGGGGGTGCAGCATCGCAGGTGGTGGTGGACGTTTAATAAACATAAGGAGTCAAATTTATATTTATCCTTATCTCGGATTGCCTGTAAATGCCTAATAAATGTGAGTAGCAGTGTGAAGTAATGGTAAAGAATGAATTGGTGTAAAAAGAAGCACTATTATAGCTTCCTTTTGCATATTATTGAGTGAAAAATGGAGATAAAGGCTTCTTAAAGGGGAAGTATCATCAGTTGGATTTGAGGTTCAGTCCAACACCTGGAAGTTCTACATCGGTCCTACAGAGGACACAAGCATGTTTGACTGAACATTTATATGTAGGGACCAATCCTTAATTTGAGGGAACATCTGATGGTGGTGGTTGCACAGACAAGTTGCACGACTATAAATTATGAATATTCCAGCAAGATAGTGGCATATTTGCACAAAGGACACTGAAATATATCAAAGGAGTTACAACTGGAGAGCCTTTATAATTTGGATTTTGTTGATTTGTCAATTTTTATTATTTATTTATTGTCACATAGGATATTTGGGACACATTAAATGTAATATTATATATGCTTGTAAATAGTAGAAATTAGGGCTGTATCAATGGGTATATGATTATACAATATATCGTTATTCTGCACATATGAAGTTGTTCTTTAACACCCGGAAAATACAGCACAACTGTCACCCTCTCACCGTAGGTCAGCAAACCTCAATTTCAGCAGCAGTGGAATGTTCAGCGGCCACCCTTCATCATATGAAAACTTTTATTCCCGGCATAGCAGAGCACTTCCACTGATCAGAAGAAGAAAATAAGAGGAAGAGAGATCTTTGTGTAGTACTTTTATTCAAATATATAATAAAAACATATATCTATTTGAATGATAGTGATCCAATAGCACCATGTACGCATTTCATCATGTAAGCATCGTAAGAGGGTTCAGAAAAATGGCAAACAGGCTAGTTTTATTGGTGCAGATATTGTACATGTAAAGATGGTTCTACTACTATAATTTTGTTCACACTAATTTAAAAAAATGAATCTTAATTTGTTCCACCAAACTATGACTGCTTCCTGTTCTATCACTATTACATTGATTAAAGCAACGTTTAAAGTTCTCACTCGTTGGTACGTCTATCACCGTCTATCACCACTAGAAGATACTACACAATGATCTCTCTTTCTCTTCTTTCCTTGGTCTGATCAGTGGAGTGCTCTGTTATGCTAGGAATAAATGTTTTCACTTTGTTGAAGGGTGACTTCTAAACATTTTCCTGCTGCTGAGATTCAGGCTCGCTGAACAGCGTTGAGAGGGTGATGGATGTGCTGTATTATCTGGATATTGAAGGACAACTTCAAACTGTGTACTGACCTTAATTTATAGATTAGTCACATAGTAAGTATACTCCTTCTGGGAGGTGGAAGAGACGATTGTGTGGCATGACTCCAAGAGGACATGTTTTTATTTAGCGGTTTCACCATTCATGATCATAAAAGTAATACAGGAAAATAAGTAGTGCATTATCTCAGTGAATCTTGATACTAATAGGCTTCAAGGAAAAATCAGGGTATAAAAACAAGGACTGCAAAGTTTGCATTTGCAATGGGACCCGGATTCCGGGGATGCTAGGTATCCTGGCCACTAAACAAATGATAGAGATGCATTGTACTTTATTTTTACAGAACAGTTAAGCCTCTACACTATATCCACTTGCTGATCAAGCTTTTTTCTAACATTTGTTGCTTACAAGTTAAAATCATTTTTTTTTGCTAGACAATTACTTATAACCCCCAAATATTATTATTTTTTTAGCAGAAGCCATATAAGATAAAATATAACATTTGTATGTCACACGATTTTTGAGCAGCGGTTTTTCAAACACATTTTTTTGGGGAAAAAATACACTTTGATGAATTAAAAAAAAATAAATATATACCCCAATTGTTTTGTATAATATGATAGATGATGTTATACTGAGTAAATAGATATCTAACATGTCATGCTTTAAAATTGCACGGTACTTAAAAATCTCCATAGGAGATGCTTAAAAATGTCTACTAGTTTGAAGTTATAGAGGAGGTCTGGTGCTAGAATTATTGCAATACCTCATAATACATGTATTGTGCAAACACTGTTTACATATGTGGCCCTGACCAACGTATTCATGCACTACTGCACGTGAGCACGTGGGGACAGGGGCACTTTAAAATTATTATTTAATTTTTATTAATTTATTATTATTTATTTATTTTTTTACACTGTCCCTTTAAAAACATTTTTGATTACTTTTATTGCTATCGCAAGAAATGTAAATATTCCTTGCATAAACAATACAGCATGACAGGTCCTCTTTATGGAAAGATCTGGGGTCCAAAAGATGCCAAGTCTCTCCTCTAGTCCTAAAAGCAAAAGATTTTTTTTTTTAAATGTTTTTTTTTTTTTGATCTTTTGCTTTAAGAAAAAAAAAAAATCATGTTTACATTGTCTGAGAACCGGAAGTGACATCAACGTCACTCCGGTCCTCCAAGGGCATAGAGATGAGCAGTGACCTTCTGGCCATCACTTATCTCTATGGAAAACCCCTGCTGATGCCGGATGTTTTCCAATATTACCGGTCGGTAACATTAGCCAGGGAACCACCAAGAAGTAGTGGGAGGGGCGGGCAGACCTGTCCCCTCACTTCTAAAAATGATCGTGCGGTGAATCTGTCACTTTTATCCTAAAGTCGCCCACCTAACGAAAAAAAAGCCACGAGGGTTATGGAATCTAGCTGCAGCCAAAACCCTGGTATTTAACATGAAAACATGAAGTATATTTACAATTAGTCGGTCGGCAAGTGGATATTATTATTTGAAAATGCTGGCTTGTCACGTGTATTTTTAACAATCATTATGATCCATTTAAGCAAGCTTTTTTATGTGGAAGCAGCAAATGGTATAACAAACACACAGAAAAACACCTGGAAATGTACCTTACTGGAAAATAAAAAGTGAGAAACTCTAGTGGTAAATGCATGCAAGAACACAAGTGCTTTTTAAAGTGCAAATACAATAATTTCAGGTAGTTATATTTCCATAAGTAAGCCAGTAAGTCAGTTTAAACTTCGAAAAGTAACGCCAAACTCTATAGGAAAATTACAGTAAGGGTAGATCCAACCTACTGCGATGTCAGATATAGCATGTGATTTGCACTGCATTGCTGTGAAGATCGCATGCAATGTCTGTGCGATGCAAATTCAGCCATAAAGATTGCATGGCCGAATTTGCATCGCATTCAGACAAAAATGGTGCAGGACCCTTTTTTTGGTCCGCACTGGAATCAGATCACATGGGTGTTCACATTCATGCGATCCGATTCCCGCACCATTTGACAGTTCACACTGCGATCTGCAAACCGATCTGGGGGTGTCATTAACTCTCTATTGACACAGCAGTTTGCATAAGGCAGTATGAACTGCCTGCGAGAGACATGCAATGTGGGAACCCGCACTGGAATCACGCTGGTTCCCGCATCGCAATAGTGTGAATCCAGCCTAAGTGTTTGTCAGAAAACATAAAAACTAAACATGTATTTACACCTCCCAACTTTTTGAGATGGAAACAAGCAATAGTATGTGGCATAGGTAACACCCTTGCCACGCCTCCCTAAAGGAGAATTATACTAAAAAAAATGATAAGGGAAACCCACAAGTGCTTTTTTCTTACCACTACTATTCCTTTATACTGGCTTTTGAGATTTACAAATGCAGCTATTTAGAATTTGGATGAAAGGTTTAGCACTGGGAAACACTTTTTGAAAGATAAATAGTGCATTTTTTATATAATTACTGTATATAGATCAGACCAAAGGCGGACAAAAGAGGAGGAAAGAGGGACTTTCCTCCGAATCAGGGACCGTCCCTCGAAATTAGTTGGGTGTAATGATATATTTAGTACATTTAGCTAATACATGCACATTTCTCCATGTTTTATCCCTTTAAAAGGACAGCAAGTACAGAGACATATCTGCTGACCCTGGCCATCTTCTATAGCTAGGCTCCACTGACATCTAGATGTTTTTGGGCGATTTTCTGCTCCAAGCCTCAACTCTAAAAACGCCCAACAAGACAAATCCCATTCATTTCAATGGCCCCTGTTCACATCTGAGCTTTCTGTCGCCTTAAGCAAAACGTCTGTCGCTAAAAGAAGTACATGAGCTTATTTTTTGGCAGATTACAGGCATTTTACTGTTTTTCATTGGTCATTTGTCAACTCAAAACGCCTGCATAAAAACGCTGCAAAAATGCCAGAAAAACACCGGAAAACACCTGTAAAAATAGCAACGCCTAGATGTGATCAGAGCCTAAAGCCTCGTACACACGCAACGAATTTCCGCCGACCGGCCGTCCGTCTTTTGTCCAGAGTGGTGTCTGTGGGTTGGAATGTGCTCTAGACTGCACACAAATTTTCCCGCACGACAGAATTCTACTTCAGAAGTGATTTCATGTGTTGGATTGCTTTCTTTGAGTTCTTTCATCTCTGAGCATGCCTAGTCTTGCTCATAAGATTTTTCCCCATCGAAATCTGTACTAATGAGACGAAAATCGGACGTGTTTTGACGGAGGACAAAAATTTTAATGCCTGCACACCAGGATTTTTTCGGCCGAAAAGTTGGAGTCGGCTGTCGGGAAGCACTATACTAACAAACCGAAAATCGGCAGATCGGTCGTCGGACGAAATTTCCCGGCCGAATTTCTTCTCGTGTGTACAGGGCTTTAGGCTCTATTCACACCTGAGCGTATCGATTTACTGGTGTTTTTTTAAGCTTTTTTTGCAGCTTTTTACAAGCTTTTTTATAGGGTTCTAGAAGTGTATTACAAGCATTTTACAGCTTCAGGTGTTTTTGTTTAGCCAATAGAAAGCACTAGGAGGAGAAGAGGCAGAGGAAATTAGGGGCGGAGAGCTGCCATTTGAGCGTTTTACAAACGTTTTACAAGCAATTTACAAGAGTTTTCTGCTCAAGTCAGGCGTTTCTTTTGAAGTCTATGGGACCAAAAATGCTTGTAATCTGCCAAAAAGAAGCTCATGTACTTTCTGAGCTTCAGGCGTAAAAAACAGGGGCCATTGAAATGAATGGGATTTTGCTTCTTGGGAGTATTGGAGCTCAGAGCTGAGCGTTTTACAAGCTGAAAAAAGGCTCAGTTGTGAACAGGGCCTTAGGGTCCTTTCACACGGGCTTTCCGCCCGGCGGACTCCGTTTTGCTCAGCGGGGATTGATCCGTTGATCCCCGCTGAGCAGGCGGATGACAGGTACGTCTCCGCTCACTTTGCAGAGACAGACCTGTCAGATTCCCGCTCTCCTCTATGGGAAATCGGCTGTCCGTTTTCATTTGATCCGATCCGATCCTCCAGACGGATGGAAGTTAGGGTTTCCATCCGCCTGGATTTCATAGACAGGATTGGATCGGATAGCAGCGGGTGTCAGCGGACATGTTACCACTGACACCTGCTGCCCTAAGGGGTGCATGGAGCGTCTTATCAGGTCCACCTGAAAAACTGACAGGCTGACCGGATCGGAAAACCCGTGTGAAAGGACCCTAACTAAAGTGTGAAGTCTCTTTTTGTACTCTGCAAAACATCACCAGTGTTAGGTATTTGCAATTAGGTACTTTGCGGGGAAACATGATTAGGTAAATAAATAGAAATGGAAGTCTTACCTTTGCAGCGCTAGTGTTGTCAGATCAAGAAATGCTGAGCCCATAAAATCATCCTGCAGTCCAAAATCGTAATCAAACACCTGGAATAAAGACAGAAGCAGCACAAGTTTTTTATTTTTGTTGTTTTGAAAAATGATTTATATTGAATTTTTCAATAAACACATACACACAAACCATTTAAGGGCTCGTACACACTATAAGAAAATCAGGCAAGAATTTTTGTCCAAAGAACTTTCGTATGATGTTCGTATAGTGTGTACACAACTTTCTACAGCCGATTCTGACCTAAATCAACATTTCAGAAGGGACAACCTCCAAAATTGTTCATGTACGGGAACAGAACAAATGATTTTCACTGAATGTGTACTGTTTCCGTATGATTTTCCTACAAAAAAAATCAGAACTGAAAGAATGTGAATGATCAGAAACAATAAACAACAACAACAACAACAAAAAACCTTTGTCGTATGGGGTTTTAGTATGAATTTTCTTTCATCAGTTCCGATTTACTGTGAAGCAATGAGGAAAATCAGGTGATCGTTTGTCCACCTTTCTTGTAGTGTGTAGCCCACTTTATAGTGTGTACCCCACTTTAGTGACAGTCTGGCAATCAGGCGACATCAAAGAAACATAACAAACAAGACTACACTAGGCACTAGGACATCAGTACAACTCCAGGACTAATACAAGCAGATCTGCTAATATTCCAACCAAAAATACTTATCAAATTTAGCACACTTCAATATGTATACCAGCTCCTATACCTCATGACACACAACCTGATAAGACAACAAAAACAAATTAACATCCCTCATTCCTGATTCCTCAATAATCAGTCCCAGGACACATATGCATCCCACTGTATGGACAAAATATTACTGACCCCGTTAACAGTAAAATAGATCAGATTAATCGGAAACTGTTTGGCAGGTATTCCTCTGTTAGTATACGTGACTTTTTAAAAGGGAAGGGCTTTATTTATTTTCAACCAGAATTGGTTTTTATTTAAAAAAATGGTATAGTACAATAAGTTCAGATTACAGTACATAGCAATTCAGCACATATGATGACGTAGTATTTGACAAACAGTGTTCAACTTAAAAATTGCATGGATATATGAGAGCAATACAAATGGAAAATATATGAATTCATCACATTGGAAGGGGGGGGGGGCCCAACAGAGCACTCGACGCAACCCAGGGCAAAGCAGACAAGAATCAGCTCCAGGAATTCATCACTGCTCCGCCCAACATTGACAAACCCTATCATACTTCCCTGGGCACCCCCTACTAATGTACGTCCATTTGTACATGGGTAGTGCTGCATCAATAGAGGATTCCCATGAAGCCACCGTAGGAGGGGTGGGGGAAATCTATCTATTCAGAATTTATTTTTTGGCATAGTACAATAAAAGTGCAAGCAGTGTTTTGGTACATCAAAGCCTCTGCTGGTTCAAGGGGCAATGGCAGGGTAACTGAAGACAGGCATTAATACACTCAAATACTTTCTCCCAAAACTGTGCTACTCTTGGACATGACCAAAAAATATGGTAATAGGTACCTTCAGTAGAATGACTTCGGGGACAATCTGGAGAGCGTTGTGAGTACATTTTGTGCAGCCTTTGAGGCATGTAGTAATGTCTGTGCAAAAACTTTGTTTGAATCAACCTGTCACGGGAGGAAATTACCATCTTAGTATTATTCTCAAAACACTCCTCCCAAGTCTCTCTATCCAGGGCTGGGATGTCCTCACTCCCACAACCTATTAATTGTGGTAGACTTAAGCCAGGTTAAGGGAAGATAGGGGCTTTACTAGGGTCTCCTGCACAAGGAGCTCCTCCTCTATTGGGCCTGCCTTCAAGTTAGGAGCAACGGGAAATTGGGCTCTCACAGCGTGACACAGTTGAGAGTATCTGAAGAGCATCCACCTAGGTCAGTGGTCCTCAACTCCGGTCCTCAGGGCCCACTAACAGGCCAGATTTTAAGTATTACCTTGGGAAGATGCAGACTAGAGTACTGCAATCACTGAGCAGCAGATGATATCACCTGGGATGTATTTCAGTTATCTTGAAAACCTGGCCTGTTAGTGGGCCCTGAGGGCCAGGGTTGAGGACCACTGACCTAGGTAATCTATATCTGGCAGTCAGGTCACAGTAGGGTAACAGCTCCCCTGTGGGCACATTATCCCTAAGCATTTTTTTTATCCCAAAGCGAGCCAAAAATTGTGGATTTGGATTCATCTTAAAATGGGGCAAATATGGGTTTCCCTACAACTGGTGGAACAGGGACCACTGATTAGGTTGAAGGAATCATTTCCTAGCAGCCATCCAAACTCGCAACGTTGCCCTTTTGGGACAAGGCAGCAAGATAAACGCTTTGGGTCCCCTAAAGACCAGGTTACCAAGCTCCATCAGGGAACCCAGAACGGCCGATTCTAAGCAGACTGCTGCATTGGCCCTGGATTGCTCAAACCACCATCTAACGGTTACTAAGGTAGCCTGCCAATATTAGACCTGCAAATTAGGTAGTGCTAAACTGCCAATAGGCACCAGGAGCTGCAAGGTTAACTTCGCCAGACGAGGAGGGGATCCTCTCCAGAAAAAGGAACTAAGGCATTTATCAACTTCCTTAAAAGAGGAACTAAGCACCCAAGTCAGGCTATTGCAGAAGACATAATTACATTTAGGAAGATAGATACTTTTGATAATATTTATGCAGCCTAGGAGGTTCAGGGGTAGATTGGCCCACTTAGAACAGTGTGCCTGTAGTGCAGAAGTAGCGGATGAGGGTTGAGTCAATAGCAGCAACGCAGATCATGAATGATCCGGATACCAAAATATTTAAATTCATCCTCCCATTGCAAAGGGGTCCTAGGCTGGGGGTCAAGAGAAAACAGAACAGATTTGGACCAATTAATGCGTAACCCCGGAGTCACGTCCAATTGCATTGAAGACCACAAGAGCCGCCTTCAGAGAGGAGTTTGCATCAGGTACAGCAGGGTGTCATCTGCATAAAGCAAATTTTTTTCATCTAGAGACCCGATCTGCAGGCCCTCGATGAACTGGGTGTTCCAAACTAAGATAGCGAAAGGCTCCAAGGCCAAAGCAAAAAGGCTAGGAGAGAGAGGGCATCTCTGTCAGGTCCCTCTCTGTAGGGAAAAAAAAAAAAAAAAGCCTATCATTAGTATGAATCCTAGCTCTAGGAAATCGGTAAATCATACTCAATCATTGCAGGAACCTAGGCCCAAATCCAAACCTCTACAACACTGCCCAAAGATACGGAGTTAAAAGCTTTTTCAGCATCCAACGAAGCAATGACTCTTGTACCGCCATTAGATTGGGACGGATCCATATTGAGGAAAAGGCAAGGGATATTAATGTCCGTACCTTTCCCAGGCATGAATCCAGTCTGATCAACGTGAATAAGGTATTCCATCACCTTAGAAAGGCGAAGAGCGAGAATTTTAGCCAGTATTTTGGCATCAGCGTTAATCAACTAAACTGGCCTGTAAGAGGCCCACTCTTCTGGATCCTTGCCTGGTTTGGGAACCAGCACTATAAGCGCCTCAGACATGGAACCCGGTAGGGAGTCCATGAATAAGACTCGGCAAGAAGGGATGTGAGCCTAGGTGCCAACAATTCCTGATAGAGGGAGTATAATTAAGCCCCCATCTGGTCCCGGAGCATTCCAGTCCAGTGCTGCCTGCACCTGTTCCAGAGAGATGTCTCGATCTAGCCTAGTCTGCATCCCCAAGTCCAGAGTTGGAAAAGGGATCTTATCCAGGTAGGAGCGTAGGTCTGCCATATTATATGAGACTCTAGAGGATTACAGCACTTGATATTATTGCAGAAATCTGTCATTAATGTCCTCAGGTATCATCAGTAATTTCCCAGTCAGTCCCAAATCCTAATATGTGTGGCAGTATACTGTTCCTTAGCTAGCCAGGCCAGAAGTTTACAATTTTTGTCTCCGAATTCGATCACCCACTGAGCTGTAGATATCATAAACTTTTTGGTTAGTTCCACCCGAAGTAGGGACACCTCCCGCAAGGACCCCTGCCAGGCCATATAATTATCCTTTGTCGGTTGTGCTACATATGCCGTTTCTAACTATCGTGCCTCCTCCTCTTATTGCTCCAGGGACTGCACAGATGACCGCTTTTCCGCAACTATATGGGAGGTATCTTCATCCCAGAGCCAGGTTTTAAATGCATCCCACACCACTAAAGGACTAGCAATTTCCTAATTATTCAACCAAACATTGCAAAGGGCTTCAGAAGAGGGATTTGTGAACTGTCTGGTCCATAATCCATCTGGACATCCTCCATAGTCCCTGACCCACCGTAGCCAACATTTGTATGGAAATAGACAATGAGAAATGATCCAATGCCCCTCTGGACAGAATCTCAGCACCCTCTGCAAAGTGGCAGGGGAAGCAAAAGCCAGGTGTATGTGAGATAGAGTCTGATAGGTGGTGGAGTGGCAGGTAAATTCCCTGTCAGAGGGATGGTAATGCCGCCAGTCATCAGTCAGGGAAAACGAGGATTCCCAGTGAGAGATGCCAGATGACCAGGAACCAGAGGGGTGAAGTCTGTCCAGATCCTGAGAAGGTGCCAAGTTAAAGTCCCCCAGAATCAATACTTTATCAGTAGCATATTGCACGAATATGTTCATCAATGTATATAAAAGATCAACATCAGCCTGAGGGGGCAAGACCAACTAATATATGAAGGGTATCGGCTATCAAAACATGGAGTAAGACATATCTGCCTCCAGGGTCCGTCCTTACCTCCAGGAGCTGAAATGGCAAGGACTTATGTATCAACACACTGACCCCTCTGGCACAGTTGGAGTATGGAGCATGATAGTGTGCACCCACCCAAGCCTTTTTAAGACTCAGGACCTTAGATCTCACCAGGTGAGTTTCTTGCAGAATGCAAATGTGGAGGTGCATTCTTCAAAGAAAAGAGAGCACCAAGGTGTGTTTCAGTGCAGAGTTGAGGCCCCAGTCGTTCCACAAAATCACCGAAAATGTAGCCATCTCGTGGAAAGGAAAGAGAAAAATAGAGGATCTACACTTGGAGGGTTCAGGTACTCAACCCTGAGTGAAGCAGGGAATAAAACCCCAACACAACAGGATGCCATCCCCCATGAACCCAATGTAATGTCAGAACCTCAGACACAGAAAGTAATTTCTTATACATGCCATAAACTAGAGAAAAAAAAGGAGGTAAGTAAGTTGTTAGGAATCAATTGTGTAGGCTTTCTCTGCTGGTGGAGATACTGGAGAGCAAGCATTAGTATGGACTAGCCAGGGGCACAAACTTGAATGTCAATATTATAGTGAAAAACTCAAGCCCATAGGCAACAGGGTGACCAAAACTTCAATAGTGATCCTGCAACCTCGAATGGCAAAATGCACGATCATCCGAACAGTGCAGAGTAACAAACCGTGCCATCTAATAGGAGGTGTGGGCAGGAACAAAGACCATGGGCCCTCAGACACATCAGCAAAAGGGGGGTCAAAGTAGTAAAGCAGGCAACACATAAGTTTTGTTTCATACTATGGAGGTAGAGCCTTCAGCCATGCATCAACATCCTTAGGGTTAGTGAAGAATCGCACAGTATCTCCATCAATCACTTTCAGTGTCAAAGGACCGATGCAGTTGCTGGGTTACCACTGTGTAGTTTGGAAACAGTAATAGCTTAGTATTCCGGTTCAGGAGTTCCCCAGGCATCCGAGCAGCTTTTAGCAATTCACATCTATCTCTAAAATTGAGTAAGCGCATAATGAATGTGCGAGGTGGAGGGCCTTCCGGGCCACGTTTGGGAGGCACATGGTGAGCCTGCTCCACCGTAAAATATGGTGAGAGCTGGGCCGTGGGCAGCAGGGATCTCAGCAGCTCCTCAGTAAAGACAGTGGGGTTCTTCCCCTCCACACCCTCTGGAAATCCCACGACCCGCAGGTTATTCCTATGATTTTCTGCATCCACTCTATATTCCAAGGCCCTGACCTTGGCCTGCAGTGCACAGATGGAGGTGGAGTGCTCAATCACTGTGTCCTCCATATGGCCGACCCGCTGCTCACTAGTAGTGAGCCTGGAACAGATTTTGTCTAAATCTTGGCAAATCAGGTCGACATCAAGTTGAACTGCCTCAATCTTGGAGGTTAGGGCAGTTTGGCAGGCGTTAATAGCCGCCATCACCTCCGGAAAACCAAGTGGCGTGTAGTCAGCTGCCTTCTCGTGGCTCATTTGAGATGCCATGTGGCAGCAGCGCACCAAGAGACCAACCACAGGAGAGACCGGAGCTGCCGTGGCCAGCAAGCATGGGGGAAACTTAAGCTTCTTACCCCCCTTCGATCACCCGTAGGATTTGGAAGGCATCCAGAGGCACCAGCCTGCTGCACAGAAGGAGGTAGGATCTAGAAAGAGGAAAAGTCAGATTATTCTCCAGCAGAGCTCCAGAAAGCCCATCCACTTAGTCCGCCATCTTAGCCACGCCCCGTTGGGAAGAGTTTTATTATTAGGCGCTTTCTAGGCAGGAATGGCAGGAGGAGAGGGTTTTTTTTTCCATTCAAGGACAATCAGTTTCCTAGCAATACAGAACAACAGTGTCAAGAGGGTACAAAGCACTTTCTTATGAGCCAGGGGATCCACCAGCCCCAAGAGACACACTTCTATGGTTGCAACATTTTTTATACATGTAGTAATTTCTAACTAAAACCGTTGTATGGCCATAGAAGATGTGCATAAAATCTGCTCTGGATGAATTGCACCACCAGCATCAGGATGACAATCTAGCTGGAGTAAGATATATAATAAGTGTAGGAATTTGTAATGAATAAGATGGTCTCTAGCCAACACCAATCTGGAAAAAGTAATCTCCCAGAGATCATTCCAGTCGTCCCCCATCCAACTGAGGACAAACTGCCACCCAGACATATCTGCAAAGTACAAGAACCTTACTGGTATCTGTACATAATTGTTTATATATATTAGACAGGGCCTTATCCAAAGATTCATCCCTAAGTAAAGACTATAATGATTCTAGCAGAACCAAACTGGGCAGCGTAAGCAGGGCCGCTGATAGGGGGGACCACCAGTCCTCCTGTAGGGGGCCCGGGTACACAGGAGGGCCCCAACAGCACGGTGAATCGAGGAGGGGAAATTACAGAAGGAAGCCCTGTGCGGCTCCCTGCAGGCGGCTGAAAGCCATTTTCTCCCCCTCCTGCCAGCTTTCACCTGCTGCAGGGAGAGACACAGGGCATCATTCCTGTGATTGCTTCTCTGACAATGATCCCCCTCCCTGTTCTGCCTGCCTCTGAGCCCCCCCTTCCCATGTGCCCCCCTTTCACTGTGAAGCCCCCCCCCCCTTCCTCGCTGCTGGCTTCCCTGTCCTGTAAAAAAAAAATAACAAATTGTAAATAAAAAAAATAAAAATATTAAACATTGTAATAAGTCATTTAAAAAAAATTGTATAATAAAATATTTGTAAAAGTTTTTAACATTTAAAAGAAAAAAAAAGTAAATAACAATTAAAAAAGGGCTAATTAACACAGGTATTCTGTTATATTTGTGTCCGCTAATAATGATTTTAGTGTAATTTTAGTGAAAATATTGTCTTGATAAATTCAGGGGGGGTAGGCTGTACAGGCTGATCCGTGATTTCTAACAGCAGTCCTGAGTGTAAGCATGGCATAATTGTAAGTAGCAAAAGCAGCACAAGTTTAGTGAAATTCTGATATGGTTGTATCCCTGTCTGATTCCACTTGGGGAGATTTCCCTCCACATTTAAACCTGTGACACCAAGACGAGAATTTGGGGGGGGGGGGGGGGATGTGATCACCAGATAAAGAAAAAAATAGAAAATTGCCCGTCATCAGCTTACTGATCAGCACAAGTGAGGGGAAATCTCACCAATGGGAACACTAATGGGAGCTAATGGGAACACTAATAAATCACACAGTAAAACAAATATTTCAGGGGTTTCATTTTTTTATGTGGTTATTCTATAAATAGAGGGCTCACTTAACATCAATGCTTCATGTTTTATGTTTTTATGTACAGCATACAGTGGGGATCTAAAGTTTGGGCACCCCAGGTAAAAATTTGTATTAATGTGCATAAAGAAGCCAAGGAAAGATGTAAAAATCTCCAAAAGGCATCAAATTACAGATTAAACATTCTTATAATATGTCAACAAAAGTTAGATTTTATTTCCATCATTTACACTTTCAAAATAACAGAAAACAAAAAAATGGTGTCTGCAAAAGTTTGTATTAAGTTAATATCTTGTACTGCCCCCTTTGGCAAGTATCACAGCTTGTAAACGTTTTTTTAGCCAGACAAGAGTCTTTCAATTCTTGTTTGAGGTATCTTTGCCCATTCTTTCTTACAAAAGTCTTCCAGTTCTTTGAGATTTCTGGGCTGTCTGTCACGCACTGCTCTTTTAAGGTCTATCCAAAGATTTTCAATTATGTTGAGGTCATGAGATTGTGAAGGCCATGGCAAAACCTTCAGTTTACGCCTCTTGATGTAATCCCCTGTGGATTTCGAGGTGTGTTTAGGATCATTATCCATTTGTAGAAGCCATCCTCTCTTTAACCTTCACAGATGGCATCAAGTTGCCATCCAAAATTCGCTGAAATTTTATTGAATCCATTTTTCCTTCTACTCGTGAGATGTTCCCTGTGCCACTGGCTGCAATACAACCCCAAAGCATGATTGATCCACCCCCATGCTTAACAGTTGGACAGAGGTTCTTTTCATTAAATTCTGTGCCCCTTCTTCTCCAAACGTACCTTTGCTCATTCCGGCCAAAAAGTTTGATTTTAACCTCACCGGTCCACAGAACTTGTTTCCAAAATGCATCAGGCTTGTCTATATGTTCATTTGCAAAGTTCAAACGCTGATTTTTGTGATGAGGAAGTAGAAGAGGTTTTCTTCTGATGACTCTTCCATGAAGACCATATTTGTACAAGTATCTCTTTATAGTGGAATAGTGTACCACAACTCCAGTGTCTGCCAGATCTTTCTGGAGTAATCGGGCAGTTAAACGTGGGTTTTCAATTGTTTTTCTCACAGTCCTGCGAGTTGTTCTGTCTGATATTTTTCTTGGTCTTCCAGATCTTGCTTTAACTTCCACTGTTCCTGATGACTGCCATTTCCTAATTACATTCCGAATAGAGGATATTGACATCTGAAAACGCTTTGCTATCTTCTTATAGCCTTCTCCAGCTTTGTGAGCGTCAACTATTTTCAGTGTCAGTTTTCTAGACAACTGCTTAGAAGATCCCATGGTGCTGATTGTTGGGGCAAGGTCAGATGAGTCTGGGCATTTAAAACCTTTGAGATTGACATCACCTGGTGACGATCTTAGACGATGATTGAGAACAATCCATGACACTGACAGGTCTCAGCCTTGCAAAGGGGGCAGTGCATGCTATGCATTCTGCAGGGTGCCCAAACTTTTGCAGACGTCATTTTTTTGTTTTCTGTAATTTTGAAAGTGTCAGTGATGGAAATAAAATCGAACTTTTGTTGACATATTATAAGAATGTCTAATCTGTAATTTGATGCCTTTTGGGGATTTTTCCATCTTTCCTTGGCTTCTTTATGCACATTAATACAAATTTTTACCTGGGGTGCCCAAACTTTCGATCACCACTGTATTTCTCAACATTTTTCCCATGGATACTCTTATAACATTACACCTGTGCTTTGACATAATATACTGTTTCTTTAAACGTAGATACTATTCTGATGTACAATTAGTTGCTTTGTAAAAAAAAAAAAAAAATAATGGTTCACAACAGATAAGCATTATATCCAATTTTCAGGCAAACAGAGAAACAAGTAACACCAAAGAGAACAGTGCCTAAGCGTGTCATTCAAAAAAGTTTATAGCATTGAATCTATGCTGGTTTACACAACGTCTTTCCAGACAAGCTGTATACAGTGTACTTTGTGTATTTAAGTAGAAAGCCACTAGAGGGAGACATTGCATCAATTTTCAACAAAGCAAGTCAGGAATAGAGTACATACTTACAACCTGATAAAAACTCTATAAATTATGTTTTAATACTAGAATTTCTATAACATTTTACATTTTTTTTTTTACATTTAACCACTTTCAGACCGGAGGATTTGGCTGCTCAATGACTAGGCCCTATTTTGTGATTCGGCACTGCATGACTTTAACGGACAATTGCTCAAACAAAATTGACGTCCTTTTTTTCTCACAAATAGAGCTTTCTTTTGGTGGTATTTGATCACCTTTGCGATTTTTATTTTTTGCGTTATAAACAAAAAAAGAGCAACAATTTTGAAAAAAGAAAAAAAACAATATTTTTCACTTTCTGATATATAACATTCCCAAAAAAAAACAATTAAAAATCAAAATGTTAACATTTTAGGCCAATTTGTTTTCTGCTACATATTTTTGGTAAAAAAAAATCACAATAAGCGCATTTAGAGCTTTCTTTTGGTGGTATTTGATCACCTGTGCAATTTTTATTTTTTGCGCTATAAACAAAAAAAAGAGCGACAATTTTGAAAAAAAGCAATATTTTTCACATTTTTTTATATGAAAAAAATGTAAAAATCTAATTTTTTTTAACATTTTAGGCCAATTTGTTTTCTGCTACATATTTTTGGCTAAAAAAAAAATCACAATAAGCGTATTTCAATTGGTTTGCGCAAATGTTATTGCGTTTACTAACTACGGGAAAGATTTATGTAATTTTTATTGTTTTTTTTTTTACTAGTAATGGCGGCAATGGCGGGTCCGGGACATTGCGGCGGATAGATCGGACCTCTAAATTACATTTTTGACACTTTTGGGGGTACCAGTGACATTACTACAGTAATCAGTGCTAAAAATATGCACAGTTACTGTAATAATGACACTGGCAGGGAAGGGGTTAACAGTATTGGTGATCAAGGGGTTAAATGTGAGCCTAGGGGCGTGATTCTAACTGTGGGGGGGGGCGTGGCTTGAGAAGTCATCACAGAGACATGTGATTCTATATAGCAGGATCACATGAAATCTGTGATAACTTCAGGGAGAAGTAGGGACGGCTGTGTTCACACTGGCTTCCCCGCTGACGAGCGGAGGCGGGAGCGCGCCTGGCGGCGGCCCACAATCGCCCCCTAGCTCCTCCCAGGTGAGCGCGGTACATGTATGGGACTTTGCCTGGGAGAGCCAGCCTGCCGCATTACATCTGCGGTGGCTGGGGTTAAAGTGGTTAATGATTTAAATCACTTTAAAGGACTTTCATCCTGCAGGTACTCTCTTGCAGACATAGGTGTGCACAGCATTGCATTAAGGTGGGCACCCCAAAGCTCAAACACACATGCCTTACTCTGCAGCCTTAGCTGCACAGAGCAGTGAATGTACACAGTGAGTGATTGTGTTCACTGTGTTTATTTAGAAAAGGAACTATTTACTAGCCCCCTCCCCCGCTCTCCATCCTGAAACATCAACCCCCCTACAGCAGCTAGGGGGAGAGGAGGGAAGCCAGCAGCACTGCAGGGTGGGGAAGCCATCAAAGTGGGGGGAAGCCCAGGCAGTAGGGGGAATCGACATGGCACATAAGTGATTAGAGTGTGCCCATGCACACCTGGCACACCCTCTGCACACCTCTTTGCTTGCAGAAGAGCGAGAAGTGAAGTAGACCGGAAGAGAAAGTGCAAGGGAATGGAGAAGGATGCAGACATATAAAAAAGTATTGGCAAGGGGCTAAAGCAGTGCAGTGATCTGCCCTCTACAGTGCAGCAAATTCCATCTGGTGAAGATGAAAAAGAGTATAGAGCAATGGAGGAGGTTGGGGGCCAGTGGCACATTGTAGATGACTGCAGAGAAATGCAGGAATGTGCACAATAGTTAAAAAAGTAAAGAAAATATAAAGAGTTAAGCCCCGTACACACGTACCAATTGTCGGCCGTAAATATTCGGCCAACGTCCGATCGGCCGATTGTCGGCTTGTTAGTATAATGCTTCCGACAACCGACTGTGAGTTTTCGGCCGAACAAAATCTGGTGTGCAGGCTATAAAATTTTTGTTGGCCAACAAAGAACGGCCGATTGTTCCTCAGTCAGTACAGATTTCGGCCGACAAAAGCCAGATGAGCAAGACTGGGCATGCTCAGAGAAGAAAAAACACACGGAAAGTCAACCATCACATGACATCACTTCTGCAGTTGGTTGTTGTTGGCCGACAAAATTCGTGTGCAGTCTAGAGCACATTTCAACCGACACAACAACACTGGACAAAAGACGGCCGATCATTCGGCCAACAATCGGTGCGTGTGTACGGGGGTTTAGAGGAATCACAGAGAGTTGGAAATTAGTGTAAAGCAGTAGAGAGGGGATTAAAGAGGGAAAGGCAGTGGTGGAAGGAGGTTGCGCAGTAAAGAGAAGATTGTGAAAAGGGGAAAAGATGCTGCAGAGAGGAGATAAGTGTTCAGTGGGGAGAAGAAAGGTGGAAAGGGATTGCGGTGAAGAAGGGAAGTACAGAGAGATAGAGACAGAATGCAGAGATAAGAATACATATTGCTGAGAGGTAGAGAGATGGAAAGAAGTGGAGTTGTAGAGATGAGAAGGAAGGAAAGCAGTGGAGGCTGAAGTAATGGAACAAAAGATATAGAGAAAAGAAGAGGGGCTGCAGGGATAGAAAGGACTGCAAAGAGATGGCGATGGGGTGCAAAGAGAGATACAGATACAGTATGTAAAGGGGTGCAGAGAGCTGGAGAATGGATACAGAGGTAAAAGAAAAAGGTGTGTACAGAGGTGGAGAGGGGAAACAGAAATAAAATGGGGTACAGATAGTTTGAGGGGGAATACACAGATAAAGAAGGGTGCAGAGAGGTAGAGAGGGGATGCAGAGAGGTAGAGAGGGGATGCAGAGAGGTATAGTGGGAATAAAGAAATGACAATGGTGCAGAGACACGGAGAGGGGATACAGAGTTGGAAAGTAGTGCAGAGGGTTCGAGAGGCAAATACAGGGATGGAATGGGGGGAGGGGGGACAGAGAATGTGAGAGGGAATACAGAGATGGAAAGGGGTGCAGAGAAATTCAGAGGTAATGCAAAGATGGAAACAAGCGCAGAAAGTTTGAGAGGGCAATCCAGAGATGGAAAGGCGTGCAGAGAGGTGGAGAGGAAATATATAGATTAAAAAGGGTGCAGGGAGTTTAACAGGGCAATACAGAGATGGAAAGGGGTGCAGAGAGGTGGAAAGGGAATACATAGATTAAAAGGGGTTCAGAGAGTTTGGGAGGGAAATACAGAAATAGAAAGGGGTGCAGAGAGGTGTAGATTAAATGCAGAGTTGGAAAGAGATGCGGAAAGCTTGAGAGGGAAATACAGAGATGGAAAGGGGTGCAGACAGGTGGATAGGGAATACATAGATTAAAAGGGGTGCAGAGAGTTTGGGGGGGGATACAAGAAATAGAAAGGGATGCAGAGAGGTGGAGAGGGAATGCAGATTCGGAAAGAGATGCGGAAAGCTTGAGAGGGCAATACAGAGATGGAAAGGGGTGCAGACAGGTGGATAGGGAATACATAGATTAAAAGGGGTGCAGAGAGTTTGGGGGGGGGGTACAAGAAATAGAAAGGGGTGCAGAGAGGTGGAGAGGGAATGCAGACATTAAAAGGGGTCCAGAAAGGTAGAAGAGATGTAAATAGGTGCAGAGAGGTGGAAAAGGTATCAGAGAAGTAGGGGAGGGGTACGAAGATGGAAAGAGGTGCAGAGAGGTAGAAAAGGTATCAGAGAAGTAGAGGAGGGGTACAAAGATGGAAAGAGGTACAGAGAGGTGGAAAAGGGTTCAGAGAAGTAGAGGAGGGGTACAAAGATGGAAAGAGGTACAGAGAGGTGGAAAAGGGTTCAGAGAAGTAGGGGAGGGGTACAAAGATGGAATGAGGTGCAGAGAGGTGGAAAAGGTATCAGAGAAGTAGGGGAGGGGTACAAAGATGGAAAGAGGTACAGAGAGGTGGAAAAGGGTTCAGAGAAGTAGGGGAGGGGTACAAAGATGGAAAGAGGTACAGAGAGGTGGAAAAGGGTTCAGAGAAGTAGGGGAGGGGTACAAAGATGGAAAGAGGTGCAGAGAGGTAGAAAAGGTATCAGAGAAGTAGGGGAGGGGTACAAAGATGGAAAGAGGTACAGAGAGGTGGAAAAGGGTTCAGAGAAGTAGAGGAGGGGTACAAAGATGGAATGAGGTGCAGAGAGGTGGAAAAGGTATCAGAGAAGTAGGGGAGAGGTACAAAGATGGAAAGAGGTGCAGAGAGGTAGAAAAGGTATCAGAGAAGTAGGGGAGGGGTATGAAGATGGAAAGAGGTGCAGAGAGGTGGAAAAGGTATCAGAGAAGTAGGGGAGGGGTATGAAGATGGAAAGGAGTGCAGGAGAGTTGCAATGAAATGAAAGAAATGGAAAGAGGTGCAGAGATGTGGAGAAGAGATACAGAAATGCATACAATAGGGGACAACATTTTACAATAATGTCAGTCTTTTCCCCCTTTTCCTCCCTCTCCCTTGCTTTTGGAGACTTTTTTAGCTATGCACGTGACCTTACAGTTCTTCACAGATTTTACATCAATAGTTTTCTTCTTTCGTTTTTGTTCATTTTTGAGATTGTCTACTAATTTACTAATTGAATTGTGCTTGCATTGCCTGGTAATTATCTCCATGGCCGCCGATAAGGGGTTACCACAGGTCCTCCTGTATGGGGCCCGGGCAGAAGGGGGAATCGGATGTGGACAGGCAGGGTGATTGGTGTGATTGGTGAATTGATTCCTTGTATGTCCTGCTATTCCTCCTTTACCTCCTGCCGGCTAACAGCTGCTGCAGAAAGAGCTATACAAGGGATCGGTTCCTGTTATTGCCCCCCAGCCCCACTAATCACCCTTCCTGTCCACAACCGATCATCCGATTCCCTCTGTTGATTGACCCCTCCCTCCCCAGTGCTGCTGGCTTCTCTCCTCTCCTGCTGTGAGACACAGATGGGGGTGGTACATATGTTATATTATATGATTTAAATATGTCATGCCTGTCATTTGCTGAATGAACACAATGAGTGATCAGTACCGAACACTCACTGTGTTCATTCATAACTGAAGCATAGTAAACTGTGTTTATTTGCTTCATTTTGTGAATGAACAGGAGCCTGCATACAGAGCACTTTCTGTTCATTCACTGTCCGCTGCAGAAAAACGGATTGGGGAATTTATTTCCTTAGTCCATTTCTTTGTCTCAAAAGTGATAAATTAGGGGTCTATTCAGACCTTTGATATTTCACCAAAGCCCCTCGACCAGCGTTGTGAAAAAAAATAAAAACATTTAAAAAATATTTCAAAATTATAAAAAAAAAATGAAAACATGTAAAAAATAATTATAAAAAGAATGTCTTCATTCACTCAAACCAATTTAGTGTGAATGAGCAGTTTGTTTGTGTGGCTGCTACCCTACCCTACCTAATGAGGACACAGTGGCTGTAAGAACACAGCCCAATGCATACTATGTTTGGAGCCGTACCCCTTCAGCCACACACCAGTGCAGTGCTGTTTGTACAGCTGCTGCATCCTCATAGCGTAACAAAGGCTGCCTACACACAGCTCCAACCACATAACAAAATATACAATATACAGGAAACAGCACCCATGTGAATAAGCCTCAAGACCTCGTTCACACACAGAGCAATATTTAATAACTCAATAGAATTCTTTTAGGTTTAGCTAAAAATTTAAATTATTCTGTGTTTGTGTCCAATAATAATAATGTTATTGTATTTTTAGCAAAAATATTGTTTTGATATTTTGGGGGTGGGGCTGTACAGGGCCCCATGATTTCTAATAGCAGCCCTGATTATCTCACAGTACTGCAACCATGAAAACTTAAAAAAAAATACATTTAAAGTAAGATAATGTCAAGCAGCACATTTCTAAACCAGTGTATGAACACTCATCCCACACTACACATTTTAGAAGATGATGGATCACTGTACATCTGAATTTGACACGTTGTTATTGAAAACTTTTGTGCCCTACAAATAAGTTAAGAACACGTGTTCAATGCGGCATGCAAAAAGAGGGGGGTATGTATTAGAGCTGCACGATTAATCGTATGAAAATCGCGATCCTGATTCACCCCCCCCCCCCTGACGATCTAAACCTGACATATGCTCGATTCTTTGCATAGCTGCAGAGAGAACAGCTGTGGAAAAAAAAAAAAGCCTCCAGCAAACAAATGCCTATCAGCATTAAAGTCTCCCAGTAACTATAAACAAAATGATTACATTGTATCTTTTCCTTCCCTCTGCCAGGGAGAAAGGAAGTTTAACCTCTTAAAGACTAGACCTTTTTCTGACACTTGTTTGCAAGTTAAAATCATTTTTTTTATGCTAGACAAGTACTTAGAACCCCCAAACATTTTATATATTTTTTTAGCAGAGACCCTACAGAATAAAATGGCGATTGTTGTAATATTTTATGTCACACTGTATTTGCGCAGCAGTCTTTCAAACGCAATTAATAGACTTTAATGAATAAAAAAAAAAAAAAAAAACGTAAAACGTAACAGTAAAGTTATCCCAATTTTTTATTTGTTACACAGAGAATCGTGATCTTTATTCCAAGCTAAAAAATCGTGATTCTCATTTTGGCCAGAATCGTGCAGCTCTAGTATGTATATGCTCCGTTCTTATTTTCCCTGAAAATGACAATATCTATTGCAAAGAATGTCACCAATGTCACGGATAACTTTGGAGCACTTTGAAGAGCACTTGTCACTTTATTCGTAGAAGATTTTTCTTTGCAATAGATATTGGTTACATTTGGACACAAACTTTTGGAGTTTTATTTAGAACTATAATGCAACAGTAGTCACATTTTATCACCCAAGTATAGGATTTCCTTGGCAATAGATATTGTTTTAGCACTTTAATTCAACACTAGTCACTTTAATGATATTAAGGCTCGGTTTCCACTAGTGCGACTTGCGGTGCGACTTGACACATGTCAAGTCCAAAGCCATTGTTTTTAATGGGGCCCGTTTCCACTGCCGCGGCTTCAGTTGAGGCGACTTCAAAAGTAGTTTGTGCACTACTTTTGAGCCGTCTTCAGTGAGACTTCCCTCTATATATGAGGGACAAGTCTCACTGAAGCCACAGTTTACTTTCGCTACGAAGTCGTGCTAGAAGTAGCACGACTTCGTAGCCGCACTAGTGGAAACCTAGCCTGATTGTTACATAATATGGTTTTGTAATTTATGCACCCTTCAGCACAATGACACTTTATATATTATTTTATATAGTGGCATAATAAGATGCAAAGCACTTAACACTGGAATTCAGCACTTAATGAATTCAAATTTTATTTCATATCTCAGCCATGAGCTACATTATATGTCATTAATAGTCTGTTGAAAATCAAACACACCTGAAGGTATCGCCATTCCCTGTCTACATGGGAAATTACCAACAGCATACTGACATAGGAAACTATTAACTCTAGCAGGACTAGACCCATTAACCATTCTTATTTCTACCTACTTCCCCTTCTAGAGATAGTACTTGGGTCAGTGCTGTATCTTGGCCTAGGCCAACAAGGTCCAGGCCTAGGGCAGCACTTTGTAGGGGTGGCAGCAAGAAATTTGGACTTGTGTTTGCTGCCACTGATTATTTCACTTATTTGTATAATGACTCCGGACTTCCTATTTATTATGCAAATAAGTGACATAATCCTATGATTACAATCAGTGGCAGCAAACACAAGTCCAAATATCTTAAAAGAACTGATGGGGCTACACTGATGGGTACTGATATGCTCTGATATGCTGCACTGATGGTCGGTAATATGCTGCACTGATGGGCACAAGGCGGCACTGATAAGCTTCACTGATAGGGCTGCACTGATAAAGTGCCCTCATGGGCACCGATATGTTGCACCGATGGGCACTAATAGGCTGCACTGATGGCCACTGATGAGGCGGCACTGATAAGCTGCACTGGTGGCTACTGATGGGGCTGTACTTATGACCACTGATGAGGCTGCACTGATAAGGCGGCACTGATGGGCTCTGATAGACTTTGGTTGTGATCTGTGGTTAACAGAGGAAAGTGCAGGTCATAAACAGGAAGGGGTGTGGCCTTTACCGGAAGGGGTGGGTCATATTTCAATTAGGGGGTGCACAAGTTATTCAGGCCTAGGGCAGCACAAAACCTAAATACACCACTGACTTGGGTAGGCAGCAGCAGCAGCATTTGTACTTTATAATTCATCCCTTCACATTGCGCGGGACTGTCTTTATTATCTTGTGTTGGGAATAGTGTGTTGGTAGTTTATGTCATCATCTCATTTGCTTACTCTGAGAGTCGGTTCACACTGCCACGACCATAAAGTCGCCCCATGTCGGAGCGACTTTTTACCGCGATTTTACCGCGACTTGTGAATTATTTTGCATGACTTATATGACAGACGACTTTGTGTTTGGCAAATCAGAATATGACGTGTTGTGACCTAATTCCCCTTTTCTGTTTTTTTTTACTCATTTCCTCATTGCCCACCAGTGCCACGTATCAGTGTCCACCAGTGCCACTGCCCACCAGTGCCACGTATCAGTGTCCACCAGTGCCACTGCCCACCAGTGCCACGTATGTGTCCACCAGTGCCACTGCCCACCAGTGCCCCAAATCAGTGTCCACCAGTGCCACATATCAGTGCCACGAATCAGTGTCCACCAGTGCCACGTATCAGTGCCACGAATCAGTGTCCACCAGTGCACCAGTGCCACATATCAGTGCCACGTATCAGTGTCCACCAGTGACACGTATCAGTGCCACGTATCAGTGCCACGTATCAGTGCCACGTATCAGTGTCCACCAGTGCCACATATCAGTGCCACGAATCTGTGTCCACCAGTGCCACGTATCAGTGTCCACCAGTGCCACGTATCAGTGCCACATATCAGTGCCACGAATCAGTGTCCATCAGTGCCACGAATCAGTGTCCACCAGTGCCACGAATCAGTGCCACGTATCAGTGTCCACCAGTGCCGCGTATCAGTGTCCACCTGTGCCACATATCAGTGCCACGAATCAGTGTCCACCAGTGCCACGTATCAGTGCCATGTATCAGTGCCACATATCAGTGTCCACCAGTGCCACGTATCAGTGCCACGTATCAGTGCCACGTATCTGTGTCCACCAGTGCCACATATCAGTGCCACGAATCAGTGTCCACCAGTGCCACGTATCAGTGCCACGTATCAGTGTCCACCAGTGCCACGTATCAGTTCCACTAATCAGTGTCCACCAGTGCCACGTATCAGTGCCACGAATCAGTGTCCACCAGTGCCACGAATCAGTGTCCACCAGTGCCACGTATCAGTGTCACGAATCAGTATCCATCAGTGTCCACCAGTGCCACGTATCAGTGCCACGTATCAGTGCCATGAATCAGTGTCCACCAGTGCCACTTATCTGTGTCCACCAGTGCCACTCACACAGACCAAGCAGAGATAATGGAATATATATACCATTACATATATATATATATATATATATACATATATAATATATATATACATATATATATATATATATATATATATATATATATGTATATATACCATATATATATACCATATAGGCATGACTGCAATGTGGGGAATGCCTGGCTAATCTCTTTCTACTTCCTGGAAAGTCTGATAACAAGTCGCTTCAATTAAGATAAGGAGGCGACTCCCATTGAAGTAAATGGGACAGGTCGGATCACAGGTCGCCTCAAAGTAGTACAGGACCCTTTTCTGAAGTCGGAGCGACTTCAGTAGTGCAAATTAAGATGGCACTGATTGATTAACATTGCTTTTGTTATGTCAAGCGACCTGGGGCGACCTGGGGCAACACAAGTTGCCTCACAAGTCGCGCTAGTGTGAATGGGCTCTGAGTCCTTCCACTTCTGAATACATGTGGCTGCATAGTTCTTTATCAAATAAATATCATTTTTAATGCATGAAGATTGCTGTGCCCTTGTTCTTGTTTTTCCTTGGATTTAGTACAGGGGATCATCACAGTCCAGGTGCTACATCATCTAAGCTAATTGCCACCATGGGATCCCCAAAGTGAAAGTCAAGACTGTCTCTTATACTATCTATTTTTTGTGCTTAGGCATAGGGTATTTTGTCATAGGACATAGTGCATAAAGTAGATAAAAAATAACAAACCCTCAATAAACAAATTGTATTTGTAGCATTTTTTGACATTTATAAACAATTACAGTATAGTGAAATGATAAAAACGATTTGCAGTGTGAGCATGATAAAGACGTGTGTTCAGTCTACCGTTATTTCAGCAAAATCAACCAGAGTGCGCTCAAGCCATTGTCACTCAAAATAAAGGAAAGGAAATATAAGGTTCAAGGAAACCTGTCCTGAGAGAAACACGGAGGCTTTCATTGCTGAGATCTGTTTTAGACAATGTGAGGTGCCCTTGCTATTGACTCTTTTGCTTCAACCCTCTGAAACAGTGACCTGAGACATGTATACTAAAGATTGTATGGAGAGAGATAGTCTGTCTATCAGATTATTGGCATGTCCCCTGAGATAAAGTAGACAAATAGTAAAGTAACCAGGTGTGGTAGTGGACTGGTAAGGGTAAAGGTGAGGAGAGACAAAGGGGGATTATATCTATCAGACCTGGAAAATGGGGATTTAAATGTGCCTCTAAATGAATGAAAACATAAAGTATAAAAGAATAATGCATATTTATTGAATATTTTATACAATCCATTAAAATAGATACAGTCATAATCAAGTGTGACAGTGCATGTATATAACAGGTTACATGACCTAAATGTGGACCATCTAATCTGCTGTTGGATCTATACGTTTCGCTCACATATCAGGAGCTTCTTCAGGATCCAAACAGTACATGTATATCATACAGACTTTCATAATGTTAGAGTATCCTTGATTAAAATCAATCAATAAATCTCCTACACAATTTAATAACAAGTGGTCACATCATGGCACCAATTAAATCAACAAAAAAATCCACTTGAGGGAAAAATATCCATATATTAACAACCAGACCCCAGTGGGAAAATGTACCACGTGAAACCAGATGGGAGAAACAGGGAATGACCAAAAAACTCCCTTGACCCAATGGCCTTGGGAGTAAACCAATCTAATCCCCAGGGATATATCTATATCTCCAAAGGCAGAGCACAGAGATGTTGAAATCAAATCTTAACAAAATCAGCGTGTGTCTCCCAAGGATAGGATATACAATCAGGCCTTTTCTGATCTGTAGATCCCCCAGCATAAGACCCTCCAGTACAAAACACTCTGCTCCTGATTACATGAAAAAGCTGCACATGGGACACTCTTGGACTTTCCAGCACAATGACCCTAAACACAAGGCGAAGTTGACCCTCCAGTGGTTACAGCAGAAAAAGGTGAAGGTTCTGATGTGACCATCACAGTCTCCTAACCTTAATATTATCGAGCCACTCTGGGGAGATCTCAAACGTGGGGTTCATGCAAGAAAACCAAAGACTTTGACTGATCTGGAGGAATTTTGTCAAGATGAATGGGCAGCTATACCACCTGCAAGAATTTGGGGCCTCATAGACAACTATTACAAAAGACTGCATACTGTCATTGATACTAAAGGGGGCAATACACAGTATAAGGAACTAAGGGTGTGATGGTACTCACCGTCACTGGGAATGAAAGACATATACTTAATGGACAACGAGAATATGGTTTGGATTGCTTCAGATGGCTTCTGTGTTTGCACTTATGATGATGTGTGTTGTGCTTCGATGTCGGAGCCGGACGGTCTGTCACTGGTGGTCACTTACTATTGTCTGTGTATTGAGGTGTGATATGTATTCTGTTAAGGCTGTCTGTCCCATTGTTAATTGTTAATGAACTCACATATTGTTTCTATCCCGATGGCTAGGTATTAAGTTAAAGTTAATTCTATTTCTGTATACAATTTCATCTGCACATGATAATGTAATCAGGCAACCCCTGACCTGTGTGTGGTAATCTGATCAGGAGGGGGATGTCCATGCTGTATATAAACTGTGTGACTGTTCAATAAAGGAGAAGGTTCCAGAACAAGCTAAGTTGTCGCTAGCTTTGTATGGGGGGGCGACTGGAAAATCTGATATCTATGTTCAAGACTATTGGAAGCTGTATACTGGCGGAAGCCCACAAACACAGTGTGGGTCGCGGTTCCATTACAAAGGATATGCAGACTTTTTCATTTGTTTACTTGTTGCCATGTTTTGTTTTATGATTGTGCCATTCTGTTATGACCTGCAGTTACAGAATATGAATCCGAAAAGAAATAAAAGAAATGTGTTTTTCCTGCTCACACTTTTCTTTAAATACCACTTCTCCAAGGGTAGGCAAACCTTTGAGCACAATTGTATGTTATACAGTCAGTGTAAGAAACCCTGATGAAGATTGGAAGTGGCATTCTGGAGAGGAGTGCAGAGGCATAACATAAATACAGACGAAAGCCCCGTACACACGTACCGATCGTCGGCCGAACGATCGGCCGTCTTTTGTCCGAGGGCTGTCTTGTCTGTTGAAAAGTGCAAAACACTGCACACGAATTTTGTCGGCCAACAACAGCCGACTGCAGAAGTGATGTCATGTGATGGTTAACTTTCAGTGTTTTTTTTCTTTTCTGAGCATGCCCAGTCTTGCAAATCTGCTGTCTGTCAGCCGAATTCTGTACTGACTGGCGAACAATCGGCCGTTCTGGTGTCGGCATACAAAAATTTTAATGCTTGCACGACAGATTCTGTTCGGAAGCATCATACTAACAAGCCGAAAATCGGCCGATCGGTCATCGGCCGAATCTTTACGGCCGACAATCGGTACGTGTGTACGGGCCTGAAACAATGCTATACATTCATAGGATAAAATGTTGTCACTGAACATACACTGTTGGATAGCAGTTAGTAATTAAAAATTCAACACACGGTTATTAACATGATATGACCACACATGAAGATTTTCTGCTGAGAACGTTTACAGATATGAGTTTGAGGTTTACAGATATGTGTATCTGCTTGGATATCAAACAGTCAAATTTAAATGTCCAATCATCCAAGAACTGTGTGTTTGAGGCTTTTCACCGTTTTTTTTTTCCACCGAACAATAGGGCTTGGCTGGCATTGGTTGACTATGAACTTATTTTTATCTGCAGATGGCAGGGGTAGGTGCTGACTATCCACTTTGCACATTTATGGACACCTAAAGTCACCTTTGTAGAGATTTGCACATCTAAAGGCCTCTTTCACACTAATAGTGGACTTCATCACCCTCTCAAAAGGGATCCACAGTGGACTGCTTATCAAATCACAGTTGATAGCGGGTTTACAGGCATTCAAGTGACAATACTCTCTTTTTCAATCCCTAGGGGGATTTTTTTCTATCACAATTGAGACTTTACATTGAACTACCATGCTGCATTTGGCATGCAGTTACAGCCTGGTCCCATTGACTTAATTTGGTGAGTTTGACAGGTGGTGTCACTTGTTAAACTCGACTTGCTGAGCTAAAATTCCTGCACCAGAATGCTTTGCTGTGGCAATCTGAACTCAACCCTCTGCCTGCCATATAAATATAGAAGCGGGCGGTTGGGGACTGTAAAAAATGTAAATTAACCACCTGTGTTTACTGCCCTTCTGCAGTCAGAGTGAACTAAACCGAAGAAGGCTGGTAAATATATTACTGGTCTTTGGGTCCCTGGTACTGCCATGTCTAGTGTGGGGATGCCTATTGTGACTCCTTGCAGCTGCACATGCGTGGGCTGCGCTTCGATTTGTAAACGGCCCCACAGTCTTCCTGAACCTGTGACGAGTCCCACAAGGCTGCGGGCAAAGGGGGGCGGCCAACTTCCACTTGGATCGTCTAGGCGATCTGAGTGAAAGTGGGAGTGGATTCCTATCAAAACCAGGTACCTGCTCTGTCCAAAAAAAAAAAATTTTGGAAAAAAAAAAAAAAAAAACCTATCCAGGGGTGATAAGAGGGTGGCGATTATTTACCTGTCACACTGTCACACTGTAAGTGTTACTCTGCAATTTTTCAATAAAAGTACCAAACGTATTACACTATGGAGATTCTCTGTTTTTCCTTCCTTTGCCCTGAGTGATGTCCATTGGGGGATCAATATTATTTCTAATATCTTTCCGCCCCTGGGGGACCACCAAGGAGGAAAATTGCTAATCCTTACCAGGCCTAAGCTTGATTGACCCACGTGCAGTATTGCTAAGGGGTCCACGCCGTCTGATAAGTGCATTTACAAGTGGGTATGACCCACAACGAATTGCATGAGGAAGCACAGATAGGCATAGCTTTTGTTTAGAAGAGAGAACTGAGCATGAAAAATTATTCTTTCACTGGACACTTGCTGATTTGGACTTTTCTTTGCAAAAAATCATTTTTGCATATGTTTTGCACACAAATATTTCACTGTACACATGCTTGATATAATTTTTAGCTTGTATTTCAGTAATCTGTTGGGAATATGATTTTATATTTCTGCAATATCCAATGTATTTCACTTACAAATTAATCTAGGATTTATAACCATTCAGAAAGTTTTTTTCACTATTTTTTGCGCTGTGTTATTTGTTGTTTTTCATAGTGATCACAAGGTGATGAACAGCTGCAAATAAGTTATTAGTATTCACATAGCGCAGGGAAGAGGATTTTTGTTAGAAAAGTGGAACTGCCTTTGGATGAAAGTTCCGCTTTAAGACACCTGACATAAGATACAGAAATAACATGAGCCACCCTCTTCTGAAGGCTATAGCCTGGCTTTCTCTGGTTTCAATACTTTCTGAGTCACAGCCTGGGAACAAGCATGCAACAAGCAAAGTCAAAGTTCTGTCAGAATTACTGATCTGCACACTTGTTCTGATTGAGAGAAAACTAAAGTTAGTGAATCCATATAACAAGACAGAGGCGTAACTACAGGGGTTGCAGGGGTTGCAATTGCAACCGGGCCCCATGCTCCAGGGGGCCTGTGCGGCTCCCCTGTACACCTGGATAGGAGGGGGAAGGGGGGTGGGGGCAGCATGTAGAGAAATCACTGTCCTCCTTTTTCCTCCTATAGCTGCAGGAGGAAAATGGAGGAGATTGATTCCTCTGTATGCTGCCCCCGCCACTCCTTCTATCCAGTTCACTTGTGTTCTGCTGTCTCTGGGCCCCTGTGTGCTCCCTCCTCTCTCCTGCCAGCTGCTGCAGGGGATGTGTCACCCCAGGAAGGGGTCGGTAAATATGTAATTTACCAGCTCCTTCCTTTTCTGAATGGACAGAGTCATAGTCAGTAATATTGTAAAAAAATAAATTAAAATGCTAAAAAATAATACAATGAAAATACCAAAAAACAAAAACTACTGCCACCAGTGGGTGAACTTCCAGGATCGCAAAGGTCACACTTGCGGCCGGGCCCTGGCATTCCACCACCGTGGAGAGTCCCCAAGATGGCAGAACACGGGCCCACTGCAGAACTTGTGAAAGGGTCCTGCTGTGGGACCATAATAAAGGGCCCCGCAATGAGAGTAAAGGGCCCCAGGATCAGTGGGAAGAGCCCCAGGCTTGAAGAGAAGGGCCCTGGCCAGGGGTCCGGGGGGGCCCTTCATGGTTTCTTGCACCGGGGCCCTGAAGGTTCTAG
This sequence comes from Pelophylax lessonae, assembly GCF_965119305.1. Classification (NCBI taxonomy): domain Eukaryota; kingdom Metazoa; phylum Chordata; class Amphibia; order Anura; family Ranidae; genus Pelophylax; species Pelophylax lessonae. Next base: position 161,536,205 of record NC_138768.1, read on the forward strand.
TTACGCCTCTGTAACAAGACATTCATCTAAAACTTTCAGCATTAGTAGCGTATCTCTCCCATGCTCCCGTGTCTATAAACTCATAACGTCTTCGTAGGTTTAGGATAGAGGGGTCAGGAAATATAACCTTTATCAGGTTTTACTGTTGTTGTTGTCCTCGATTGGTGAATACGTACCTTTATATTGTCCTAACTATTATCACCAGGTGATGAGGGAAAATCCAAAAGTTTGAGTTACTAGAACAGGAACAGAGAGGAAATCTTCCAATGGGAACACTTGTTCAAGTGACCACTTTCTATGAGGAGATTTACCTAACTTTAGAGAGTTTTCCTTTCACTGTTGTGACTATAAAACACAAAGTGGAAGTAAATTGCCCCATTGGGGCATAGATGGCAAACAAACGGACAGGGGTATTAAGCATTCAATGTAAAAAATAAGTACAGTACTCTAAATAGAGCAGAACATGAGTTACAACTCCACCTTTTGTTTGCTGCATACTGCAATACAACGTCTACAGCATACATATAGTTACATAGTTACATAGTAGGTGAGGTTGAATAAAGACAATAGTCCATCCAGTTCAACCTGAGTAGGTGTGTGTGGCAGTAATCATCTCACATACCCCTGAATGTTCTGATCCTTGAGATGTAAGTCTAAGAGTCTTTTGAGAGCCACCATACTACCCGCAGAAACCACCTCTTGTGGTAGAGAATTCCACAATCTTGTTGCCCTAACAGTAAAGAACCCCCCACGTTGCCTGAGGTTAAAACGCTTCTCCTCTAATCGCATTGTATGCCCTCGAGTCCTCATGCAATCCCTTCGACTGAACAGCTTTTTTTCTAAGCTGAGATCCCCATTGAGATATTTAAAAATTGCTATCATGTCCCCCCTCAGGCGTCTCTTCTCCAGGGAGAATAAATCAAGTGATTGCAGACGCTCTTCATAATTAAGGTCCTCCAATCCCCTAATTAGTTTTGTTGCCCTTCTTTGGACTCTCTCCAGCTCCAACACATCCCTCCTGAGGACTGGCGACCAGAACTGGACAGAATACTCCAGATGGAAGTGGAATGATTATAGACTTATCTCTGGAATACATACCTTTCTTTATGCATGCTAATATTCTGCTGGCTTTGGCAGCTGCCGCTTGACATTGCATGCTATTGCCTAATCTATCATCAACCAAGACTCCCAGATCTTTCTCCATTTTTGATTCTCCCAGGGGTTCCCCTCCTAACGTGTATTGTGCTTTTATGTTTCTAGTCCCCAAGTGCAAAACCTTACACTTCTCCACGTTAAACCTCATTTGCCAAGTCGTTGCCCACTCCGTTATTTTGTCCAGGTCATCCTGTAGGATATCTGCTTCATGCTGTGCAGTTATTGCCCTGCCCAATTTTGTGTCATCTGCAAAAACTGATATCGAACTACTGATCCCGTCCTCAATGCTGTTTATGAATAAATTGAACAAGGTTGGTCCCAGGACTGAGCCTTGGGGCACCCCGCTTGCCACTTCAAAAATAATTTTTTGTATTAGGTAGAACTTTAATCACCTCATCTATATTTTCTGACAGATTAGAAACATAACGTCCTACCTTGACATATAAAGGTTCCTTCAGATTGTCAATGAGCAGGGATACTTTTTCTTCCCAAACAGGGTTAAGGTTCTTGTGTATTGTTTTACTTCGAAAAACTTCCTTTCCTCCAATCTTGAACTTGACATATGGATCACTTGTCCCTTAAAAAAACAAAAGCATGACAGTCAAAAAAAAAACAACTAGTAATCCAGAAGCACAAACAAGAACATTTTTCTCTAACGCATCAACCGATCCAGTTCTTCAACTGACAACTTAGACAGCTTTGCCTCGGGCCCCTTACAGGTGGAACTTCTTTATACGTTCACATGTCTACATGTAAAGAGTGTTTTGCAGGATACAAGCAGATTTTCTTCCAGTGTTAATTTTGACATCAAATTTTTATTTAGTTTAAGTAACAGTCTTTTAACTAAAATGCCACTTTAGTTTTAGTTGTATTTTAGTCATCTTAAAGGGATTGCAAAGTCTTGCACTTACCTCCTCTGTGCGGTTGGTTTTGCACAGAGCAGCCATGATCCTCCTCCTCTTGGGTGCCTCTTTTCTGCTCCTGGCCCCTCCCTCCTGTCGAGTGCCCCCACAGCAAGCAGCTTGCTATGGGGCACCGGAGCCGAACTGCAGATCTGTGTGTCCATTCAAACCCAGACCCCTCTCTCTCCTGATTGGCTGAACTGACTGAGTAAAAGCAGCCAGAGCCAATGGCGCCACTGCTGTGTCTCAGCCAATCAGGAGGGAGAATCCCAGATGGTCAAGGGACTAGTGGACATTGCTGGACAGAGGTGGGGCTCAGGTAAGTATTAGGGGGGCTGAGGGCGGCTGCTACACACAGAAGGCTTTTTATCTTAATGCATAGATCACATTAAAACCTTCTGCCTTTACAACTCCTTTAATTGTTTTAGTTTTAATCATATTTTAGTTGACTAAAATCTAATGTGTTTAGTTTAATCGTAATGCATTATTTAAAAATTTCTCTAATATTCCCAAATTTATTATAAACTCCTGGAGTAAAAATCGAATAACATGTTATTATTTATGGTTTTAAGGTTTGAACATGCACTACAGACACAGATTTAGGCTCTGTTCACACTACTGTGACCTGAAAATCAAGCGACTTATGGTGCAGATTTGCCAGGCGACTTCCTGGCGATTGGCTGGCGACTTGAGTACTATTTTGGTGCAACTTTAAAGCAACTTTGTCTTGTGCAGGCATGCAGATAAAACAGCATACAGGAAAATGCCATGCACTGCCTGGGTAAACTTCCTGTGATGTCGGATCCAAATCAAATCAATATAGACGGGGATCTGATTTGGAGACGACTTCCATTAATGTCTATGGGCACAAGTCGGATATAAATTGCCTTGAAGTAGTCAGAGCAACTTCAGTAGTGCTAATTAAGACAGCTCTAAATGACTAACATGGAATCTCACATGTCATGTGACTTGGGATCTCACAAGTCAGATCTCAAATTGCGGCAGTGCGACTAAGGTCCTTTCACATGGGGCGGATCTGTTTTGATGGACTCCGCTTGCTCAGCGGGGATCGCTCCGTTGATCCCCGCTGAGTAAGTGGATGACAGGTCCGATTCCACTCACAGTGAGTGCAGAGACAGACTTGTCAGAGTCCTGCACTCCTCTATGGGGAGATTGGATGAAATCCGACAGCCTGTCCGTCTTCATCCGATCTGACCGGCTGGACAGATGGCGAACCTATCGTCTGTTTTCAGCGGATCTTGTCAGATTGGATGCCAGGTGGGTGTCAGTGGACACATGTCAGCTGACATTCACCTCCCCATAGAGGAGAATGGGTGGCCCGATCTGATCCGCCTGAAAAACGGACAGGCGAATGGGATCGTTCTGATCGTATTATAGGGGCCTCAGCCTTTGTGATATATATAACGTCTTTAGAAATAAAACCAAGTTTCATAAACGAACAAAAATATTGACAAACAGAAGTGTACAGTAACTCTAAAATATAAAAAAGCAAAAATCTGTAAACTCTATTATCTGTAATGCCATTGCACACATTACCCGAGAATATTACCAACATTATTATTAAGAAAAAAAAGTAAGAAAAGCCCAAACATTATATATATCAGGGATGTGCGGTGAGGTCAGTGGCTGGTGAAGCACTGGCTAGTATCAGAGCCAGATACAATCCCCAAATTATTTATTGAATAAACCCCACATCACCATTTATTGAATAAACCCCCACAGTGTAGACGAGTGCTGTGAGATGAAAGAATTCATCTTCAGCCAATTGGCTTACGCTTAAAAACCCGCGCATCAGGACGCAGGCAGTCAATCAGATTCCCCCAGACAAAAAAGCGCCTGGTGAAAGATCTATTGGGCAGCAGATTTTTATTTTTTATTTATGAATTCTGTAACAGCCCTGTAAATGCCGAGATTTCACTGGTCAAGTACAGGGCTGTTAGTGTCGGTTCACACTAGGGCGACCTGTGAGGCGACCTGGTCGCCTCCCATAGGGAAGCTGCGGACCCGTTCTAATAGGAGCGACACAAGTTGCTCCGACCTAGAAAAAGGGTCCGGAGCTTCTTTGGGGCGACCAGGAGGCGACCGCCATAGACTTCAATGTTATGAAGTCCGTGGCGGCCGCTCCGAAGTAGCGTCGCCCCTATGTGAACGGGGGCTTACAGAATGCAGAAATAAAAAATAAAATTAAACTGTTCTCTATAGGGCTACCAACAGTCCTGATTTTATTAAAGTAAGTCCTTATGTTGGTTAAATTAGTAAACTATGAGAACTAATGAAAGTGCCATTTATAATCTATATAATAAAAGAATAGAACCTGAACCATTCCCTGATTATATAGATTATATATAGATTATATATGGCACCTTCATTAGTTCCCATAGGTTATTAATTTAACCAGCATAAGGACTTGTTTTAGCATAAGTAAACAAATTTTAAACCACATGTGTGGCATCACTGCGAATGTTAGAATGTTAGAACGAGAGCAATAATTCTAGCACTAGACCGACTCTGTAGCTCTAAACGTAACCTGTAAAAAAAATTGAAGCGTCGCCTATGGACATTTTGAAGTACTGAAGTTTGGCACCATTCCACAAGTGTGCAAAATTTTAAAATGTGACATGTTAGGTATCTATTTACATAGCGTAACATCATCTTTCACATTATACAAAACAATCAGGCTAACCTTAGTGGGGTTTTTATTCATGAAAGTTTTTTTTTTTTTTTAAATGCGTTTGAAAATTGCTGCGAAATACTGTGTGACATAAAAAGTTTCAACAATCATCATTTTATTCCCTAGGGTGTCTGCTAAAAATATATATATAATGTTTGGGGATTCTGAGTAATTTGCAAAAAAAAATTATGATTTTTACATGTAGGAGAGCAGGTTTAGTATTGGCCTGGGTGGCAAGTGGTTAATTACCATAAGTAAGTAATATACAAATAATTATTACATATTGTTTTTAAGGTCATTTTCTATATTTAAAAAAAAACTGTACTCAAATAAATGAGGCGGGTGATGACCACTGGATGGGTTTGTAAGCATAATGGCATATTTGTTCAGCATGTACTCGTCAAAGCATATAATAGTTTGCACATACATAAGAAAAAAAACGATTTCATCTAATTAAACACTAATAATACATTACAATTCATCTATATACATGGATACCATCATGACATTTTGCAATATAAAAAAATATTGTGAGCCAATATGTCTCAATATAGTGGGATCATTGGAACAAGCTGGAGTTTGCATAAATGGATCAAAGGATACAAATAGCATTGTATCTTGAAAACATACAGTATATGCATCTAAAAGAGCTTAATGCATTTTGTGGATTCATTCCACTTCCTCAGGAGCAGATGCATAAAAATGTGTCTGTGGAAGATATATATAAAAAAGTAGTAAAGTCCAATGTATGATCCAACTAACGGGGAAGAAGAACGGGAGGACGAGCTTGTTTATTCACAGGATTCTCTCAGGTCACATGTTTTTCTTTAGGCTGCTCATCTCTTGTTCTATCTTTGGTGGATTAGCATGGTGGGTTTCATGCAACTTTTCTGATTCAATCCTTGTCTCTTTCACTACACTTGGGTCATGATCCACTTCAAGATGCTTTTCTATGCACACTTGTCCTACTTTTTTTATAGTCACTAAGGATCTTGCTATACTCACTTATAGCAGTAGCACCTCTCACTATATATATAAACAAACACATTTTATCAACTTTATAGACACATTGGATGCTATTGCCTCTGCACTAGCAACGATCCTAGCATGAATACCCTCATCCTCCTGGGGTAACAAAATGTGTGCCCGGCTTTACCATGGGCTCCTATCACCACAGCTCCTGGGATGGACACTCTTGACAGCCCTCAGCTTGCAGTACTGCATGTTTGGACTCTGAGCTTATATGTAAGTATTACAGGGATGGATTGTTTTTGTTCTCCACTTGTCTTTCATCCCTGTTGGTTGGATTATACATTGGACTTTACTACTTTTTTTATATATCTTCCGCAGCCACATTTTTATTCATCCACTCCTGAGGAAGTGGAATGAATACACGAAACCCGTCAAGTTTTTTTAGATGCATATATGTTTTGAAGATATGGTGCAATTTTTATCCTTTGATCCTTTTATGCAAACTCCTGCTTGTTTCAATGATCCCACTGGGACCAATAGTGACTCACAATATTTTTTCATATTGTAAAATGTCATGATGGATGAATATTTAGATGAATTGTAATGTATTATTGGTATGTATATAGATGAAATGGTTTTTTACTTATGTATGTGAAAACTGCAATAGGCAAACTCATCCAGCGGTCATCACGTGCCTCATTTAAAGTCCCAAAACCTTCCATTGATGAAAATTGGAGATGATTTTTGTCATAGCTTTCGTCAATTGACTTCATTTGAACTGTATTTTCATTAAGGCTCCGTTCACATGTAGGCGTTTTGGGGCGTTTTTGGGGAGTTTTTCTGCTCTAGGATCAGCTCTCAAAACGCCCAACAAGACAAATCCTATTCATTTCAATGGCCCCTGTTCACATCTGAGCGTTTTGACGCTGTGAGCAAAACGCCCAACGCTCAAAAAAGTACATGAGCTTCTTTTTGGGCAGATTACAGGCGTTTTCCATTGGTCTCTATTCAATCTAAAAACGCCTGCACAAAAAACACCTGTAAAAACGCCTGTAAAACGCGGTAAAAAATTGCAGTAAAAACGCGGTAAAAACGTTACGCTCAGGTGTGAATGTAGCCTTAATTTTCTTCAAGTAAAACAAGCAGCTGCTAAAAACTATGACCACAAGATTTTCGTTGACAAAATAAACACGGTTTTCTTCAAATCAGAAGAAGATTTGTTGATAACAGACAAGTTGGACAGTTTAGGCCTTCTGGTCTTCAATCAGATTTCACCTGCAGCATGCTTGTTCTGAATAATTAAATAAGAAAGTACTGCTAAAACTAGACTAAAAAAGCAGCCTATATTCTGTATTTGGGAAAGTGAATAGCAGTTGAAGAAAATGTGCATATGACACATATCACTGCCATCTTTCTCCCACTATGCCCAGAAGCAGGAAAATCAGCAAGACACATCCATCTCAACCATATGAGCATGCAATATAAAGGAAAGCACACAAACAAATTACATTTTTTTTTTTTTTTTCAAATATTTTATTTTATTTTTTTCAATTATGAGTTTTATTGAGGGTTAGTCAAAAGGTTGTTCATATGCAGATAAAACACAAAACAAGTGAAACACGCCTTAAATACATTTTCTTAACAAGAAGATAAAAAGGGAGGAGATGTAGTTCTTATTCCATCCTCATTATTATCCCTATCTGTCTTCCTCCAGCATCTCCTCTCTATTCTTCCCTTATATCAAGTCATTTCGTTCCTCCACTCTTACTATATTCCTCTTTACATCTTCTGAGTAACCTCCATCCTCCCTATCCCTTTTATTTTATATCCCAACAAAAGTAACCCCTAGAAATAAGCCCCGCCCACCCCCCAAAAGAAAAAAAAGAAAAAACATCTCCTCCTTCTCCTGCTGGGTCGTCTCGGCATCGACCCATGTGTCCCACTTATATACACCTTAATTCTAATCTAAGTGTCACTTTCCAAGAAGGGCTTTACCTTAATTTGAAAGGATAAATAAATTCCATGCTCCCCACGTAGCAGTATATTCTTCCCTCCTATGTTGTGCTGTCATTACCAAATCCTCCATACTATTTAATTCCTCCATTTTTTGCATCCATCCTGCTATCGTTGGTGGTGTTTGTTTTTTCCAGCTGAGGGGTATACATGCTCTGCCAGAGCAAATATTTTATTTAAACCAGGAAAAGGCGGTTCCAAGTCAATACATCAGTGGTACACATAGGTATCGATCTCAGTTACATTAACATAAAGCATGTCTAATTAGCAAGAGGTCACTGAGGACACATATATTTCAAGGGATTAACATAAGAAGACATAGAAGGACACGTCGCCCACTCCATTTTCCCTTTTCTTAAGAAAAAGTGATAAGAAGAGAAAGGAAAGAGAAGATAAAAAAAAAAGGGGGGGGGGATAAGATGGCATAATAACACTCTGCCATAGAAATTGCCAGAGAGGATCATTTGAGGAGTATTTTAAGATCCATAGAGAGCTGTCCCCTCTTCAGAGAGGACAAACATGTTCCAGAGCCTCCAAGTCTCAGAATACTTTTCATGTTCATGATGTGCAGTGAGGATTAGGTCTTCCATCTTATTTATTTATTCTACCTTATGTAGCCAGCAACCAACGGTCGGTGGCTGTGTTTTTCCAATTAAGGGGGATGCAGGTCTTGGCTGCATTCACAAGGTGATGTAGGATCAATTTTTTATTGATTTGTGTCGGGATGACTGGCACATGCAATAAGAAAAAAGCTGGATCGTCAGGAATCTCAAAATCAGTGAATTTATGAATAATCCTCTGGACTTATTCCTAGAAGAATTCAAGCTTGGGGCAGTACCGAAATATATTGAGCATCATTCCCCTACCCCCTGGCATCTCCAACAGTGATCAGGGGTAAATATTATGTAGCATGTAAGGAGTACGATACCACCTGGACAGAATCTTAAAATTGGTTTCCTGGATCTTCGTACAAACAGAGGACTTAAGGGAAAATCGAAAAATGTTTCGCTGTTGGTCTAGTGTAAACGTATGATTTCATTCCATTTCCTACCTCCATATATATATGTGCAGGAGAAGACTGTAGGTTCTAGAAAGAACCTGGGATAAAGTTCCTTCATCTGAACAATATTCCTCCAATGTGGTTAAATGATGACCAAAGCCCCGTGGGAGTGTAAATAATGATGCAATTGAAGACCTCTCCAAAAGTTTAGACAAAATAGGCCTGATGCATCCATGAGGGATGAAATAGAAGACCAATGATCATCCATCAGAAAATAGGAAGCCTGAGAACGACCAGATTGACGTAAGGCACAAAAAGTCTTGTCCTAAAGGCCTGGGTAAAATCCCGGATTCCCCAAAATTGGAAATAATGGGGAGTCTCGAGAGGAAAGGAGGTGTGCGTAACAAGGTAATAGTTTACAAAAAATATATAAATTGCATATGAATGTGGACATCAAAAGAATGTGGACATTGCAAATCACATGTTTTAGATGTGACAAATGTTATAATGCATCAAACTTCATACATGATTTAAAGATGGCCAATTAATAAATAAAGTAGTACAATTAAATCTAGAAATAGTGCAGTATTTCTAGAATTAGGCAGTGTAGTAACATTGACTGCAATCCTGAAGGACACATTGTACACAAGATTACATAAGCCATACATAAAACACAGTAATATGATAAATGACTGCTCAGTAACCATTAAAGGATCTATATACATTGGAAAATACTCATACCCTCATTACATAACAAGTAAACCTAAAGTCAACTCAAAACTGGTGATTGGCATACTTAAAGTGGCTGTAAATATTTGAAATGAAAATTGACAAAGCTCATCCCTCTGTGTTACCTATGTGGATGGATGATTACCTGTATATGCTCTTTTATTAATCTTTTGTGCTGCACTGTTTTATTTATATATTATGTTCCATTGAGGTATTGTCATGACCTTTTAATGCTTAGCGTGCAACTGAATGTTTAATAAGGTTTATGTCTGCACTGAATATCTATTGCATATTATTACATCCCTTTGTGTACCTGTTTAATCCAAAGCACCTAGTGTGGTTCCTATATGATTTCTCCTACCTCTGCTAACTTCATAAGTCACTTCTGACAGTCTAACTGGACACCAAGCAACCCGGGAGATGGCCCCATACCTCCTCCAAAACACATAAGGTGATTGACAGCCTCAACTGTGCATGTTTTCCCTTGAGACTGTGTGTGTGTGTGTGTGGGGGGGGGGGGGGGGGGATAGAGGGCTTTCCATTCCCTCCGCTCGGGTCTGAGATTACGCTCAGCTCTGTGCTCTGTGATGTGCAGTGTGTGACATCGGATCCCTACCCCCTGCCCACTGGAGCTGAGAAGCAGCCTTTGAGTTGTGTATTTTAGAAGGCTATAGAGATGAGGGGGATGCAGGTAAAAGGGTGCAACCCATTTAGGAAGGGTTGTTTTATCGCTGTGTATCACCAAAGGCTAGTCACTTCACTGGGAATATTTAAGAGTTTACAACCACTATAAGTAACTCTGAAATCATTGAAGAAAGACCAGAATGACATCATTCCCCTTCTATTATGCGCTAAGGGGCTTCTCTTCTGTTTTATACTTGTAATTTACCTTTTGTACTAGATTTCGGAGTAGCATTCATGTTGATTTTTAAACTGAATCCAGGACTGTAATTCTACTTTCTGCACCTGGATTTACAGTTATGTTACCTTTTTTAGCTTGGTAAAGTAATAAAAATTCTAAATGGAAAAATTCCCTCAAGGAAAGTTTCCTTATAATTTAGTGCTTTGTAAATAAAGTGGATGAGAGATTATATTATAAAATGATTAAACAAACCACTGGTAAAACCGAGTCTTATTTTATCAGACAGGTTTATTGGCTACAAGAGCAGTACAAACATTGCTTTCCATATAAGATAAGTGTCGTACAAAAGTCTCTAGGTACAGATTTTTATTCCAAAAGACAGAATTTTAAAAGTTATAATACAGATGGCAAAAGTAAATAATATCAAAAGTCCCTGCTTTGTGTATCAGAGCAACATAACATAGCCAGTAAACAAAATGAGAATTGTCTCATTCGCCAACTGAATTGTTGAGCCTGGCTGAGTGCATGGATGGTCCAGTGGGTTGGTATAAATTCCTACTGATAAAAAGCCATGGAACATTCTGCATATCTGGATTGCCAAATGGTTGTGCATCCTGTTTGAGCCAAGAGTCCCAATTTATAGAAAATTTAAATGGACAGTTTCTATGGTCATAGACTCATTTTAATAATGGAGTGCCATAGTTACCAAATGTATTCATTAGTTGTATTTTAATTAAAGTACACATATTTTGCAAAATTTCCTTCCAAATACTAAAAGTGACCAGGATTAAAACACTACTCCAGAACCCAGCTCCCCGAGTTTGTTTTCATTCAGTATAATTCCAATATGTATAACAGAGGCAACAGTGGGGCAGATCACATTTCATATCCCCATCAACATGTTCAGTCCTGATCCCAGTTCTTTATCGATATTGGACACACCTAGCTTGACTTCAGTAATCCATACACATGCATCAGCATACCGACCTATAACCGAAGATACATGATATGTGATAATATTTTCCAAGTTATTCCAGCATTCACTCCCTTTTTATTGCAGGGACAGCAGATCCAGTTTGTTTGCGAATGTGTTGCAGAAAAAAGCTTGTGGCTCAGCTATTAAAGGTATCAAGAATGATAAAAAAAAAAAATCACCCAACAATTAAAATCAGAAATAAATTAAACATATGCCTAAACTATTGTTGTTATAAGTAGTAGTAGTATAAGTAGTAATCTACAATGCGCTTAATGTTTAAACAATATTTACTAAAATGAAAGTTATCCTTATTGATTAGATAAAGAAAAATACCAAGCACTCAGTATAATTAATTAACAATAATCAAAGTGGTCAAAATAGTGCATCACAGTCCATTCATAATACACCTAATTCAACTAATTCAATTCATATTTAAGTCCCGTGATAAAATGCTCGTGCTCTATGGACAATATTCCAGTGCTTGACTTCAACTATGCTTGAGGTGTCCAACGAAAATATACACTCACCGCAATGTGAAACCACCTATCTCTCCACTTATAGGTGGTCTCACATTGCGCTGAGTGTACATCCATGTGGGGTGGAATAATATGTGAGAAAAATAAATCAAAAAAAAAAAAAAATAAATCAAGTGCGCTAGACACATGAAAAGGTGTTCTACATTTGAGAAACACTGTATAATGCTGAATGCTAAACAAACAAATGGTGCAATATACAATAAGGTGAAAACCAAACAATAAATCTGCTGAAAATAATGTGACAGTGCACAAATTTGGTACAAGTGAACAGTAAATACAAAGTGGAAAAAGGTTCACGTGAAATAACCAAAGTCTGTGGCAAATGTGGCACAAAAGTGCACAAAAATACACAAGTAAGTAACAAAGTTCAAGTGAAAACAGCAAATGTCCGTGAACAATAAGCCAAACGAAGCAGGTTATATTGCCAGTGACAGCCAGAAAAACACTAAGAAGTGCCTGATGTCCCACCACCAGTGTCGTTATACTTCTTACCAGAAATCTATAAAAAAGGTCATATGTGCAACCGGATCCAATACACAAACCACGTGCTGGGGAGAGGGACAGATGAGAATCCTCCCACACCTTCCTATACACAGGAGGTAGGTGAGCCTCTTACCAGATATTCAAACTGTAAGAACCTTAAGGGATTCCAAAACTGATAGTATATTCCTTCCTCTTATCCAGATGCTGTGATGGACCATTTTTCCCTGGTAGTCTTGACTACTCTTGATCCTTCTGCTTTCAAAGACAAACGTCTGATTTCCCAGGCTGAGAGAACCTTTTTTTTTTTTTTTCGGGGAAGGGGTGGTGGGGGCCGGCTATCCCAGGCCAACCTGGGCTCCGCGGCACTGCGGTATCGTCCCGTTTAGGGGGGATTCTGACTTAGAGGCCTTCAGTCATAATCCCACAGATGGTAGCTTCGCCCCATTGGCTACTCAGCCAAGCACATACACCAAATGTCTGAACCTGCGGTTAATCTCGTACTGAGCAGGATTACTATTGCGACAACACATCATCAGTAGGGTAAAACTAACCTCTCTCACGACGGTCTAAACCCAGCTCACGTTCCCTATTAGTGGGTGAACAATCCAACGCTTGGTGAATTCTGCTTCACAATGATAGGAAGAGCCGACATCGAAGGATCAAAAAGCGACGTCGATATGAACGCTTGGCCACCACAAGCCAGTTCATCTGTATTGCAACTAGCATACATTCACACTGCAGCTAATACTATTCACTTAATATTTTGCCACATTTTGGTTTTCTTTGGTGCAAAGTTTATTGTTTCAGTTTATCCTTATTGATTGTGTTGTAATTTTAATATTTTACCACTAGATGGCAGGCTAAGACCTCTGTAGAAAGGAACAGGCTAAAGACTTGTAAATGAGACTGTACTGTATTAACCTTCTGTCTGTACATGAACATGATTAACTGCCAAAACTGGCATATTTTACTTTTCTTCTTTCCTGTGACACATTTTCTGTGCATGAAATTAACCTACATTGCCAAGGGGTTTACCAGCCCTCTCCATTTTATTGATAACAGAAGGATGCTCTGTCACAGTGTTTCTATAATAGCTCAGATCTTTAGGAACTATTACCGCTGCTCCGTGCCCACGCTTCCAGGGAATTACACAAGAGTGTTAATAAGCACATTAAGTACCTGTGATTCCATAAGCTGGAAATCATGCATTGTTAGACATCCCAAAGGCCTGGGATACAATACATTTAATTGTGAACTATACCAGCAAACCTGGTTGCTCAGCAGGAAACTGACCTTCCTGGTTTCTGGACTTGAAGAATTAAATTTAAACTCTAGGAATCCTATGTTTTTAAACTAAGATTGGGCCAACCTGGTCACATGTAATTATTCAGGTGTCTCATGCTGAAATTCACTGTAGTACTCTCTGCTACATACAGCCAATGTTGTCCCGTCCTGAGTGCGGCCAGAGCAACTTACTATGGGTACAATGAACACAGGAAGGTACTCTCTCCTGGGCTGCCACCATTTATTTTCTTTAACGAATACAAGGTGTTCTCTGATTGGACAAGAGGGAGAGGTGGTGCAGATGATATCACAATTACTGCCTCCTCAAACAACAATGAATGCCAGCATCCTCAGCAGCCCTTAGGATATAACTCACGGATGGATATGTAGCCAAGTTGGGTCAATAAGAGTCTGCAGTTACCATGGGTTTCTGGTGGCGCCAGTGGGTTCAAAATTTGCAGTCTGGGCAAATGAATGTGGAAATTATGGGTTTCCAGCAGCTGTGTGCTAGAGTAGTTTAACGAGAGTTGACAGTCTAGTAAGAGTAGTGTGTTATATTACGCTGAAATTATTGTGGAGTGCGGTGGGCTACAAATTGTGTTCATAGTTCAATAGTCATTTCCAGAACTCTGTAAGCAACGACTGTTGTTGACATTTAGCTGCTGGGTGCCCCCTGTGAGTTTTTAGTTTTATTTGTTTTTTATTGGATTTTATGTTTATGTTTATATTTTATGCAAGGTTAAAAAATTTGTTAGGGCTTAAGGCTCCATTCACACCTGAGCGGATCGTTTTCAGGTCTTTTTTGGGGCTTTTTAACGGGTGTTTTTTCTGGCTTTTTTCAGGCATTTTTTGCAGGTGTTTGGAGGCAGGCATTGACATCTAACAAAAACGCTTGTAATCAGCCAAAAAAGAAGCTCATGTACTTTCTTGAGCTTCAGGCGGTTTTCTTCTGGAGACAAAACGCTCAGATGTGAACAGGGGCCATTGAATGAATGGGATTTTGCTTGTTGGGCATTTTGAGACTTCAGAGATGAGCGTTTTATGAGCTGAAATACGCTCAGGTCTGAACAGGGCCTAAAGGGTAACTCCACTTTTGTGGTGGAAAAAAATTAGCAAATAATAAAAAATATATAGTGTATACAACTGCGACTCATGTTGTCATATTGTAATTGAATGCTATCCAAAACTACCTCTCTTTTTCAATCTGCAGTGCTGTATTTTTCTGTAAAAACTCAGGGTGGCAATATTTTACAAGGAAGGATCATAGCCATGGCACTACCCTAAAAACCAGCATCAAACTAAGTTAAGTCATGTACTGAAAGCAAAAAGGCATGCCACCACCAGTACACCAACTTCCCAAGATAAGCAGTTGGGCATGGTAGAGTCGCTATTGGTAGATGGGGAGTCTATCCATATATCCCAAACTTTATGAAAACCTTTAGCACAGCCGCAAGGTAAATACGTTGCTTTCTACAATGGTAAGGCTTCCAGAAAATCAGTGAGGGGGCTAAGGAATTTTTACATTGAAGAACAATGGCTTTACATGCATAAAAGAGTAGAAGACCTAAGAGAGTCCTAGGCTTATCCACCTTACCAACCATTCAGTGTCTGCTACTCCTCTCTGTCAATCCCTCCACTGGCTTCCACTCACCCAACGAATTAAATTCAAAATACTAACAACTTAAAGCCAGTCACAATTCAGCCCCTAGCTATAACACTAAACTAGTCTCAAAATATCAACCTAATCGTTCTCCTCCTTCCCCCCCAAGGAAAGAAAAGACAGAAAAAGAGGAAGACGAGACCTAGGATTCACAGGACCAGAAAAAAAGATATTACCTAGACAGCCATCTAAGAGGAGGTAAGAGGCACTTACTGTATGCTGCCCATGGTGCCCATGTCTGCTCAAACTGGTTTTACTTATCAAGAATAAGGCTAGCAACTTTTTTATGAATCATAATCCAGGAGATCTTATGTTTCTTTTACAAAAGTTTTTATTAAAGAAAAGGCATAAACATACATCAGATCTAGGCATGTAAGTACAATGCGAAAAAAATGGAACATATAAAACAGGTATCATCAAAAAGAAAATACAAACATGAGCCAACATTGGATGCTGTAAACTAAATGGAATTCGTAAGCAAAAATTAATAAAGCAGGAACCAAAAGTCCCCCAGAGACACATAGTACAGACTACAACTGGTGCAGCATTCCGAGAGTGTTCCATCAATCAGAAATAGGCATGGTCATATAGTACCAAGCAAGAAGAAGGATCAACACAGAGTAGACAAAGAGAAAAGAAAGGAGAAACGAAAGAAAAAAAAGGAGACAAACAAAGAGGGAAAAGACAATAGAAGGAGGCAGAGAGAAGAGTAGGGAGGGAAGGACAGGTCCTGCGGGGCGAGATCCGGGAGGCATTTAAATGGAGAGAAGAGTGGCCTGAAATCTAGAAGGGGCCACATTCGAAATCCATGGATCCCACACCTTAAGAAATTTGTCATGAGAATCGGAGGCTATTGCTGTCAGTTTTTCATTGATCAGGATATCATTCATACGATTTTTAACCGCCTCAAAGCTAAGCAACGGGGTCTTCCAGGATCGAGCTATGAGATCTTATGTTTCTAATGTTGCAATAATACTGTCTTTCACGCTCCCGCGATAGTAATTTTATCCTTCAGGAGGATAAAACAGACCAATCGCGGTGTAGGGCGAGAGTCATTTAACAAAGCAATTTGAGGTTTCTGCAAGATGGAAGATGGAGAAGCCCATCACTCTGTGAAGCATGGAAAACACCCTATTCCAATAACCCCTTATTTTTTGGACATTCTCACCAGTCGTGCAGCATGGAACCCCTTAGGGAACATCCTCTGAAGCAATCCTGAGATACATTTAGATATATCCTGGCGAGAGGGGACCAGATAACATCTAGTTAGGACCTTTAGACTAGCTTATATTAAAGACAACTATATTGACATGTTATTAATTAAATCTCTAAGACAATGCAGTGTGGCATTGTGAAAAAAGTTCACAAACAATACAATTAAACTGTTTTGCTGCTGGCCAATCTGTATGAATTTGAATACTTTATTTTTTAGGCGTAAACATTCCTATAGCATTTACATCTGTTGTGGCTGCCACCTACACTGATCAATTCAAGCAAAGTAACACCGATAAAAATATTGGGTATTGCAGTTAAAACTACTTAAAAGTCGTTAAAACTAACAAGATTAGTGACTCTTCCTCCACTAGGTTAATACACAAAAATTATAAACACATGATTTTAAATAGTGCTTTATATGAAGAATGAAACTTTTTTGTGATACTTATTATGTATTTCTTGAAAAGAAAGTGCCCGATCCCCTGTGCTTCTATGTGAACATAACAAAAATGTATAAAACACGTGTTGGGGTCTGCCGCTATATACCTTTATGTAGGGGTCGAACAACCCTTTCACAGGGGTCGCCTAAGACCATTGGAAAACACATATTTCCGATGGTCTTAGGCAGGGAACGCACCGCGGCACCTGAAAAAAATAAATAAATGATGCGGCCGCCCCAACTGGTACACTGCACATGCGCCGCTACCGCTTGGGAAAGCCCGTACACGCTCGGCTATTCTCAGGCAGACGGTGCATGCGCAGTGATGTGTTGGCGCCGGGCGGTGCCATTTTTAAATGCAAGGCGCCTCACCAAACGCTAAGTGAGACCCCTCCACAGCCCCTGCATCTCCTCAGGAGATGCAGTGCTGCGGTCATGGTACAGGAAATTCTCCAGGAGAATCTCCTGTACCATGCCTGCAGCACTGCATCTCCTGTACTATGACCGCAGCACTGCATCTCCTGTACTATGACCGCAGCACTGCATCTCCTGTACCATGCCCACAGCCTGGCATGTACCATGTCCACAGCACTGCATCATGCCTACAGCCCTGTATCCCCTACACCATGCCCGCAGCCCCTGCATCTCCTGCACCATGCTCGTGGCCCCTGCATTTCCTGAACCATGGCAGCAGGCCCCTGCATCTCCTGCACCATGCCCGCAGCCCCTGCATCTCCTGCACCATGGCCACAGCCCTTGCATCATGCCCACAGCCTCTGCATCTCCTGCACCATGCCTGCAGCCCCTATATCTCCTGCACCATGCCCGTGGCCACTGCATCCCCAGCACCATGCCCATGGCCCCTGCATCTCCTGCACCATGTCCGCAGCCCCTGCATCTCCTGCACCACGCCCACAGCCCCTACATCTCCTGCACCATGCCCGCAGCCCCTGCATCTCCTGTACCATGTCCACAGACCCTGCATCTCCTGCACTATGCCCAAAGCCCCTGCATCTCCTGCACCATGCCCATGGCCCCTGCATCTCCTGCACCATGCCCGCAGCCCCTGCATCTCCTGTACCATGCCTGGAGCCCCTGCATCAATTTGTAACTATGAAAATACATCCTGCATATTAGATATTGACATTACGATTCATAACAGTAGCAAAATTACAGTTATGAAGTAGCAACGAAAATAATTTTATGGTTGGGGGTCACCACAACATTAGGAACTGTATTAAAGGGTCGCGGCATTTGAAAGGTTGAGAACCACTGCTTTATGTGTTCCCACATATACCCGAACTGTGAATGTAAAAAAAGTGGTAAAGCGCTACCCCTATAATAAGCAATAAACAAAAAACTGTGACATACACAATGGGTTAACACAATTAAATCATGCTAATAGTAAGTAAATAATCTTCTGTAGTAAATATATAATATGTAAAACTATGGACTGCAAAGTCCTAACTAAAATATCTGTATAGCCATAAACATGCTTGCTCAATTATACAATTCCATGCCATGCAAATAAAATAAACAAATATAAGAAAGTCCAGTGTATAAGTGCACTCTTCTCTGAACTGAAAAGCACTCTTCTGTGAACTGGATGTGAATGACAACATATCACCACAGCTGCCCCTCCACCTTCCAAATCATGCGCTCACCTCCAGCATAGACCTGCCACAGGTCAATATGAGCCTTCCCCTTTAAGGGGGAATATACATCCAGCACTGAGTTAAGGGATCCTAGTCCTGCTCCATTCATTCCAGCCTGTGATGCTCCGTAGGGTGGTGTTCATAGAAAATCAAAAGGCTGACATACTGTAGTGCTGATTTGCATAAAACCACACTTTAATAAAAACATAAGAAATAAAAACCACACATTTTTCAGTGCACTTCCTCTAGTGCACCTAGGCAATGAACTTGGCACATTAGGGGTGTGCAGCCCCTTTAATGATCACTTGGATACCGTAAATCTTGGATTTACACAGCCAGGGCTCAAACTTCTATGTGTGTAATGATGTCACCAAGCCCTGTTCCGACACGTTTTGTCACTTGTTACGTGACTTCCTGAAGTCAGAAGAGTGCATTTATGTCTAGCAAGTGTGTTTATGACTATACAGATATTTTAGCTGGGACTTTGCTGGATTTTTGACTTTTCTCTGAAGTTCATTGACAAATGCAGCTCATTATTCTTCTTGACCATTGGGTTATGCTGCCCCCTACAGGAGTAGGACACTAGGCTGGAAAAATCTTTACCACGTCTATGGGGCAGTCCCCGCAGGCATACACCCACTCACTCTGCTATAGGATTCTGTTTTGTTGCAACCAGTGTTTAGAAGAAAAAAAAAACCCATCCCACTCAGAAATAGAGGGGAGAGTGCTGCGTCTGCCAATGAACTACGGAGAAAAGGATTTTACGGTAAGTCAAAAATCCAGTTTTCTCCATCGTTCATTGACAGACGCAGCTCCATATTATTCTTGACCATTCTTGACCATTCTTGACCATTGGGACATCCCAAAGAAGTATTTAAATGAGGAGTGGGAAAACAACGCAGAAAAGAACTCAATTCCCCAAAGGCTAAACTTAGCCAACCAGTGAACATGGAGCTCAACCAGGAACAACTGGAGCTCACCTAGAAAACATACACCATCAAAGAGAATACTTTCTCTTTTAAACAGCAGCCTGCAAAACCTTGCTGCCAAAAGAAGCATCCGAAGATGCCAACACATCTACTTTGTAGAATTTTGTGAATGTGTGCACAGAAGACCAAGTTGCCGCCTTGCATCACTGACGCCTGATGGCGAAAAGCCCAAGAGGCACTCACCGCCCTAGTAGAATGCGCCTTCACAGGGAAAGGTGGAACCTGAACCTTCAGTGAATAAGCCTGTACCACCGTTTGCCGGATCCATCTGGATATGGTCACGGCTGATGCAGCCAATCCCTTTCGAGGTCCTTCCGTGAGGACAAAAAGAGAGTCTGCTTTCCTGAAAGATTCAGTAGCCGTCAGGTAAACCCTAATTGCCCGAACTACATCCAAAGAATTCAAGGCAATTTACTTGGGATGCTTGGGCTTAGGACAGAGTGAAGGCAGCACGATGTCTTCAATCAAATGGAAATCAGAAACCACCTTAGGAAGAAACGACCGATTAGGTCGAAGTATCACCATATCTCTGTGGACCACCAGATAAGGTGAATGGCAGGATAGCGCCACCAGATCAGATACTCTGCAAGCAGAGGTAATAGCCATCAAAAAGGCTACCTTCTGTGGCAGTGTAAGCAGAGAAATCTCCCCAGTGTTCTCAAAGGTAGTTTTTTTAAGAACAGACAGTACCAAGTTAAGATCCCAAGGAGGTAACAGGGATCGTCTCAGAGGAGCCATATGGTGAACCCCTTGAATAAAAGTGTGAATCAAAGTATGCGTAGCTAAAGGGAGTTGGAAAAACACAGTCAAAGCCAACACTTGGCCTTTTATAGTACATAAGGCCAACCGCTGTTCAACCCCTCTTTGGAGAAAAGTCAAAATCCTAGCCACCGAAGAAAGGCGAGGATGCACCTTCAACTATTCACACCATGAAATATACGATTTCCACGTACGATGATAAATATTCCTGGAGGTAGATTATCTAGCCTTCAACAGTGTAGGAATCACTGAGTCAGAAAGACACCTGTCCTTCAATAACTGGCTTTCAACAGCCATGCCATTAGAGCCAGCGACTGTAAAGCAGGGTGGAAGATCAGCCCTTGAGACAGCAGATCTTCCGTGAGAGGAAGTCTCCAAGTAGCATCGGCGACCAACCTTACCAGATCTGCGTACCAAGATCGGCGAGGTCAGTCTGGGGCCACCAGAATCCCTTCCAACTCTATTCTGCGCAGAAGCATCGGCAGGAGTTTCAGCAGAGGGAACACAGAGATCAACTGATACTGACCCCAAGGAGCCACCGGTGCATCTGTGGTGTCGGCCAGAGGATCCCGAGACCTGGCTACAAACCTTTGTACCTTCTTGTTGAGTCGAGAGGCTAACAGGTCGACATCAGGTGTCCCCCACTGGACACACAGCAGGTGAAATACCTCCGGGTGCAGGGACGATTCGCCCTGATCCAACACCTGACGACTCAGGTAATCTGCCTGCCAGTTCTTCACTCTTGGGATATGCACTGTGGAAAGGGCTGGAACAAAATGTTCTGCCCATTTCAGGATCTTGGCCACCTCCCGGGCTGCCAAGACACTCTTGGTGCTTCCTTGATGATTGACGTAAGCCATGGCCATGGCATTGCCCGACTGAATCCGAACTGGACAACCTTGCAGATGATTTGTCCAGTGGCTCAGGCAAAGCTTTATCGCTCTGAGTTCCAGAATATTGATCGGTAGTCTGGACTCCTCCACAGTCCAGGACCCCTGGACACACAGCTTCCCAAGCACTCCTCCCTAGCCGAACAGGCTGGCATCCATGGTTACCATGGTCCAATACAATGGGAGGAAGGACTTGCCCTGGTGTATGGCCAACGAGCGAAGCCACCATAGAAGAGCACTCTTTGTGCTGTGACTCAACCGAATCATAGTGTCCAAGGATTCTGGATCTTTGTTCCACTTGACAAGAATTTCCCTTTGTAAGGGTCTTGTGTGGAACTGAGCAAACGGAACTGCCTTGAAGGTCGATACCATCAGCCTAAGGCTCACATGCAAGTCTGCAGAGAGGACAGGTTGCTGGATAACAGCAAACGAATCACCCTCTGCAACTTTTGCAGCTTTTCCAGGGGGGAAGAAACACCCTCGCCGAAGCTGAGTCCAGAGTCAGGTGCAGATAATCCAGTTTTGAAAATGGAACCAGAGCTGATTTTTTTTTAAATTTATGTTCCAATTGAAATCTTGCAGAGTCTGTACAGTGATTGTCAACTCGCCCAACAGGACTGAATGTGAGTCTGCTCTTAAGAGGGGATCGTTTAGGTACCCCATTACTGCAATGCCCCATTGTCGCAGTAATGCCAATATCGGAGCCAATACTTTTGTGAGGACCCAGGAAGCGGAGGCGAGACCAAAGCGTAATGACACAAATTGATAATGCTCCTCTCCAACAGCAAAGCGATGAAAACGCTGGTGTCCAGCGTAAATATGGATGTGTAGATATGCGTCCTTGATATCAATGGAGGCCAAAAAGTCTCCTTGGTGTAGGGACGCCACTACCGTGTGAATGGACTCCATTCAAAACTTCTGTATCCGCACAAAGCGGTTCAGATCCTTGAGGTTCAGGTTTGGACGCACTTTGTCTTCCTTCCTGGGAACAGTGAACAGGTTTGAATAGAACACCTGAAAGCATTCCCGAGAAGGGAACCGGCACAATCACCCCTTGCGACAGCAGATCTTGTACCGCCTCTCATAGATCCCTTAACTGATCTGGAGATAGGCGTAGATTGGATGGTAAAAATCTGTCCGACGGTCGAGACCTGAATTCGAACTTGTAACCCGATTGGATCAGTTCGTATACCCATTTCGTATAAAGATTTCCCCCCACCCCAGTCTGTAGATCTGGATTGGCCTGCTCTCGACTTACCTGACCATATCTCCCCCCAGAAGACCTAAATGGCTTGTATCCTTTCTCGTGCATGCCAGAGGCACAAAAAGGACGCCTGTAGGCTGTAAAATAAGGCCCCTGTGATGACTTGCCCTTGGAGGATTGAGGAAGAAGAGTACTCTTCCCACCTGTAAGACCCTTGATCAGTTCATCCAATGGTCCCATGTAAAGGGGAGCTCAGATAGAGCCTTTTTTTGAAGCCTGAAGCACAGACCAACTTTTTAGCCCCACCACTGATACTCTGGCTACAAGAGGGGCCGCATCTAGCGACGCATCAAATATAAATCGTAGGGCTTGGACCATTTGGAGTTGTTCTGTTTCTAGGTCACTTTTTAGTAACTTTGCCTATTCCGTTATGGTCTGGAACACCAGAGTGATCACGAAGTTCGGTTTAAGTATTAAGGCTGCTATCACATGTAAGTGGTGTGACAGAGACTCAATCCGTCTATCCACAGGGTCTGTAAAGACTGGGGACTCCTCCATCGGGACCACAGTAGATGAGACTGGATGGTCCACCTTCGGTGGAACGGTCCATTTTGCAGATACCGTGTCCGTGAATGAATGGCGCCTCTTAAAAGGCTTCGGCACCACTAACATCTGTTTAAGGTGTCCCCATTGGTCAGAGAAAATTTTGTCAAAAAGTTCCAGACAAGGGAAAAAACTTGCCTGACTTCTGGGATTTGCGAGTGCCAAATGACACCCGCGTCCCTGACTCCCGAGTTTCCCGAACTGACACTAGAAGTGCCTCCACTAGCGCGCTTTCCCATGTGGCTGCAGATGAGGATAGGTCGTCCTCACCATTCAAGTGCGATGACGCAGAACCCTCAGGGTGACCTGTGTCCACGACGGCCATATCTACCACTATGTGACTGCTACAGTGCCAATCGGCGATGTGCAGACACAGGAAGATAGCTTAGATTTCCAAAGATGATAGAGCATATGTCTTTGGAAGTCTAGAGGCTCCTCCCACAGATATTCCCTTGCCGACGTGAATGTGCAAGGAAAGATCATATGACCTCTACACAAGACATACAAAATAAGGTAATTAGAGGCTTTGTTTTAATAAATGAGGACTTAAAGCATTATCTATTTAATTACAATCTATGGAAGATAACAAGGAATTATAGCCCATTGTAACCAGCCAATCAGTTCCAAAGCTGCAATACGAAACACTGCAGCCTAGAGGTACGACATCCCTAGAGGTACAGCAATCTTTGCAATTATCTCACTAAAGGTGAAACTCCTAGTGAAGTAAAACAATTTTCATTAGTGGGAGTTACTGTAATTTGACCGCAAACTCCTTGCAAAAGCTAAACTCTATGAGTAGACGATGAGAATTTTGGAAAATCCTGTCTAAAATAAAGTAAATTACTGTTGTATGTCAAGGATGAAATATCTGGTAGACTTTGGAATAGTAAGGCCATTTTAATAACATTAAATTAGAAAATAGTAGTCCCATGTGTAACTTTAACAGATTTTTGGAATGTGTGCTAAAAGAAAAATAGGCACGCAGGTTTATATTATATGTGCCCTTTAGTGCTGAATGTCCAAGCATCTAATAAAACTTTATACCAGCAAGTATATTGCAGACAGAATTGGTAGCCTTTGTATTCTTGCTGTCTGTGCAAGTAGTAAATACAAAATGACACCATGATACAGACGGGAATAGGGGGTAAACGAAGGACAGAAAGAGAAAAAAGTGTATTCACAAAGCACAGCATTTCACGAGGGATGACAAAACATTCTGATCAATAAAATCTCCCAGAGTACAACCTAATTTCAGAAACACACACTGTAAAAATGCCTTTAACTCTTCCATCCAAGAAACATAAAACCACCAATTGGTAATATGATGTAAACCACAATGGAAATAAAGGTAAGAAACATGAAAGAAACCACAGTCACTAAAAAAAAAAATAAATCAATCCTAATGTAGTTCTACAGTTCAAATGTGTTTTTAGAGGAAGTATTTTAGAATTGTATATGAATTACTATCCAATACAAGGGGTGGATGTGGTTATCTCGATCTGAAAGTAACATGGAAGTTCATACCTGTCCATAAAAATGATTTAAAGATCACAGGAAAAAAACTATTTAAAGAGACGAACAAGAACATTTTTTATATTTAAGTCGATTTACTTCTACCTAAATGGTGTTTTTCTGGGCAGCCAAGCAGTCAATGCAATATGTGTGCTTTACTCAAAAGTATGAAGAAAGCCATATATAGGCCTATGTGATCCCTTTTGCCTACCAAATTTTTCAAACTCAGAAACATCCTAGTGTGGTGGATGGAATTTCAGGAACATGACTAAACCCTCTAGAGATTTCCTTACAACTTTTGAACACCTTTATGTGTCCCCTTGACAAGACCAATTAATTGCATGCATTTGAATCACACTGTATAGATCCAGACCCTCGGTACCATGCCCTATCCTTCATTTACAGCTTGCACACTAGTCAAAGTAAAGACATCTCCATTTCTTTTAAATGCGAAAGGGACCTGGGCCAAAGTTTCTCCCATATTTTATTTTTTGTTTAACCACTTGCCTACAGTGCACTTTCACCCCCTTCCTGCCCAGACCGATTTTCAGCTTTTAGCGCTCTCACAGTTTGAATAACAATTACTCAGTCATGCAACACTGTACCCATAAAAAATTTGTGTCCTTTTTTTCACACAAATAGAGCTTTCTTTTGATGGTATTTAATCACTACTGGGTTTTTTATTTTTTGTGCTATAAATAAAAATAAACTGAAAATATTGTGAAAAAAAACGCATTTTTCTTTGTTTCTGTCATAAAATTTAGCAAATTAGTAATTTTACTTCACAAATTTTGGCCAAAATCTATACTGCTCCTTATCTTTGGTAAAAAATAACCCAAATAATTGTATATTATTTGGTCTTTATGAAAGTTATAGAGTCCACAAGTTATGGCGCTAATCATTGAAAATTGATCACACTTGATCACACCTGATGTACTGAAGGCCTATCTAATTTCTTGAGACACTAAAAAGTCAGGAAAGTACAAATACCCCCCAAATGACCCCTTTTTGCAAAGTAGACATTCCAAGGTATTTAATAAGGGGCATGATGAGTTTTTTGAAGTTGTAATTTTTTTCCACAATTCTTTGCAAAATGAAGATTTTTTTTTTTTTTTTTACAAATTGACGTATTAACAGGTTATTTCTCTCACACAGCATATGTATACTTGCAACTACACCCAAAACAGATTCTACTACTCCTCCTCAGTATGGCGATAACACATGTGTGAGACTTTTTCACAGCCTAGCAACATACAGAGGCCTAACATCCAAGTAGCACCGTCCGGCATTCTAGGAGAACAAATTACACATATAATTTCCTGACAGCCTATCACACTTTTGAAGGCCCTGGAGTACCAGGACAATGGAAACCCCCATAAAATGACCCCATTTTGGAAAGCAAACAGCCCAACGTATAATTTTTGAGGCATAATGAGTCTTTTGAATATGTCATTTTTTTTCCACAAGTTTTTGGAAAATGTGGAAAGAAAATGAAAACGCATTTTTTTTTACACAAAGCTGTCTATTTATGCAATATTTCTAACACACAGACACATAGATGGTTCTCCAAGACCATAGAGTCGAGTGAGGGCCATCTT
The DNA here is from genome assembly GCF_965119305.1 of Pelophylax lessonae. Lineage (NCBI taxonomy): Eukaryota > Metazoa > Chordata > Amphibia > Anura > Ranidae > Pelophylax > Pelophylax lessonae. The sequence goes on from NC_138768.1 coordinate 161,562,333, forward strand.
GCCCTCACTTGACATCCTGTCTCTGAGGATCCGGGACCGGATAGTTTTCCCCGCTGCCATCGGGTCCGGTAAGCTGGGAAAACTTCTGGGATGTGGCGGGAGGGGTGGGGGGCACCTCTTCCCCTGCACTGTAGGGGTAATTCTGCGGCAAATCCGCCACTGGGACAACCCTTATCTGAAAGCCAAGCGCCCGCTGTTTAAAAAAATACCGGGGTTATGGCAGCTATCTGCTGCCATAACCCCAGTATTTAGCTTTAAATGGCCGACGTATATAGTCGTTAGGCAGTCGCTAAGTGGTTGCATGTACAGTGCCTTGCGAAAGTATTCGCCCCCCCTTGAACTTTGCAACCTTTTACCACATTTCAGGCTTCAAACATAAAGATATAAAACTGTAATTTTTTTGTGAAGAATCAACAACAAGTGGGACACAATCATGAAGTGGAACAAAATTTATTGGATATTTTAAACTTTTTTAACAAATAAAAAACTGAAAAATTGGGCGTGCAAAATTATTCAGCCCCCTTAAGTTAATACTTTGTAGCGCCACCTTTTGCTGCGATTACAGCTGTAAGTCGCTTGGGGTATGTCTCTATCAGTTTTTCACATCGAGAGACTGAAATTTTTGCCCATTCCTCCTTGCAAAACAGCTCGAGCTCAGTGAGGTTGGATGGAGAGCGTTTGTGAACAGCAGTTTTCAGTTCTTTCCACAGATTCTCAATTAGATTCATGTTTGGACTTTGACTTGGCCATTCTAACACCTGGATATGTTTATTTGTGAACCATTCCATTGTAGATTTTGCTTTATGTTTTGGATCATTGTCTTGTTGGAAGACAAATCTCTGTCCCAGTCTCAGGTCTTTTGCAGACTCCATCAGGTTTCCTTCCAGAGTGGTCCTGTATTTGGCACCATCCATCTTCCCATCAATTTTAACCATCTTCCCTGTCCCTGCTGAAGAAAAGCAGGCCCAAACCATGATGCTGCCACCACCATGTTTGACAGTGGGGATGGTGTGTTCAGGGTGAGGAGCTGTGTTGCTTTTACGCCAAACATAACGTTTTGCATTGTTGCCAAAAAGTTTGATTTTGGTTTCATCTGACCAGAGCACCTTCTTCTACATGTTTGGTGTGTCTCCCAGGTGGCTTGTGGCAAACTTTAAACGACACTTTTTATGGATATCTTTAACAAATGCCTTTCTTCTTGCCACTCTTCCATAAAGGCCAGATTTGTGCAGTATACGACTGATTGTTGGCCTATGGACAGAGTCTCCCACCTCTGCAGTTCATCCAGAGTGATCATGGACTTCTTGGCTGCATCTCTGATCAGTCTTCTCCTTGTATGACCTGAAAGTTTAGAGGGACGGCCAGGTCTTCGTAGATTTGCAGTGGTCTGATACTCCTTCCATTTCAATATTATTGCTTGCACAGTGCTCCTTGGGATGTTTAAAGCTTGGGAAATGTTTTTGTATACAAATCCGGCTTTAAACTTCTCCACAACAGTATCTCAGACCTGCCTGGTGTGTTCCTTGTTCTTGATGATGCTCTCTGCGCTTTAAACGGACCTCTTGAGACTATCACAGTGCAGGTGCATTTATACGGAGACTTGATTACACACAGGTGCATTCTATTTATCATCATTAGTCATTTAGGTCAACATTGGATCATTCAGAGATCCTCACTGAACTTCTGGAGAGAGTTTGCTGCACTGAAAGTAAAGGGGCTGAATAATTTTGCCCGCCCAATTTTTTAGTTTTTTATTTGTTAACAAAGTTTGAAATATCCAATAAATTTCGTTCCACTTCATGATTGTGTCCCACTTGTTGTTGATTCTTCACAAAAAATTACAGTTTTATATCTTTATGTTTGGAAGCCTGAAATGTGGCAAAAGGTCGCAAAGTTCAAGGGTGCCGAATACTTTTGCAAGGCACTGTATATAGCAAAAATTGCACCCCAAAATACATTCTGCTACTCCTAAGTATGGCAATACCACACGTGTGAGACTTTTACATAGCCTGACCACATACAGAGGCCCAACATTCAAGTAGCACCGTCAGGCATTCTGAGAACATAAAATACACATCTAATTTCCTGACAACCTATCATTTTTGAAGGCCCCTCATATTTCTAACACATAGCATGTACATACCAAGAATTACACTACAAAATACATTCTATAAAGGAAAGTGTACGGGAATAGTCCGAGTCCATCTCCGATCCGCTACTATTAGCGATTTCAAATTCCGAATCGGATTCGGAATGGATTCGGATACTGATGACAGCTCCCCGGTGCTCTCATCAGTCATGGAGAGGACCTGAAGGGCCTCCTCGCTGCCGTACATCCTTTTTGACATGCTGGCTGTGATGGGCTGTACGAGGGTGACGGTTGACTGCGGATGATCACTGATGGGTGGCAGGTGACTGATAGGTGGTAGGTGACGGTCACTGATGGTGTGACAGATGACGATGACTGATGGGTTGACAGATGACGATGACTTGACAGGTGACGATGACTGATGGGTTGACAGGTGACGATGACTGATGGGCTGACAGGTGACGATGACTGATGGGGTGACAGGTGACGATGACTGATGGGGTGACAGATGACGATGACTGATGGGGTGACAGGTGACGATGATTGATGGGGTGACAGATGACGATCACTGATGGGGTGACAAGTGACGATGATTGATGGGGTGACAGATGGCAATGACTGATGGGGTGACAGGTGACGGTGATTGATGGGGTGACAGTGATTGATGGGGTGACAGGTGACGGGCGATGGTCACCAATGGGTGACAGGTGACGGGCGATGGTGCACGGTGGTACTGATGGCAGTCTCTGGTGACAGGTGCACTTTATGGGTGGCAATTTCTGGGCACTGATGAGGTGACTGTTGGGTGACAGGTGCAATTGGGGGGGGGGGGGGCTGAGGACTGTGTGGGGACAGGTGCTTGTGCTTTTACATTGCAGATCAGTAACTGACTGTTTCTGGCTCTGCTCTCCCCACACTGGAAACCGTGTGTGAGGGGAGAAGAGCTAGTAACAGTGAGCTACTGCTCTTTATTTACATTTGTGAACGGCTGTGAATGGATTCACAGCCGATCACATAGTAAACAGCCACTGTCAGTGGCTGTTTACTACTGCTAGTGACTAGCTGTGTTCCTAGGGAACACAGAGCCACCAACATGACCGCGCAGCGCTCTCCCGATCGCGCATGCGCGGTCTTCTTCTGGACTTTACTATTGTGGCTACTTTACTACTGTGTGAATAGTTCACAGCCAATCACGTGGGAAACAGCCATGCCCATTGGCTGTTTCCCCCATGCCGGTGACGCACTGTGTCTCGGGGACACACCGCCACCGACAGTGCAGGGCGGCACGCACACGATCGCACGCCTGCCTTGTCTGAATGGGCCGCCGTCATATGACGTCGGCCCAGAACAATGGCAGCACCGCTCCACCGTCATTTGACGGTGGGCGAGCGGCAAGTGGGTAAGGTGGTTGTAGCCATATTGGTGAACTTTTGACAGAAACAAGAGTACTGTCCATGATACATTTTTATATGTGCTAACATACAATTTTTAAGAACAAGCTTTAGTTTCGGGGTGTGTCCCCTTCACACCTTTACTACCTTAATGGAACTTAATGAAGGAGACATACCCGTAAAGCTTGTCTTGAAAAATTGTATGTTAATGCAATAAAAACAGCATTATGGGCCATATGGGACTTCAGGCAGTATGTAAAAATAAACACAATCAACTTTTCTAGAAGATAACTTGGCCGCTACCATTTTATTATTGTTTTAAAACAAGAAGAATTTTTTCACAAAACATCAATATTATTACAAATAAAAATTGAACATAAAGTTTCACTTACACAATGGCTCAGTGACTATGACTCAAGCCATACATTTTTATTGCAAGCTTAACAACCATCCCTTGAATATATCAAAATCCTTAAGCATATTGAATCAAAAATTCTTTAGCAGCTTAGTCATTAAAACTCAAGCTGAACAACTATTAACAACAAAAGTCCCCCTTGAAATATAATGGTAACCCTACTGCTTAATAATTTGCTACGACAGAAAAAGGGGTGAGAAGAAGGGGAGAACCACAGAGATGCCTCCTGAGGCGATTGAGCTCTTGCGGTCAGAACCCCCTTTATATAGCTCCCTAAAACCTTCCAGAATTTCCAGGAGGTCATGTGACCTCCAGAAATTACTCCCACCAATCAGCTGACCTTCCAGAAGGCTGTGTGGGGAGCCCTGAAACCTACTCACAACAAGGATCCCTTGAAGGGGGGGGGGCTTGAAACCTATAGCCCCCTTACTCAATCAAAGAAGCCTTAAAACCTCTAAACTGCCACAGTCCCAAAGGGATGAGGGGTCTTAAAATAGGCATTTCCCTTTTCCCTCATGGGATTGCAGGCAGTATGCAAAAATAAATAAACACAAGTAATTTTCTGGAACTTGACACAGCCATTTTATTATTGGCTTAAAACAAGAATAAGTTATTCACAAAACATTAATATTAAAATAATTAAAAGTTTATCTTAAAATATTTTACTTAAACACTGGCTCAGTCACTATGACTCAAGTCATGCAATTTTTTTACAAGCTTAACAACATCCCAAAAGACAAGTGGTAAAGTCACCTGTCATCAAACCCCCTGCGCCACAGCCAGTTCTATGAAGGTTGCGAGGTCAGCATTAAAAATGTCCAAAGCTACATCGGAAAGGTGTACAGACTAGGTAGTGTACCTTCCAGTTCAGTGTGTCTAAAAGAAAGACCAGTCACTGAGGACATTAATTTTAAATTGCCTTATTTAAACACTTTCTAATTTTTTTCTAATGGCCTCAAATATGGTGATTTAAGCCAGTGCAATCTTGAAATAATTTCAGAGAAGGAAATTACAGTTTTTGGAAGGGACAAATGAAAACGATTAATGTCTTCCTTAATGCGAAAGAGTAAGTCTAGTGTTTTTCCCTGTCTGATATTTAATTCAAGATGAAGGAGCAGAATATCTGGAACAGGCCAACCTTGACATAGTCTTCCAATTTCAAAAAACAAATCTGACCAGACCTTTCCCCGTCTACCACTCCAAAAAACGTCAAAATTACCCATATTAAAACCTAAATTAGTAGAATGTACCCTTCTGGAAGCCAGCTAATGTGCACAGTAGACAAAGGAATGGCCAATAATCCAGACTGTGCTTGTGTTGTGAAACCTTAAATAATTTAGAAAGAAGTATTAGGACGAATATATAACTTAAAACAATTTGATTTCTATATGCACACTTTTTTGATAATATGATCTTCTAGACCTGGCCTGGATGCCTCTGTGGCTGCCCCTATTGTAAAAGAATGAGAAGATAATCCCAAATGTTCAAGCTGCAATGTTTTTTTACATTTCTGAAGGACACTATTAAATTCAGATTTAGTGAGCTGGGTACCATTAGCATGGATAAAACATTGATCGCTGCAACCCAGTCTAATTTGGAAATATTCTTTAACCAAATGTACAGGACAAATGTAAGAACCTTGGAAGTCATGCAACTTAACCTAAGTACCCTTGCCTAATTTATCCGCTTTTGATTTTTTATTAAACAGCTTAAGACATTTTTCGCCAATAACCTACTCTTTTGCTTTGATACCTGTGTTACCTTTTTTTGTTGACTGATACCAACTCCAAAATTTCATAATGCCGCAAAGAAGGCAACAAAAAAAAAATGAAACGCTCTGAATGAATCTGCTTCAAAATCGGAATAACATTTGGTAGGTATGCAGAGCTGTTTCAAAATATCTGGAGTAACTGATTGTCTGGAATCAGTGCACAAAGTGTTTTCTTATAACCTCTAAGAGCCTGCCAAACAGAAAAAAGGCTAAAACAAGAAGGCATACATATTATTAAATTTTAGAAAAAAGGACACCCCAGAAATATTTTTATAAACAATGGACCATGAATAACCTTGATTCAAAAGTAAATTTAAAAACAATAAAACTAAACCTTTAGAAAAAAAAATGTCCCTCGACTGATCCCAAGAAAAAAATCCATAGGAACCAATCGGACTGGTATCCTGCCCATTCGGAAGGAGGCAAAGACCTTTTTATATTTTCAGTAACTTTTGTAGCGCCCCCCCCCCCCAACCTCTGGTGGTGACCCCCAAAGACAGGGAGGGCCAACATCCCTCCTCAGGGTGCAGATTACTAGGCATGGTGGGTGGTGAACAAAATAGAAAGATGGGCGCCAGTCACTTTCATGCTTAAACAGAGAGAGCAGGAACAAAATGGGAGAGAGGGGTAGGGCACAGGACACCCTTAGTGAAAAAAGGCAGATTGGCAGACTCTTTAGACAAAAATGTAGAATAGGCAGACAGCAGTACAGAAAAAGAGCTTTGGACTAACCAGGGAGGCAACTCCTCTCCCCTGGGTCCAGTCTCCTGTAGCAATCTGTATGGCAATAGTACGCAACTCACAGAAGGTGCAGGAATTCTGTGGATGATTCCATCTTGACACTTTCCCAGGCTCTCCAACACATGGCAGAGTCACCTCTGGTACTTCATCTCAGGTCTCCATCCTTTCCTTCATGCTTCCAGGCAGTGTGCAGGCTCTCTCTTCCAGAGCCCTGAGCACATGGTTAGGCCTCAGACTTCAGGCCTACCCAGCAGCAGCTATTCCTCACACACCCACCCAGACAGGGGTCTGGGTGGTAGGAGACAGATCACCTGACTTCCTCCAAATAAATAGCCTCTCCCCTACAAGTGTGACTGGCTGAGGGAAACATACATATTCATAACCCGACTCACTCAGGTAACACTGCCACCTACGGACAGACGGTAGAAGTACAGCCAAACCAGGATTAAGAGGGAAATCCAATGACCACAAAGACCATAAATCAGCCAGGCTAGCTACCACCTAGCACAACTAAATTTACTAGCAACCCTGCTTAGGACAAGGGTGCTACATTTGGTTTAAATTAGGTCCCACATGCGAAAAGGGCAAACTGGGCACATCGGGTCTGCCTCTGGTAGTAGCTGGAAAAAAGCGAGATAAAGAATCCACCAATACATTATCTTTACGAAGAATATGCTTGGCATTTAGCTATAAATAAAATGAAAACATCTATATACCAAATATCGCAGAAAGACAATGCCTGGTAGAGACTTTAATGAGAGACAGCTGATGGCGTAAAAGATGCCTTTGTTATCTGTGTTTAAAAGTATGCGCCTATTTCTGAAACTTTCTCCCCATAATTGAATACCTACTCTGATGGGAAAAAGTTCCAGAAGCACTATATTTTTTGAATAACCCTTGCATTTCCATGTCTCATATCAGGGGGCAGCGCACCAGTGTGTTTTTTTCCAAATTGCTGAGAAACTCAGCGAGTCAGCAGCATCAGTGAAAAGGAAAACATTTTGATCTAAAATAAACTCCTGTTGCCAAACTGGCCTGCCATTAAAATTGTTAAAAATTGGTTCCAAACAAACATGTCTTCTGGCATGTCATGGGAAACCGGCACATGAAAATATGGAAATTTTAAGCCCTCGATAGCCATACATAACCTTAAATCAATACATTTTTATTATTTCTGTTTAACTAAGAAAATAAGAAACTTAACTAACTAAAAACTAAAAAAATTAAGAAAAGACCAAAAACTTGTGCCTCTTATTTTCACTGTTGCTGTTACTAATATCAACATTTACACTCCCTGGCATCTCTTCTTTCCTCTCCTTTCCCTCCTTACATTTTCAAAATGGAAAACAATTACTCCCTTAAGTCCAAAAACATTTTTTCTTTTTGAATAGAACTCTCTGTGACCTCTTTTTCAAAATTTGGGTTTGTACTCACTGTCTAGCATTTCCACATTTTCACACAGAGTCTAATGAACTGCCTGATATTGACAAGCGCATCCCACAAGGAGGGATGGGCTTCGATGCAGAATCAATCATTGGCCCTCAGGGGCATTATTTAGGTAATGAATGTTACATTCGTCAAACATTCACTGGTGGTGATTCTGCACTGTAATTTAAAACACATGTATCAGCAAGATTCGGTTTCAGTTTATGTTTGAAAAATGTCAGATTAAGTGTTTTAGAACTTTTCCCCTCAGACTGGCATCTTTTAATGGCACTTGTAATTGCATACAGCACGCACAAGGTACAGTAATATGCCCTGAGCACAGACAGTCGGCTTTTCTGGGTATATGTTTGTGCACGTTCTTTACCCAAGTACCAGCACATACCAGCATACAGCCACATCTTTTAATTCCTGTCTATGGGCAGCTAAACACATCAGCTGTGGGTCCCAGGGAAGTTTTTATGGAGGTTCTGGACACTCATGCACATTGTATAGCTCCTTTGATGCCACGTGCATGAGCCGAACAGCTTTGGAACACTTGTTGAATGTTTACATTAGAAAGCTTGCATACTGCCATGGTTATTTTCTCATAAAACCCAATGCCTGTGTTGTGAAGTTTGAAAATAAATTTATTTACAATGCTTGAACATACAGAGATGAATGAAAAATAGTTTTAAAGAGCTTTTACAGCTTGTTCAGAATATGTATATGCTCTAGTATGCATAAGTTCAGCACAGGTTCACTTTAATATAGCAATATTTACAAACCAGGCGCTCCTGGGATGCTTGTAGGGTGTAGGGATAGAAGTAAGCCTGTGAGGCTCCCCAGTGGTTGTTCCGCTGTTAGCCAACTAATGGCTCAGTAAAGAGATTCGCACCCAGGGCAGCCATAGGAAAAATTCCAGTCCAGAAGTGAAAGCAATAATCACAAATCTGGCGCTCCTGGGGTGCCTTTTGGGTGGAGGGATAGAAATAAGCCTGTGAGGCTCCCCAGCGGTTTTTCTGCTGCTAGCCAATGAGCATAGAAAGGGTGCTGATATGGATAAAAGTACATGAGGAAGCGCATAGCGCGAAACATGTAGTCATGGCAACCATATAGCTTGTGGTCCACCCTGGTTCCTGGTACTTCCCCGCAAGTGGCGCCTGTCCGGCTGATGTCACCGCTACGGAACTACAGCAGAGTCCTTTTATCCCTATGCCGGCTGATTTCCGGCTTTGTCCACACACTGCTCAGCGGTCCTGGGAGACTGACCTCCTCGCACTCGTGTTGCTTGCTGCCAGGTGCCCTTGTCCACTCCAGCCCAGGGGGATGTAAGCATTTTATGTACTTTGTTTTTCGGTTATCAATACCAATAAAGTGTTAACCCTTCCTATACTGGATGTTCACCTGACTTCCTTATCCATTGCATCCCGGTGTGGTTCATGCGCTGCCTTCCTCATGTACTTTCACTTTAATATAGAGCTGTCAAAACAAGAGAATATTAAATTGTCTAGTTTGGGAATTATGAAGCATATGCATTAAAGGCCATCCCCTCTAGTCATCGGTTCACAGTTGTAACAGGTTAAATTTAAAAATGTAGACAGCTCAACCACTAGAAACTATATAAAGGTTTTATTGAGACCAGAAATGTAGTTCTTGTTAACTAAATCCTAGTTTGCCGGCTGCTTTAGTTTTCTTCTTTTTTTTTTTTTCAAGCTTTGAATAATTTTAACAAATACAAAAATACCTGTTGATTTTGCCAAAAATGCAGTGTCCTTGTTACTTTTTGTAAGCATAACCAAAGATTTTGCATCCTATCTTCTGTCTAGCTTCCAGTTGTCCTGTCCCCATGTAATGAAAATGAAGAGATATGGACATGTTTGTAGTCAGCCTAGGCCTTAGAGTAACAACCAAGGCTCCCTCTTTGGACACAGTGGAGGAGTAACATAGCCCCCCCCCCCTATCCATCAGGGACAGGGAGCGTGTTATTTGCAGGATTACCAGATAAAAATAAAGCAAAAGAAGCATGAAAAAAATAAAACAAATACAGTATAGCCACCATACTAAGGACTAATAAACTGCAATATAATAATTTTTTTTTTTGATTTAAGATATACTTTATAGCATGTGGCAATTCCTGTGCTGTATATCGGCTCTATATATGAACATATAACTATTTATTAGTGGATGAACATAGGTGTCAATATATAAATATAAATGGAGATTTCAATAGAAGGAAAGTGGCGATTTGCCACTCAAATGCTAATGATCATTTGGTGCTTAATAGAGCAGCATTGATTTTGTAACACAATTATTCTGTCTCTTTCCTCATCTACCCTGGATATTGGATTATATTTATGACAGAGCACACTGAGCTGAATGGGGGAAAATACACTGGTGGTTGCTTAGCTTAAAGTGTACTTGTCATTAAGCAATGGAAAGAAAGTTTATTATTAATACTACAGCCTGAGGCAAAGCTGGCATATATGGTGCGGTTACTGTCAAACATGACATTCACATGAAATGTCATTCTTACACTTAAACCTTGTTCCTAGAAAATGCATGCAGCATATGTAAATGAGCTGATCTATGTAAATATGTGCTCTGTACTAGGGACGTGCACATTTATGTGCACAAATCAGCAAATCTAGGCACCCGCAATTTGATAAGCATGATTCGTTCAAGTGAACTGGTAATGTGGTCCAAATCAACCACTCCCTTCCCAATGTGAAGGGTGCATATTGGGGGCCCCCACAGAGTCTCTTAAGTGGCAATACTTCCATAATGTAGGTACTATACTTTATACACTATGCTTTAGCACCAAATTTGAAATAAAATACCACTTTTTAGGTTTCTGATCTCACAGGGTTTGGGATTCTGTCATTATAAATCCCAGTAGCCAAAGAGGGGGATTCCCCACGGGGGGGGGGGGGGGAGGGGGGATATTGCCTCTCTGCAATAATAAACTGTATGCACATGTAATACAACAAAGATGCAGCATATACTTAAAAAGAAGCTCCAGGCTCCCCCTAAAAAAATAAGGTCAGCAGCAGCTACAAATGCTGTATAAACATAGCATTAAACTCCAAAAGGCTGCAGGTTTGGCGCAAGGGGTCTAGGTTTATCTAGTCCCCAAAATATGAATATGGTCTCTGTTAAACGAAAAACATCTATCAAGAAAATACGGAAGCTGCAATGGCTGACCTTGTTGTCTGATAGTCATGCTAGCTCAATGGCTTCACTCACCTGGAATGAATATGCAGATTAGGAACCCTGACTTTGCTCTCACTTTCTAATTGGCATGCTTGCTCCATGCCAATGCCACAGATAGCATGGCATCTATTCCTTTATTAAAAAAAAATATATATATATATATATACACACACAGTATCTCACAAAAGTGAGTACACACCTCACATTTTTGTAAATATTTTATTATATATTTTCATGTGAAAACACAACAGAAATGACACTTTGCTACAATTTAAAATATTGAGTGTACAGCATTTAACAGTATAACAGTGTACATTTGCTGTCCCCTCAAAATAACTCAACATACAGCCATCAATGTCTAAACTGCTGGCAATAAAAGTGAGTACACCCCTAAGTGCAAATGTCCAAATTGGCCCAAAGTGCAATAATTTGTATAGCCACCATTATTTTCAAGCACTGCCTTAACCTTCTTGGGCATGGAGTTCACCAGAGCTTCACAGGTTGCCACTGGAGTCCTCTTCCACTCCTCCATGACGACATCATGGAGCTGGTGGATGTTAGAGACCTTGCGCTCCTCCACCTTACGTTTGAGGATGCCCCAGAGATGCTCAATAGAGTTTAGGTCTGGAGACATGCTTGGCCAGTCCATCACCTTTACCCTCAGCTTGTTTAGCAAGGCAGTGGTCGTCTTGGAGGTGTGTTTGGGGTCGTTATCATGTTGGAATACTGACCTGCAGCCGCCCCAGTCTCCGAAGGGAGGGGATCATGCTCTGCTTTAGTATGTCACAGTACATGTTGGCATTCATGGTTCCCTCAATGAACTGTAGCTCCTCGGTGCCGGCAGCACTCATGCAGCCCCAGACCATGACACTCCCAACACCATGCTTGACTGTAGGCAAGACACACTTGTCTTTGTACACCTCACCTGGTTGCTGCCACACACACTTGACATCATCTGAACCAAATACATTTATCTTGGTCTCATCAGACTACAGGACATGGTTCCAGTAATCCATGTCCTTAGTCTGGTTGTCTTCAGCAAACTGTTTGCGGGCTTTCCTGTGCATCATCTTTAGAAGAGGCGTCCTTCTGGGATGACAGCCATGCAGACCAATTTGATGCAGTGTGCGGCGTATGGTCTGAGCACAGACAGGCTGACCCCCACAACTTCAACCTCTGCTGCAATGCTGGCAGCAGTCATACGTCTATTTCCCAAAGACAACCTCTGGATATGACGCTGAGCACGTGCACTCAACTTCTATGGTCGACCATGAAGAGGCTTGTTCTGAGTGGAGCCTGTCCTGCTATATGGTCTTGGCCACCATGCTGCAGCTCAGTTTCAGGGTCTTGGCAATCTTCTTGTAGCCTAGGCCATCTTTACATAGAGCAACAATTCTTTTTTCAGATCCTCAGAGAGTTCTTTGTCATGAGAGCGATAACACCAAATTTAACATACCTGCTCCCCATTCACACCTGAGACCTTGTAACACTAACGAGTCACATGACACCAGGGAGGGGAAATGGTTAATTGGGCCCAATTTGTACATTTTCACTTAGGGGTGTACTCACTTTTGTTGCCTGCGGTTTAGCCATTATTGGCTGTGTGTTGGGTTATTTTGAGGGGACAGCAAATTTACATTTTATACAAGCTGTACACTCGCTACTTTATACTCCCCACATACTCGCCCCCTGTCTGGGACCTCCTGAAGACTGGCAATGGTCAAGCCTGGGACCAGTGCTCTTCACCCTCGATCCAGCATTGCTTAGAACTCATCACTGTCCCACACCATGTTGCCAGCAGTAATATTCCTCCCTGTACTATGCTGCTGAGGGTAAGAGTTTTATGTGTCTAATGCTGTTTAGATGTCGGGCCAGTGACACTGTGTTACTTTCTTCAAAATATCTAAAAGGAGGTGTGCTCACAGCTCTACAATTGTATCAGACCACCTCAGTTCAGTCAGTTTGCAGAAAAAAAGCACAGTGTCACTGCTTCAGTAACGTATCAGCATCCGGCATATAAAACTCCTATCCTGCACTTCAGCAGCACAGTGCACACCACCTTACTCCTACCCAACTAAACCAAACCCCTCACCCCCTGCAAAATGTCTAGCACCCACTTCACCAATCCCGGTCAAAGCCCCTGACACCCACCTGAAAGCACCCTTCACCCTCTTGATCAAAGCCCCTGGCACTCTTCTAATCCCCCTTCACCACAGTGCATTCCATGATAATCACCACTCAGTGTAGCACCTACCACTAACTTTACCCCTCCTAACCCCTGGTTACTCACAGCGCCTCTAAAGTGTATCTATGGTCAAAATGTAGAATTGTATATTCATTTCCACATTGTATTTTAGTTATTTCTAGCCTACTCCTATTAGCCTGAACAATCTTGAAGTTTGTAAACTTACTTTGTGAAGATCCCAGAACATTTACTTCCTTGAATTCTGTGACACATAATTACTATGCCCTGTGAGTATGCACTATTGTGTCACACATTTCGCAGAGCCTGCCTTCTTCTACAGAAGTGCTGAGAGGAGGAGCTTTAGGAAGCACAGCCAGTAGAAGAATCACTGCTTTCAGGAATCAAGGTACCATGGGGTATGTAGTCCTTGGAAATTGAAAGTAAAAAGCAGAGGAGAAGCTGCATAGCACACAGAAAATCCAGGACATTGCTGAAAGAAATGGCTGATAGACAGCACACAAAACATGAAGATATTTTAAGTAAGTTTATTTTGGATTGTCAAAAATAAGTATTGTTTGTATTACTATTACCTTACTGATGGTATAAAATCAAAGTTTATGCTGTGACTATCTTTTAGGCCAAGGGTGCTTAACCTTTTGGAGAGCGAGGGCCACTTAAGTGATTTGGTAATGGGTCCCGGGCCACAATAAAATAAAATGGTTCAAAATCTCAATTTTTTTTATTTTGAATAGCATAATGAACATTTTCTTCCTGCAGTCATGGGATGTCAGCGGGAGGGAGAGGAGGATAAGCCAGCTTTGAGCCATTGCAGGAGGAAAATGGAGGGGATCAGTTCCTGTATATGCCACCACTGCTGCCCCTCCTGTCCAAGTGTAAAACAGAATGTGACAGGGAGACTGTATGGGCTCCCTGGAACATAGGGTGAGATCACCATTGTGACCCCTGATCTCAACTATGGGGTCTTACAACCCCCAAAACCACAAATGTAAACAAGCCCTTACTGTCCTGAGCCTCCTATAAGGCTGCTTTCACACTGATGCACTACGGTTTACCTGGGTGTAGTGCACTTTCTGAAAGCGCACCTGAACTTGGTGTGCTTTCAGAACGTGCCCCACACCCGCAAGATATAATAGAAGTCTATGGCAAAGCACAGCTAACCAGCAGGAAAGCCGCAGGGGAACTGCACTGCACACGCGGATCAGTGTGAAAGCAGCCTAATAGTTGTTAACTCTTTTATATGTACTAATATGCCCATTGCAGAAGTGCAGTGTATGTGTTGTTTAATACACTGAGCTTATTTTCCTCCTCTAGCTTCCGCTGGCATCACTCTCCAAGCTGCTAGAAAGGACCCAGGTGAAGTGCACTTGGTACTACTCCAGCTGGAACAGGAGGCAGTGCAACAGGGGAGGCTCAATGCACTTTAATGCTCTGGGATGGCGGGTCGGCAAGCCAAGATATTGATCAATGGCTTGCCAACTGCAGACACGCGCTTCCCTGGTTTGACGGGCTCTGAGGGCCACATAATGCCCCCGAGCCACAGGCTGAGCACCCCTGCTTTAGGCCATAAGTAACAATACAATGCATACTTCTCAACTTTTTGACATAAGAAAGAGGGAAGTAACAAATGCAATAATTCAGTCTTGGTATAGCATTACATCTTGATAGGTAAACAGCACCTTTTTTAACCACTTAAGCCCTGGAGGATATGGCTGCCCAAAGACCAGGCCCTATTTTGCGATTCGCACTGCGTGACTTTAACAGACAATTGCGCGGTCGTGCAACGCTGTACCCAAATGAAATTGACGTCCTTTTTTCCCACTAACAGAGCTTTCTTTAGGTAGCATTTGATCACCTGTGCGATTTTTACTTTTTGCGCTATAAACAAAAAAAGAGCGACAATTTTGAAAAAATAACAATATTTTTCAAAATTTTATATGAAATTCCCCCCCAAAAAATGTAAAATCAACATTTTTTAACATTTTAGGCCAAATTGTTTTCTGCTACATATGTTTTGTAAAAAAAATCGCAATAAGTGTATTTTGATTGGTTTGCGCAAAAGTTATTGCGTTTACTAACTAAGGGAAAGATTTTTGTCATTTTTATAGTTTGTTTTTTTAACGAGTAATGGCGGTGATCTGCGATTTTTTTTGCGGGACTGCGACATTGCGGCGGACAGATCGGACCCTTGACTGACATTTTTGACACTTTTGGGGGTACCAGTGACATTACTACAGTAATCAGTGCTATAAATATGCACTGTTACTGTAAAAATGACACTGGCAGGGAAGGGGTTAACTTTATTGGTGATGCAGGGGTTAAGTGTGTCCCTAGGGGCGTGCTTCTAACTGTAAAGGGGTGTGGCTAGTGATGTAACCACAGAGACATACGATCCTACATAGCAGGATCGTATGATCTCTGCAGTTAGATCAGGGAGAATGACAGGCGGCTTTGTTTACATTAGCCACCTGCCTTTCTCCCTCTGCACCAGGAGATCGCGAGTGACCGGCAGACATCGGGTCCGCCGGTCACACGTGGGACATGTCAGGGAACAAGCAGGGGTGGGAGCGCGCCTCCGGCGGCCACGGGAGCCCCCTAGAGGCTCTCAGGCTAGCGACGTAGTACTACGTCACTTTGCCTGTACGGGGCGGACTGCCGCAATAAATATACTGTGGGCGGTCGGCAAGTGGTTAAAAGGTCTATACATCAAACCAAAAATAAGGACAAATGAAGAGGAAAGAGTCAGAGGGATTATATTCAAAAGAGGAACAGTCCCTCCAATTAAAGGACAGCTAAAAGGTATGGCAAAGTAAAAATATAAAAACAACACCTTAATACAAGAAAGCAAAAATATTCAAATAAAACAGTAACTTGATTTGCTGGCTTAACTCAGTTTGATTTATTGCCTACAAAAAAAAAATATATATATTTGAGAGTACCCTGCTATCAATGCCTTCTGTGAATAAAAGGACAACTGGGATCAGACTTAGAAGCTTCCCATTATCCATTGATGGAATTAAATTATAGGTAAAGTCTCCTTCATCATTTACTGATCTTCAATTTTTAATCTGAAACGGATTGCAAACTTATTAAAATCTGTCCTCCTGGAGCTTAGTGATCGCCTGTAAATCCTTTCTCTTTCTCTTCTCTTCATTCTTTCTCTTATTTCTTCCCTTTCTCCATTCCCTCATACAATTTCTAACTTTTTTCTGATTCTGGTTTCTACAAGTTTAATAGTGGGCTTTAAGGTTACCCCAAACCTAGTTTAAATTTTAAAATGAGTCTTTATTATGGCTTAACGTTAGCAAATTGGATTCTATTGCACAAGAGTCCATTTGCGGGATTCTTTCTTTTTGCAGAGGGCCTCACCTATGTTTTTTACTATCATATAAGCATAATAGTCCTGAACTGTTATAAGTGTTAGTACCAACATGGCTATGCTCATAGTGAATAATCCTCTTCGATAAGTGAGTTCTAGGTATCTCACGCACCTTCACCTTGTTCTCTAAGCAGAGATGGTCGTGGATAGTAATTCTAATTTGGTATAGTGCAATTAACAGAATGTAATGACTTGACAGCCAGTGTTATAACACTGTTATTTAACTTATATCTGTGTTCTTAAGAACCGTATTATCTATATAAATGTCTCTTCAATAAAACTTATTACAAAAAAAAAAAAAAATCTTTCCTCCTGTGTTCAGTTTCCTTCATGAACACTATCTGCTATATGAGTCTGCACAGAACCTCCAGAGAATTCTTCAGAGGCAGGCATTTAAAAGAAAAGAAGAAGTGGTCAACTGACTCTAGAATGAAGAGGGGTAAGTGTATAGTTGCCAACAGGGCCGGGCCTACTATGGGTCCCAGTAGGTCCATTGGACCCAGGTGGCAGTTTGAGCAGGGGCGGCTGGAAATGAAGTGTGTAAGAATCCAGCCTCCTCCAACATAGTGTCTGTCACGGATGGATGGTATCACCTGACCTCATCTCATGTGTACTGTGCATTTCTGGGGAGTGGCTGAGCAAGACGAGCGGCAATGGTTTGGAGCGGCGTGGGGTGGGCATGGCTTGTGGGGCAGAGCCAGAGCAGTGCATGGGTTAGGGAGAGGGGCGGAGAAGGTTTCCTGTTGGGAAGGGGCACATCATCATCACAGACATACAGCATAGCAGCACTGTGCATAGCACAGCACAAGTACCTGCTCATCACAGGCAGTGCTGCAAGACAAAATAAGAGGCTCGACTCAGGCACCACTTTGCCAGCTGGTGAGTTGTATTCTCATAGTGAATGTAAGTGGCTGGCTGGCCTGGTTTAATTGGTTTCTCTCTATGTATGTTGTTTACTCAGTGCAAGTCTCTTCCACTTGCTGACCGATCAGTGCCATCACAGTGCCCCATCAGTGCAAATACAGTGCCATCAGTGCCCCATCAGTGCCATCAGTGTCAATACAATGCCCCATCAGTGCAATTACAGTGCAATCAGTGTCAATACTATGTAACTATGTAATACAGTGCCCCATCAGTGCAATCACAGTACCATCAGTGCCATCAGTGCCCTAATAGTGCAATCTCAATGCCATCAGCGTTAATACATTGCCCCATCGGTGCAGTCACAGTGCCATCAATGCCCTATTAGTGCCATCAGAGCCATCACAGTGTGATCAGTGCCTCATTAGTGCCGATACAGTTCCATCAGTGTCAATACAGTACCCCATCAGTGCATTAACAGTTTCATGAGTGTCAATACAGTGCCCCATTAGTGCAATCACTGTGCCATCAGTGCCCCATCAGTGCCATCACAGTGTCATCAGTGCACCATTAGTGCAATCACAGTGCCATCAGTGTCAATACAGTGCCCCATCAGTGCAATCACAGTGCCATTAATGCCCATCAGTGCAATAACAGTGCCACCAATGCCCCATCAGTGCAATTACAGTGCCAGCAGTGCAATCACAGTTCCCCATCAGTGGCATAACATTGTGTCATCACAGTGCCCCATCCGTGTCAATACAGTGCTCCATCAGTGCAATCACAGTGTTATTAGTGCCCCATCAGTGCAGTCACAGTGCCATCAGTGCAATCACTGTGACTCATCAGTGCCATCACAGTGTCCCATCAGTGCCATTACAGTGCCCCATCAGTGTCAATACAATGCCCATCAGTGCCCCATTAGTGCCAATATAGTGCCCCATCAGTGCCATCAGTGTTAATACAGTTCCTCATCAGTGCAATAACAGTGCCATCAGTGCCCCATCAGTGCAATCACAATGTCCATCAGTGCAATTGCAGTGCCATCAATGCAATCACAGTGCCCTATCAGTGGCATCATAGTCCACCATCAGTTCCATCACAGTGCACTCACTGCGCCATCAGTGAAATCACAGTGCCCCATCAGTGCAATTACGGTGTCCCATCAGTGCAATCACAGTGCCACAACAGTGCAAATACAGTGCTCCATCAGTGCAATCACAGTGCTGACAGTGCCCCATCAGTGCAATAACAGTGCCCCATCAGTGTCATCACAGTGCCACTATGGTTCCACTACAGTGCCACATCAGCGTCAATACAGTGCCCCATCAGTGCCACTACAGTGCTTGCTACCAGTGCCACCACAGTGCTAATCAGTGCCACTACAGTGCTAATCAGTGCCCCATCAGTGACACCGCAGTTCCCCTTCAGTGTCAATACAGTGCTCCATCAGTGCCATCACAGTGTTACTACAGTGCCCCACCAATGCCACCACAGTGCCCCATCAGTGCCATCACAGTGCCCCATCAGTGCAAATACAGTGCCGCATCTGATCCATCACAGTGCCCCATCAGTGTAAATTACACTGCCATCACAGTGCCAATAAAGTGCCCTATCAGTGACATCACAGTGCTAGCAGTGCCACTACAGTGCCCCATCAGTGCCACTACAGTGCCAATCAATGCCCCTACAAAGCCATTAGTGCCCAACAGTGCCATTACAGTGATCATCAGTGCCACTACCCTGCTCATCAGTGCCACTACAGTGCTCATCAGTGCCCATCAGTGCCACTACAGTGCACATCAGTGAGTGCTCATCAGTGCCACCCTATTAGTGAATCCTCATCAGCCCCCGTCAGTTACGTAAAAATGTACAATAAATGCATTTTCATTTTCTTTCCACATTTTCCAAAAACTTGTGGGAAAAATGACATGTTCATGTTCAAAATACTCATTATGCCTCATAGATTATATGTTGAGCTGTTTACTTTCCAAAGTGGGGTCATTTTGTGGGCGTTTCCATTGTCCCGGTGCTCCAGGGCCTTCAGGAAATTATATTTGACAGCACTGAAGAAATGACACTTTGCTACAATGTAAAGTAGTGAGTGTACAGCTTGTATAACAGTGTACATTTGCTGTCCCCTCAAAATAAATCCACACACAGTCATTAATGTCTAAACCGCTGGCAACAAAAGTGAGTACACCTGTAAGTGAAAATTCCAAATTGGGCCCAAAGTGTCAATATTTTGTGTGGCCACCATTATTTTCTAGCACTGCCTTAACCCTTTTGGGCATGGAGTTCATCAGAGCTTCACATGTTGCCACTGGAGTCCTCTTCCACTCCTCCATGATGACATCACAGAGCTGGTAGATGTTAGAGAACTTGCGCTCCTCCACCTTCCGTTTGAGGATGCCCCACAGATGCTCAATAGGGTTTAGTATGAGTTCACCAGAGCTTCATATCAGTCCTGAAGCTCTGTGAATATCTAGCTGTGTGGGTGTCTTCCCTGCGGTTCAGTGGGGACCCAGGCTGGCCAGGTACAATTAAAGGGCAGGAGCTGTGATAGCTGCTGCGTGCTGCTCCACTCCAGCTCGGGTTTCCCTTCAAAAGTAAAAGGAGGAATTGATCTGAGATCACTTCCTTTCAGTACTGCAAAGAGCAAATTTCAGGACTGCCCCTTACTACCTGCAATCACTGCTCAGTTTGCACTAGCAGATATCTGAAGTTCCACTGGGACCTTTGATAAGCTTGAGTGCCGTGCAAAGGCATCTTAAGTTTCTGACTTCTGCAGTTTAGTATTTAAACTATTTATATAAGGCTCTGCAAAGCACTGAGTCAATATTTGCAGCCAAGAAGGCACGCAAAGCACTGATTTGAGGCGATTGACATATAGTTGAGTGCACTATTATTGTTGTTCTTGTCTGTTGTTCATGACAAACTCTTTTGGAATATATTTAAACTATTTAAGCTATATATATATAAAAAAAGTTATATAAAACAAAATGTGGTTTGGATTGAACATGTTATATAATTTTGCATATAGACAAGGTGCCGTTGCATGTAAATCTGACTTCCTGATAAATGTAATTCTAGTTTTGATTATCATGAAAGAAAATAATAGATGTGGGGGCCTTTTGGTGGGCGTGATTTTTTTAGGGGGGAGGTGTGGCAGCATTTTATTCTTGGATCCAGGCAGCAGAATGTCTTGGGCCAGCCCTGGTTGCCAACATTTAAAATTAATTAGAAGGGGCACCTATACAGTAAAAGAAAAATATGTCATGCTAAAGTGTCCCACTCATTGAGTGCATAATAGCGTGTGTCTGGCCCCAACTTTCTTGGGTGTGGCCAATAAAGTCAGTAGAATTGACAACATATAGGATGTAGTGTCACACCTTTGGCCCTAAAATAGGGCCTTAGCGTACACTGAAGAGAAAGTAGGTGTAAAAAGGTCAATCATTGATGTCAGTGGGATAAAATAAGTACCATCATTGGGGTCAGTGGGAGAAAAAAGGGGAGGAGTGAGGACTGAGAACTG
Organism: Pelophylax lessonae; assembly: GCF_965119305.1. Taxonomy (NCBI): domain Eukaryota; kingdom Metazoa; phylum Chordata; class Amphibia; order Anura; family Ranidae; genus Pelophylax; species Pelophylax lessonae. Next base: position 161,583,353 of record NC_138768.1, read on the forward strand.
TTAGCCTTGGGGGAAGTAGAAACAAAAAGGGAATGCATAGTATAGCATATATGAGTGGACAGTAAATAGGGCAGTGTAATAGTAATATAGTAATTTGTTTCATTTTGATCCGTTATTTCAATAATTATGTTTAGTTAAATTCCTTCGATTCATTTGTGGAATTCGATTTCTTTCATTTTCAATTTGACCGATTTCGGAAAAATTTGAAATTCCAATTCAAATTGGCATTTAAATTAATGCTATTCGAATTTCAGAAGAGGGTTATATTCTTTCTGTTTTGTTCTATTGTTTTTCCCTTTATTTCTATTATTTTCATTCTATTACATTCTATTCTATTCAAATGTATACTATTTGAAATTCAAATTTGGAAGATGGTTATATTCTTTAATTTTATTGTATTTTATTCTATTCTAGTCTACTGTTTTTTCTATTCTATTCTAATCTATGCTTCTATATTCTTTTCTATTATTTTCTATTCTATTCTAAACTACTGTATTTGAATTCAAATTTATTCTATTTCAATTTGAATTTGGCAGGTGGTTATATTCTTTCTATTCTATTCCATTGCATTCTATTCTACTGTCTTTGTCCTATTCTATTGTAATCTATTCAATCCAAATTCAATTTTATTCTATTTGAAACTCAAATTTCGGAAGCCTGTTATTTTCTTTTTATTTTATTGGGTTTTTTTTTTCTATTTTTTTATTTTATTTTCCATTCTATTCGCTTCTATCCTATTCAACTTCAAACTTGTTCTATTAGAAATATGAATATCGGAAGATAGTTATATTCTATTTTTTTCCATTCTATTCTTTTATTGTCTATTATATTTTGTTCTATTTTACTCTATTCTTTCTGTCATCTTTGTTTACCCCCCCCCCCCTCTTGCCTCCTTACTTGGGGGTCCAACCTCAACATCTCCTGGGGTAGACCATCTTGGTGTTGTACCTTCTGGAGACTTCCACTTTTAATTTGGGATGATTTATACATTGTCACTAGCAACTGCTCCTGATGAAGTGAATTACAATTCACAAAAATGCATTCAGGAATGTGAAATATTGCTCCACCCAGTTAAACTATGTTAGAATATTTCCCTGGTCAACCTAGTGAAAATATTACTAGGTTTAAAGTGGTTGTAAAGTCAGAAGGATTTTTATCTTGAGATAAAAAGCCTTATGTGTCCAGCAACCCCCCTGAGCCCCCTTAATACTTACCTGAGCCCCCTCTCGATCCAGATATGTCCACAGATGCCTCGGCCATCCGGGACTCTCCTTCCTGATTGGCTGAGACACAGCAGTGGCACCATTGGCTCCCGCTGGTGTCATTCAAACTCTGTTAGCCAGTGACAAGAGAGAGGGGGCGAGGCTGAACCACCGCTCTGTATCTGGATGGATACACGGAGCTGCAGCTTTGCTCGTGTGCTCCCATAGCAAGCTGCTTTCTTTGGGGGCACTCAACAGGAGGGAGGGGCCAGGTTCTGCCGTGGGACAGAACCGACCAGCCACAGTATAAGTAAGGCAGCTGGTCGGCAAGTGGTTAAATACTACCTATATGATGTCATATGATCTTTTGATTTACAAAGTCATATTGTGAAATTACCTTGACTGCATTAAATCAGCCATGTGTTTTTAATTGAAAAAATGCTTTCATACTTTGTATTAATAAAATTATAATTATATATTTAACTATATGGAAATGTTTGCATGATTGGTGAATTACCACTGCTACTTTCAGTTTGTTGTGTATATAAAGTATATTTAGGGATGCTGGTACATCAGCTTGTATATCAGATTACAAATCAATATTGTAACTCAGCTCTCTGTCATTCTGCTTTCTCTCTGTCTATCAGCATGCCAACATGTCAACAGATAAACTGACTAGCTCCATGTACTGCTTCTTCCTCTCAGACTTCAGCCCTGCTTTACAAGGATTGCAACAGACCAACACCAGGTCAAATTTGGATACTTACTGATCGGGGGATCAATCCGCCGATCCCCGCTGAGCAGGCGGCTGACAACTCCGTCTCCGCACTGTGTGCGGAGAGGGAGGTGTCAGAGCCCCGCTGCTCTCTATGGGGGAATCGGATGAGAGCGGACCACCTGTCCGCTCTCATCCGATCCCATCCGATCCCCTGGAGGGATGGAAAATAGGGCTTCCATCCATTCGGATTTCATGGACAGGATCGGATGCGGATGGCAGCGGGTGTCAGTGGAGATGTCTCCGCTGATATCCGCTGCCCCATAGGGATGCATGGAGTATCCGATCACATCCGCCGAAAAAAACTGACAGGCGGATCTGATCGGATCTTTGTGAAAGGAGCCCTAGTGCTCTGGGTTGAGAGAAATACACACTACAGAGGGATATGCTTTGTTCATATTTAATGTCAGAGGTTTACAACCACTTTAATCTCCTGTCCTTTTAAAGAGTCTTATTATTTAAACAAACCTTGATATAAGAAAAACTGCAGCCGAATAAAATTGGAGTATATCCAGAGTACAAATCTGGCAAGAATTTCAAGCAATGCTTTAGCACTTTGTCTGACCACAGGGCAAAGTTCACATTTTGATGTTGTCTATCATTTAATACGTTTCATAATCGTGTGAAATCCAGTATAGGATGCAGCTAAATAGTACAATTACTGCAACTTGGGGAGCAATTACACTGTTTGCTTCAAACAGAAGATATGAAAGCTAAAGCACAAAATATAAAGTGTATAGGAAAACAATCAATTTTCATTACATGCGAAAATACAGCTCAGCGATACAATCATCTCAATCACTGGCTCAAAATGCATCTGTTTTTTGGTGTCCCCATTTGGAATAATGGAAAAGAACACAAGGCAAGGGTGACTATTTTAAATGTTTTATTATGTTTGCAGATTTCGTTAAAAGTAGGTCCACACTCCCTTATGGCTGGTTTAAAGGATGGGATATACATCATTTGTTTGCATTTCCATCCAATCACAGAACATAAAATCACTTTTACTTGTTAAATTTAATTTTGTTCATTTTGTTCAAATGTTATTTTGCATCTATTTTCTCTATGGGCACTTTTTAAGTCTTTTCTTTTTCTAAATCTGGATTTCCCAATAGATCATAAATTACATCAAGTGCTGTTTATGTGTGTTACATCCATTGACATCATTATGTCACCGCGCATGTGACATAGCGTCCTTACATCTAGTTTTATCACAGTAAGAGAGGTAGCGGGCCATTATGCTGACATATTCATTCTAATGAATGCAATTTCCTTCAACAGGGGATACAAGTGATATGATACATTTTAAGCAACCTCTCTATAAATTATTTTAATGTTAAATGCTTGGATGGTTCTCTTGCCTATGTCCCACAATCATTTATAACTCTCTTTGAGATATATATATATATATATATATATATATACATATACTGTATATATATATATATATATATATATATATATACCCACACTATATTACCAAAAGTAGTGGGACGCCTGCCTTTACACGCATCTCAGTTTTCGTCCATAGTGTTCAATATTGAGTCCCCCCCCCCCCCCCTTTACAGCTATAACATCTTCAACTCTTCTGGGAAAGCTGTCCACAAAGTTTAGGAGTGTGTCTGTGAGAATGTTTTACCATTCCTCCAGAAAAGCATTTGTGAGGTTAGGCCCTGATATTGGATAAAAGGCCTGGCTCGCAGTTTCCACTCTAATTCATCCCAAAGGTGTTCTATCAGATTGAGGTGCAGGCCAGTCAGGTTCATCCACCCTAAACTCGCACTTAGATGTCTTTATGAACCTTGCTTTGTGCACTAGTGCGCAGTTATGTTGGAACAGGAAGGGGCCATCCCCAAACTGTTCCCACAATGTTGGGAGCATGAAATTGTCCAAAATGTCTTGGTATGCTGATATCTTAAGAGTTCCCTTAATTGGAACTAAGGGGCCAAGCCCAACCCTTGAAAAACAACCCGACACCATAATCCCCCCTCCTCCAAATGATTTGGACCAGTTAACAAAGCAAGGTCCATAAAAGACATGGATAAGCGAGGAACTTGACTGGTCTGCACAGAGTCCTGACCTCAACCCAAAAGAACACCTTTGGAATAAATCAGAGCGAAGACTGAGAGTCAGGCCTTCTCGTCCAACATGAGTGCTTGACCTCACAAATGCGCTTCTGGAAGAATGGTCAAACATTCCCATAGACACATTCCTAAACCTAGTTGACATCCTTCCCAGAAGAGTTGAAGCTGTTATAGCTGCAAATGGTGGGCCAACTCAATATTGATCGCTACGGACTAAGACTGGAATGCCATTTAAGTTCATGTGTGTGTAAAGGCAGGTGTCCCAATACTTTTGACAATATAGTGTGTGTGTGTGTGTGTGTGTGTGTGTGTAAATATATATACTGTATATAAATAATGTTATTGTTTTCTTTTTTTTTTTTCTGTCTTACCATTCTGTTTACATTATGTGGGAAGCCGGGGGATACAAATGAAGTTGTAATTTGGACCATTTGGGCTTTTATAATCCAATATTAAAAAATGTGAAAAAAATGCCAGAGGCCCGGGTTCAGCAAAATTGACACCTATACAAGCATACGCACAGATGTATGAGCGTATATTTATTTCAATGAATTAATATTCTGGCCAGTAGAATGTGCTTATGCTCAATTCTATATGCATATAACCATTCATTAACTGAGATTCAAATTATTTTTATACCTATAATTTATTACCTTCCTAAGGTTCATAAGAACCTAATCAAACCGCCCGGGAGATCAATAGTGAGCGGAATAGATTCCGTGACATCGAGAATCGGCAAGTATGTCGACTTTTTCTTGCAGCCTCTTGTTCAAGATATACCTGCCTACCTGAAAGACACCTCACAATGCATCAAAGAGATTACACAGCTGGAAGTTGAAGGGAATGTTTTATTGGTCACTGCCGATATTACATCCTTATACACGGTTATCCCACATGATCTAGGTTATGAGGCCGTTAGTGTGTTCCTTGACCAAGCATATGAGATTCCTCTTAAACAAAGGAAGTTCATTTTAGAACCTTTGGAATGGAACTCAACTATTTTTATTTTAGCCACCAATTTTTCCTTCAACGAAGAGGCGTGGCGATGGGGGCCAAATTTACCCCCAGCCTCGCCAACCTCTTCATGGCCCTCTGGGAGGACAGAAACATCTTTTCAGAGAAGATCCACGAATTGATATTCTGCAGTCGCTATATGGACGACGCCCTCTTCATCTGGAGGGGTGATGAGGAAACTTTACACCAATTCATGCAGAATCTCAATCACAATAGCTGGGGTATCAGATTTATTTATCTATTTAGCAAATCCTCAGTTAACTATTTGGATCTGATTATCTCCAGAAAGGGCAGCGGCTTTTTTACCAGCTCATACCAGAAGCAAACCGACAAAAATGGCTTCATCTTTATCGACAGTTGTCATCATCCATCGTGGCTACGGTCAATACCTAAAGGACAATTTAGGAGGATCAGAAGAAATTGTTCTGAGGATGTTGACTACAAGATCCAAGCAGACACCCTAAAAAATATGTATGTAGAAAAAGGATATGATTCCACCTCTTTGGAGAATGATTTACAGGAAATAGAACAACATAAACAAGAGGAACTTATCATCCCCTATAAGAATGAGGAACAGAAGAGAACAAGGAGAAATTTTGATTTTGCTTTTGTTACTCAATTTTCTAGCCATTACAGGTGGATGAATTATGTTTTCCAGAAACATTGGGGAATATTACAAGAGGATCGGGTGTTGGGACTGTCCCTCCCTAGTAGGCCCCAAGTGATCTATAGGAAGGCTAAAAACCTTAAGGAGATTATAGCCCGAACTCCTATCGACAAACCACTTACTCCAGTCCTATTTCCCAACATGAAGGGCTTTTTCCCGTGCAGAAATTGCAATATATGCCAGAGCTCCAAAACTTTGAAATCAAATTCCTTTAAATCTACTGTCAAGGGGGCTGAATACCCTATTAAAGATTTCATCACTTGCCATACTAAGGGTGTCATTTACCTAATGACATGTAGTTGCAAGCAACAATATGTAGGCAGAATGATCAGGACGGCCAATATAAGGATAGACGAACACATAGCCAATATTCGCAAGGGTTTTCCAAGACACAGTTTGTCCCAACACTTTGCATTGCAACATCACAAAAACCATACCAACTTGGAAGTTATAGTGATTGAAAAATATACCCCCCACTGGAAACAACATGAAGAGATCTATATCCAGAAGGGAGACCTTCTGGATTTACGAACTCTGGAGCTCCCGCCCTCTTGGACACAATGTAGAATGGGACATTAACTCATTCATCAACAATGGTTGAGAGATTTGATTACTGTCCCAATTAGAGTCACTATATTTTCCCCTTCTACACCATCTCTCTTCCGATAATTACTTGTCAGGCATCTCTTAACGTTCTCAGTTTGTGAATCTGATAAAGACCAGGATCCATGTTCTCTTTAATCTTGTTACTAATAATAATAATTTTATTTCACCATTTAGTCCACAATTGATGTGGCCTTTGATTTATTAGATTGAGTTTTACATCTGTTAGCTAGTACCCATCACCCCATTGGTTACCTTGAAGTTCCTTTGTGGGGAGTTATGGGAGGGTTCCCTGGGTACACCTTACTTTTTAAGCTATACTGTATTAAACTTTCATTTAACTGTACAAATTTCTTGATATTATATTTGATGTAATTAGCATCTTTTTATTTGTTTATATCGTACATGTTTTTAACCAATTGACAGACAGATTTGGTAAGGACTTCCGGTATTCCCAGCTAAGTGTATGTATATTATTTTGGCTTTTTTTATTGTTATATGGGCCCAATATACCAAAACAGATGACAATTACTTAATCGAAACTTGCTCTGTCAAGTTTCAGGGGTAATTGGTCGAGTTTTATACTTATATCCCATCCGGAATAGCGGAGCATCTGTTGCTGACACCGGAAGCCCTTCCACGGTCTCAAACTTAAGGGCGGAAGTGACGATGCGCGCCATCTCCTATCTCAGTTGACGTCCGCATTAGGAGGAAAAGCGTCAGCGAGGAGCGCCGCATCGTCACCATTCATCGCCGCGGTCTGAGCTGCAAGCGGCCGCGGTCTTCCATTTACCTATGGATGCATTTATGCCTTTTGATGTGACCATCCTTGTAAGTTTATCCTTTTTACATAATAGACGGGTCCATAGGATAATGTACTATTAGTCGATTCCTTTTTCCTACATGGTATACCGTGAGGATCTCATCCACATTAATTAACCAGAGGTGACCGATCCAGCTCAATGCCAGGAGGAGAGGAGGATACCTATTCACAGTGGATGATACGCGCCGCTCCCGGAAGTAATGCCGCTAGACAAGCGGCATGTTTAATTGTTTGGCGCCAAACAAATCATATTTAAAACCTCCTTTGGGGCATTATCCCTTGGGGCAGGCATATGTGGAGAACCATCGCTACTAAGGTATGGATCATGCATCTTTGTGAGACATTATTATCGATCTTACATCAACTGATTCTCACACTAAGGACATACTCTCTGTTCTTATAGGCTATCTAGAGAGTCATGAAGGGGCATCATGACTTTTGAATGGTATACAGTCTAAACCATTTACAAGCCTGCCTCCATATATCCACTGTGGATTGCTTGAAAGGTATGTGTCGCTATATATGGGTTGTCTAATACCAGCAGTTACATTACCATCAAGTCCGCATTTCTGCAACTTTGGTCTAGGCTCTCTCCTTTCTTTCTTTCTTCTTTCCTTTCTCACTTTGGTCCAATTCTCCTTTTTCTCTATATACCTTTTTTTCTCTCTTCCTCTTCTTCTCCCTTTATTTCCTCTCTTACTCTTCCTCGCCCCCTCTTCCCCCCCTTTTCTTTTTTCTCCCCCTCCTACCCCTCTTTTATCTTTTTCTCTTTTTCTCCTCTCTTCTTTTTGTTTTCGCTCCCTTCCTCTCTTCCCCTTTAACACTTCATTTTTATGTTTTCTCTATTACTAAACTTGGCTCCTTTTTGTACACCATATAATTAGTCCTTTTCTGAAATTCTTCTATAGCACAATACCCGGCATTGTGTGATACATTCCCCATTCCTACTAAGGTGGACTCTATGGTTGAGTCAGACAAGTGGGTCCCTAGGGGATTTAAAATAACTATAGCACATGAGGTGGGTAAAAATGTATATCTATGAAACATATAGAAAAATCCTTCATCCCTGATATATATCATAATATCTTTTAAATATAAATATTCCCCCTTTCTACTAACATGGGGCTGACAAATACATTAATGTTCGTCACAGCCTGACTATCTTGTTTTCCCTGGATCTATGAACCAGGAAGAGGAAATAAACTTTCACTAAGGACAAGATGGAATAATTGCCATTGATATATGGGGGTTCTCTACTATCTACATGAGAGATAAATATAGACCAAATTTGACATTCATAATCATTATCTAACTTTAGGGATTGTGATTCTCCCTACCTGTCATCTAATCTTCGTCTACAGCAAGGTCAGTATCCTAGATACATCCACATGGGCTCTATTTGTAATATGTACTCCACAGTATATTGGTAACAATGACAATATCAATAATTCGTGATTATGTATCAATAATGTTGTTTTTCTTTTTGTTACAATTGTGCACTGCAGAAATATCGGTATTGCTCGGTCTCTCTGGCCCTGACGAAGCCTGATGCGAAACGCGTTGGCTCATTGGGACCCACAAACCGAATACCATCTAAGACTTCTCGCACCAACATCAGCTTGAAGCATGTATTGTTCCCATAAGGAAATATTTCTGTGCTGTGGTTTTTAACTTATGTCTTGCATATAAGGGATGTTTTATATGTACCTGCATACATCCCTGTATGTATACTTATGTTGTTTTAAAAACATTTAATAAATCAATTCTATTTTAATGTATTGGTTCTCTGGTTTTCCTTCTCCCTAATTAGCCTAGAAACCCCTACTTTATCTCTAGACAGTTATGGTTATCCACAGTGGAGTTAAGACATCAGCCTTCACATTGTGTATATCTGGTAAGAGGCTTATCCACCCTTTCCTGTTGAGGAGAGGGGTTTTTGGCTATATCCTCTCCCTCACCCCAGCATGAGACTTCCATCGTGGATCTGGTCTTTCACACGCCCTTTTGATTTTTCACTCTGGTAAGGAAGCCAGCCCATTAACGGTGGTGGGAGTATATCGCACATCCAGTTTCTGTGTATCTTCACTCGGAATCACATTGAATGTGTTTTATTTTACCACGGACATTTTGGACTATGCACCTTACACAACTGTATTTATTTATTTGTATGCACTTATATATTTTATTGGCTGCTTATTGACCAGTTTTTCCTTTGTTGGTCTTTACTGGTTTAAGTGGTCAGTTATTTATTGTGTATTCACTTTTGCACCAATTTATTGACTGTTTATTTGATCAGTCTCCTGTACTGGTTGGTATTGTTCCATAGGCCAACCATATTTTGTATCTACCACTAAGATTTTGTTGAGCTTAGGTGACAGACCTCTGTTCTGCACTGTTCACATTATTTTGCTCTTTCAGCTTAATCATTCATTTAATTAAGAAGTTCACATCAGTTTAGCGCACCTGCTCTTACACTTCACCACAACACTATTCACTTTTGATCTAAGGTTGCAGCTTCACTATATTAAATCCAGCGCACTTCATTCAGCTACATATAACCATGCATTAACTGAGATTCAAATTATTTTTTAAGTATTTACGTTTAGCGAAATTTGTTTTAGCCCCTATAAATTGTCCTACTGGGATTCAACTTTTTAAGGGGATCAGGTCATACCTTTTCCAAAGTACAAATTTTTTGTTTACCTCATGATGCCCACTGAAGCACTGGAGCCTCCATATAAGGCAAATTAATATATTTTAACTAAATTGTAGGAAAACTGCACTTGGTACTCAGCAGAAAACAAAAATCAAAAACTCCCACAGCTGCACTCACAAAAAAACTCATAATACCAGTACTGAACCCAATTAAAATGAATACAAATGTTGTGCTGTGTTAATTAATTAAACGTGTCTTAGTTATATGTATCCCAATACAAAGGATCATAATATTATTAAAAACAATTGTGATATGTGTACCAACATCATACAACCAATTACAATTGAAAAAATGAAAATTCAGAGGGTGACACAGCTATTCCAAAATGACACAAAAAAATATTAATAAATCAATAAACATAGATCCTGATAGAAGTCCACCACCTATATGCAAAAGTCCAAATTAAACAAATAGTTCTGTGCAGTAGAGTTCCACCACCATTGCAAATCTTGTATTCTGTTTCCACTTGTGAATGACAATAAGCAGCCTTGTAAATTCAACACCACCACCAATTGAAGCCTCTTACCAAGTGATAAGACCTTCACTTACAGGTGTTTTTTTAACAGCATGCTGTCAGTAATCATCTATTTATAGCCTGGGAACCATATGGGATATCACAGCAACAGTTTGTTCAATGGCACTTCAGAGACACCAGAGTACATCAGCAGGAATTCACTGTTTGCACTTCTGCTCCACAATGTACGTTAAGCCATGTAGGAAATAAGCAAGCATTCCATAGTGCAACCTGCAGATTTATTGTAATAAGTATTTGTGCATCTACTTACATTCAGTGGGTACGGAAAGTATTCAGACCCCCTTAAATTTTTCACTTTTTGTTATATTGCAGCCATTTGCTAAAATCATTTAAGTTCATTCTTCTTCCTCATGAATGTACACACAGCTCCCCATATTGACGGAAAAACACAGAATTGTTGACATTGTTGCAGATTTATTAAAAAAGAAAAACTGAAATATCACATGGTCCTAAGTATTCAGACCCTTTGCTGTGACACTCATATATTTAACTCAGGTGCTTTCCATTTCTTCTGATCATCCTTGAGATGGTTCTACACCTTCATTTGAGTCCAGCTGTGTTTGATTATACTGATTGGACTTGATTAGGAAAGCCACACACCTGTCTATATAAGACCTTCCAGATCACAATGCATGTCAGAGCAAATGAGAATCATGAGGTTAAAGGAACTGCCTGAAGAGCTCAGAGACAGAATTGTGGCAAGGCACAGATCTGGCCAAGGTTACAAAAAGATTTCTGCTGCACTTAAGGTTCCTAAGAGCACAGTGGCCTCCATAATCCTCAAATGGAAGACGTTTGGGACGACCAGAACCCTTCCTAGAGCTGGCCGTCCGGCCAAACTGAGCTATCGGGGGAGAAGAGCCTTGGTGAGAGAGGTAAAGAAGAACCCAAAGATCACTGTGGCTGAGCTCCAGAGATGCAGTCAGGAGATGGGAGAAAGTTGTAGAAAGTCAACCATCACTGCAGCCCTCCACCATTCAGGGCTTTATGGCAGAGTGGCCCGATGGAAGCCTCTCCTCAGTGTAAGACACATGAAAGCCCGCATGGAGTTTGCTAAAAAACACCTGAAGGACTCCAAGATGGTGAGAAATAAGATTCTCTGGTCTGATGAGACCAAAATAGAACTTTTTGGCCTTAATTCTAAGCGGTATGTGTGGAGAAAACCAGGCACTGCTCATCACCTGTCTAATACAGTCCCAACAGTGAAGCATGGTGGTGGCAGCATCATGCTGTGGGGGTGTTTTTCAGCTGCAGGGACAGGACGACTGGTTGCAATCGAGGGAAAGATGAATGCGGCCAAGTACAGGGATATCCTGGACAAAAACCTTCTCCAGAGTGCTCTGGACCTCAGACTGGGCCGAAGGTTTACCTTCCAACAAGACAATGACCCTAAGCACACAGCTAAAATAACGAAGGAGTGGCTTCACAACAACTCCATGACTGTTCTTGAATGGCCCAGCCAGAGCCCTGACTTAAACCCAATTGAGCATCTCTGGAGCGACCTAAAAATGGTTGTCCACCAATGTTTACCATCCAACCTGACAGAAGAGCCTTGGTGAGAGAGGTAAAGAAGAACCCAAAGATCCCTGTGGCTGAGCTCCAGAGATGCAGTCAGGAGATGGGAGAAAGTTGTAGAAAGTCAACCATCACTGCAGCCCTCCACCATTCGGGGCTTTATGGCAGATTGGCCCGATGGAAGCCTCTCCTCAGTGTAAGACACATGAAAGCCCGCATGGAGTTTGCTAAAAAACACCTGAAGGACTCCAAGATGGTGAGAAATAAGATTCTCTGGTCTGATGAGACCAAAATAGAACTTTTTGGCCTTAATTCTAAGCGGTATGTGTGGAGAAAACCAGGCACTGCTCATCACCTGTCCAATACAGTCCCAACAGTGAAGCATGGTGGTGGCAGCATCATGCTGTGGGGGTGTTTTTCAGCTGCAGGGACAGGACGACTGGTTGCAATCGAGGGAAAGATGAATGCGGCCAAGTACAGGGATATCCTGGACAAAAACCTTCTCCAGAGTGCTCTGGACCTCAGACTGGGCCGAAGGTTTACCTTCCAACAAGACAATGACCCTAAGCACACAGCTAAAATAACGAAGGAGTGGCTTCACAACTCCGTGACTGTTCTTGAATGGCCCCAGCCCTGACTTAAACCCAATTGAGCATCTCTGGAGAGACCTAAAAATGGTTGTCCACCAACGTTTACCATCCAACCTGACAGAACTGGAGAGGATCTGCAAGGAGGAATGGCAGAGGATCCCCAAATCCAGGTGTGAAAGACTTGTTGCATCTTTCCCAAAAAGACTCCTGGCTGTATTAGATCAAAAGGGGGCTTCTACTAAATACTGAGCAAAGGGTCTGAATACTTAGGACCATGTGATATTTCAGTTTTTCTTTTTTAATAAATCTGCAACAATGTCAACAATTCTGTGTTTTTCTGTCAGTATGGGGTGCTATGTGTACATTCATGAGGAAGAAGAATGAACTTAAATGATTTTAGCAAATGGATGCAATATAACAAAGAGTGAAAAATTTAAGGGGGTCTGAATACTTTCCGTACCCACTGTAGGTATATGGAGAAATCACTTCTAGCTCCAGCTGGTGTAATGACATCAGCACAAGCTTTGCCCCCAATGCATTTCAACCAATAAACTGTTCTCATATATTAGTATGAAAGTCTTAATGGTAATGCGCATGTATCTTCGATACTGTGTGAATAAAGGTAGCACTGCTTTTTGGAGTGTAACCGAGCACAAATATATATAAGAACCCTACTAAATGGTAGATAAATTTTGGAAAGATTTATCCACATCAGGTATATAGACATGATTTTTAGACAGAGCTATCAAATATACAGAATACATTTCTCCATCATGGTTGGCCTGTAAAATGATTATCACATCTGCTGAAATATCAGATGATTAAAAAGCAGCTTGACGAATGAAAGCCGTATTTCATAACTTCCAAAGAAAGCATTAAAGCTACTGCTCTTTCTGTACATAATACCAACATACTACCTAGAATTCGCATCAGTTCCTGCCCTGGTGCAGCTAACTATGTAGGACACACTGATGCTCTAGGGCACCTTTGCTATCATCCTAGTACCACAATGTTTAGGACTTTTGAAGGAACACATGTAAAAAACTCATGAAAACCTGCAAATTTTACACATTTCATACAGATGTCCCAACTGCCACTGCAGCACTATATTGTACAAATGAAAAGAAACTCTTTTGATATTTACCAAATCATTGTTCTATGATAGCTATGAAACAGCCGCAGGTTTTGAAATGTGTTGTTCCTAAAAACCGCCGCAGGTTTTGAAATGTGTTGTTCCTAAAAACCGCCGCAGGTTTTGAAATGTGTTGTTCCTAAAAACCTTCACAATGGGAAAATACAGCAAATACAAAATGACATACTTTTCAACTGTCTTGATTCACGAAACATCAATGAGATAAACAAAACTGGTGACATTTTCCCCAAGCATTGCCATACATGACATATGTATAGGTTTAAGAAAGTGGGATGAGTTTTCAGTAGATATAAATCTTAAATCTTTAATGGGAAAGCTGTCTCCCATTTTTACCTGGCTATGTGCCACTGTTTGCTTTTTTTTTTTAGTTTTTCATTTACAGCTTTGAAAAGTTGGTAAAAGACCCTTACCGAGTGATGTATTTTTTTCTGAGCCTCTAAAGAATTAAAAGATGGTGCTATTCATTAAATACGCACAAATATTTATCAAAACTATAGTTTCAATAAATATGTAAAGGAATAAAAAAAAGTTTCAAGCCCCCCCCCCCCCTCCCCACTTTTCCTTATGGGATTGTGGAGGCGGCAGTTTTTTTACGTTTTCCTAAAAGGTTTTATGAGGTACTTGTTCCCTGATAGGTCAGTGGAGTCAGGTGACTCTGGGAATATTCCGGAATCTGGGAAAGGTGACCCAGGATTGGTCTATTGGGTCACCTGTCCCTCAGAAGATTCTGGAATTCCTGGAATTGCCTATAAAAAGGGTTTCTGGGCTCAGGTGTTTGCCAGTCTGAAGAAGGATTTTCCAGGTCAGCTCCTCGCCCCCCCCATCCCTCGTCGCGGCTTGTTATGTGGTGGGACTCCCTTTCTATAGGAATAAGAAAAGGGGGGGGGGGATAATTGATAACCTTTGTTTTAAGTAAAGGATTTTAGGCTCGAGCCGTAGTGGCTGGGCCGTGTTTGAAGTATTCAGTATTTTAAGGTGAAATTAATAAAGTATTCAGTAGTATGTTTAAATGGTAATTTTGGTTAAAACCATGATTTATCCAAATAAGTAGTAGTGTGTTTTTATTTAATAATTAAATAGCCTGCCTCCTATAATACCCATGAACCAAAATCATATTAGCGCACACAAACACAACTTCCAAAATTCTTACTAAATCTGAAAGATAAAACTGTTTTCAGTTAAAAAATACCAAATATTTGTACATTTTAAATTGTGTTTTTCTGCGCAAAGGTGAAAATTGAAGAAACTGTAAATAAGCAACTTAATCAAATAACCCTAAGCCTTTACGGTGGTACTGAACAATTCACAGTGCAGTGAAATGTAGTGCCATTATTTTAAATGGCATGCCTAATCACCTTGCCAGCACACCTCAACACATGTGCGTTTTGACTCACACTGAAAAGATGGGAACCACTGAAAAATGCACTGTGGATTGCACCATATTCCAAATGAACAGACTACTATAACACAATGCACATTAATGCAAAACCAACTGCACACATTAGATAGATTCATAGTTAAAATATTGTGATTTTGATTCACCCCCCCCCCCCCCCCCACACTATCTTAATTCAGCATTTCCTCGATTCATATAGAGCAGAGCTGTTCTCTGCTCCCTCACGTCTGTCAAAAAAAAGAGCCTCCAGCAAATGTATAAATATATATCTTTTCGTTCTTTTAGATCAAAGGAATGAACTTCAGTCAGTGAATAAAGGTAGTTTAACCACTTAAAGTGGTTGCTAAGCCACTTACATAAAACCACGCCATCCCCTCTGTAATATAACAATAGGTGTCCCTGTGCCTGTGTTAAGAAAAAAAATATGCCAATCTGTACCTAAATCAGAGCGGCTCCGGGCACTCAGCTGACTCCTCGGCTCTCTTACCTGCCCGGCTGACAGCTCCAGTGGGCAGGGCCGAGCACTGCCAATGACCTCAGCCGGGGAGGAGAGGGAGAGAGGAGAGCCGAGCGGTCACGTGATCACTGGGAGCTACTCAGATATAGGTACAGATCAGCATATCTTTTCTATAACACAGGCACAGGGACACCTATTGTTATAGGGGGAGGGTGATTTTTAATTAAATATAAGAGCAGCAGGAGGGGAGGGGGCGGGCATTGACACAAGCAGGCAGGGAGGGGAGGGGAGGGGTTAGGAGGACAGAGCGGGGCTGCGGATGATGGAGGCACATGAACTGACAACTGTGTCAGGGCTCTGCAGCCATTATATACCGTGGTCAGTTTACAGAGGGGAGGGTAGAAACTGGCAAGATCAGCCAGGTTTTTTAGGTGATACGGTGAGTCAAATTACACAGCACAAGCACTGTGCTGTAAAATATGCTTCAAGGGAACAGGATCTGTTTTCTTTTTTTTTTCTTCTTGGTAACAAATGC
Organism: Pelophylax lessonae; assembly: GCF_965119305.1. NCBI lineage: Eukaryota > Metazoa > Chordata > Amphibia > Anura > Ranidae > Pelophylax > Pelophylax lessonae. The sequence goes on from NC_138768.1 coordinate 161,599,418, forward strand.
TTTAAAGACCAGGCCTTTTTCCGACACTTGCTGCTTACAAGGTAAAATCAGTATTCTTTGCTAGAAAATTTATTAAAACCCCCAATTATATATATCTATCTATATATATATATATATATATATATATATATATATATATATATATATATATATATATATTTTAGCAGAGACCCTCGAGAATAAAATGGCGGTCGTTGCAATAATTTATGCAACACTGTATTTGTGCAGCGGTCTTTCAAATGCAATTTTTTGGAAAAAAATACATTTTAATGAATTTGAAAAAAACAAAACAATAAAGTTGGACCAATTTTTTTGTATAATGTGAAAGATGATGTTACGTGGAGAATTGTGATCTTTTTTATAAGCAAAAAAATAATGATTCTCATTTCATCCAGAATCGTGCAGCTCTAATAGACACTGGGTGAAATTTACTGAAACAGGTGCACTCAGAATCCGTTGCAGCTGCGCATGGTAGCCAATCGGCTTCTAACTTTAGCTTGTTCAATTAGGCTTTGACAATACGACCTGGAAGCTGATTGGATTCTATGCAAAGCTGCACCAGATTTTGCACTCTCCAGCTTTAGTAAATAACCCCCACTGTCACTTTCAATGAGGCGGAATGGTAGATCATGCCATGATATACAGTATCTCAAAATTGAGTACACCCCTCACTATTTTGTAAATATTTTATTATACCTTTTCATGTGACAATACTGAAGAAATGACACTTTGCTACAATGTAAAGTAGTTAGTGTACAGTTTGTATAACAGTGTAAATTTGCTGTCCCCTCAAAATAATTCAACACACAGCCATTAATGTCTAGACCTCTGGCAACAGAAGTGAGTACAGCCCTAAGTGCAAATGTCCAAATTGGGCCCAGAGTGTCAATATTTTGTGTGGCCCCATTATTTTCCAGCACTGCCTTAACCCACTTGGGCATGAAGTTCACCAGAGCTTCACAGGTTGCCACTGGAGTCCTCTTACACTCCTCCATGACAACATCAGAGAGCTGGTGGGTGTTAGAGACCTTGCGCTCCTCCACATTCTGTTTGAGGATTTCGGTCTGGAGACATGCTTGGCCAGTCCATCACCTTTACCCTCAGCTTGTTTAGCAAGGCAGTGGTCGTCTTGGAGGTGTGTTGGGGTCATTATCCTGTTGGAATACTGCCCTGCCGCCCAGTCTCCAAAGGGAGGGGATCATGCTCTGCTTCAGTATGTCACAGTACATGTTGGCATTCATGGTTCCCCCAATGAACAGTAGCTCCCCAGTGCCGGCAGCACTCATGCAGCCCCAGACCATGACACTCCCACCACCATGCTTGACTGTAGGCAAGACACACTTGTCTTTGTACTCCTCACCAGGTTGCTGTCCCACACGTTTGACACCATCTGAACCAAATAAGTTTATCTTGGTCTCATCAGACCACAGGGCGTGGTTTCAGTAATCCATGTCCCTAGTCTACTTGTCTTTAGCAAACTGTTTGCGGGCTTTCTTGTGCATCATCTTTAGAAGAGGCTTCCTTCTGGGACGACAGCCGCACAGACCAATTTGATGCAGTGTGCGGCGTATGGTCTGAGCACTGATAGGCTGACCCCCACCCCTTCAACCTCTGCAGCAATGCTGGCAGCACCCATTCATCTATTTCCCAAAGACAACCTCTGGATATGACGCTGAGCATGTGCACTCAACTTCTTTGGTCGACCATGGCGAGGTCTGTTCTGAGTGGAACCTGTCTTGTTTAACCGCTGTATGGTCTTGCCACCATGCTGCAGCTCAGTTTCAGGGTCTTGGCAATCTTCTTATAGCCTAGGCCATCTTTATGTAAAGCAACAATTCTTTTTTTCAGATCCTCAGAGAGTTCTTTGCCATGAGGTGCCATGTTGAACTTCCAGTGACCAGTATGAGAGAGTGAGAGCGATAACACCAAATTTAACACACCTGCTCTTCATTTACACCTGAGACATTGTAACACTAACGAGTCACATGACACTGTGGAGGGAAAATGGCTAATTGGGCCCAATTTTGACTTTTTTTACTTAGGGATGTACTCACTTTTGTTGCCAGCGATTTAGACATTAATGGCTGTGTGTTGAGTTATTTTGAGGATACAGACAATTTACACTGTTATACAAGCTGTACACTCACTACATTACATTGTAACAAAGTGTCATTTCTTCAGTGTTGTTACATGAAAAGATATAATAAAATATTTACAAAAATGTGAGGGGTGTACTCACTTTTGTGAGATACTGTAAGTTGAAACAACCACTTATAGTCTGCATCAGAGGCCCGTGTAGCAGGGTTGGGAGAGTGAGGAAGTTTGTTATCTGTCACTTCATAACAGAAAGCACCAGGTATCAATTGCAGTATTAACTTCCTCACATCCGCGCTACAGCCTATATACGGCTGCAGCGCGGACTTGAATTTTCGGGTGGCCGTTTTTAAATGGCCTCCCAGAAAGACTCTCCCCGCGCGCTCCCGCGAGCGCGCATCGGGGAGAATCTGTGTCGGCCGTGTCCCTTGGACACAGCCGATCACAGATCGTGGTGAATGGCCAATCACAGCGGCCATTCACCACGTGATCAAGCCGTCCAATGAGAGATGATCTCATATGTAAACATATGAGATCATCTCTCATCGCCGGCGCTCCTTCCTCACACAGAGCCTGCGTGTGAGGAAGGAGGGGGAGCCGTCAGCCGCCGGGGACACACAGCAGTGTAATCAGGGCACTGATCACCAGTGCCCTGATTACTAAAGGTAAAAAAATAAACAAATTGCCCCCCCATCAGTGCCCACAGTGCCCGCCATCAGTGCCCCCCATCAATGCCCACAATCAGTGCCCATAGTGCTGCCAGTCAGTGCACATCAGTGCCTGCTCATCTAGGCACTGATGAGCACTGACTGGCAGCACTATGGGCACTAAGTGTGGGCACTGATGGTGCTGCCCATTAGTGCTCATCAGTGCCGCCCATCAGTGCTCAGCAGTGCCACCCGTCAGTGTCAATCAGTGCCGCCTATCAGTGCCACCCGTCAGTGCCGCCTCTCAGTGCCCAGCAGTGCCGCCTATCAGTGCTCATCAGTGCCGCCTATCAGTGCCGCCTTTCAATGCCGCCTATCAGTGCTCATCAGTGCGGCATATTAGTACCTCCTCATCAGTGCCCATAAGTGCCACCTCATCAGTGCCCATAAGTGCCACCTCATCAGTGCCCATCAGTGCAGCCTATCAGTGCCGCCTCATCAGCGCACATCAGTGAAGGAGAAAAATTTATTTTTAAATGTACTCGCAGAAAATAAGAAAAACTTTTTCTTTTTTTTTCAAAATTTTCTGTCTTTATTCTTTTTTTTTGTAAAAAATAAAAAACCCAGAGATAATTAAATACCACCAAAAGAAAGCTCTATTTGTGTGAAAAAAATGATAAAAATTTCATATGGGTACAGTGTAGCATGACCGCGCAATTGTCAGTCAAAGTGTGACAGCACTGAAAGCTGAAAATTGGCCTGGATGGGAAGGGTGTTTAAGTGCACAGAAGGCAAGAGGTTAAATATACTGAAAAATACTTTTAACCACTTTAAGACTGAGCTTTTTTTTTTTTACACTTTTTGTTTACAAGTTAAAATCTGTATTTCTCTATCGCTCATTGACAGACGTAGTCTTCTTGATTCTCAAGAGCTGGGTTATGTTGTCTCCGCAGGAGTAGGACTAGGCAGAAAGACAAAACGTTCTGGCTCCACCTTAGGGGCAGTCCCTGAGGGTATATCCTCCCTCTCTCTGCTACAGGGAATCAGTTTTTTTCTGTCTAGTCAGGAGTAAGGACCTAAGTTCCTTGCTGGGATCTTTTGGTCCTGGCAAGACTTTTTTCTTTAAGAAAAAGACATTTTTTAGGTAGTTTTCTCCAGTGTTTTTTCCTGTGAGATCTTCAAGCAAAAATGCCGGACTGGGCGACACTTGTGGTCACCCCAGCCGGCCTACGAGCGCGCGCAGACCATGGCATTGCGCTTGGTCGGCCGCGACACATTCAAGTAAGTATGCGGGGCCGGGCGACGGGCTGGATGTTGAGATCCAGTGGTCACCCCGGTTTCTGCCTACGAGCGCGTGCAGACCAGAGCTCCGCGCTGGGTCGGCCGCGACGGAGTCCCAGTGGAGGGACTGACCTTGCGAGTTAAAAGTCTCGCTTGGACGCCAGGAACCAGAGAGTCGAGGCGTCCGGAGTGGTCCACAAACCCCCACCCCGGTGGAGAGGGTATTGTGAAGAGAGGGTGCCTGTCGGTTCGGTATGGTGAGTAAACGTTCCCTTTTTTCCTCGTTATGAGGCAGTATGTATTATGGGCCCCTCCATATATGGTCAGTATATATCTGATACTTACAAGTCCCCCTTGTAATACAGCATGTGTTTTGTGGGAAGTGGACTTGGTTTAAGAGCTAACACTCTACCCAGCAGACTGTAACATTACAGCTGACATAGGAGGTATAATCCTACCTTATGTGTAGTATATCTTCTGTAGATCCATATATCGCCTCTTAGCAGAGATGCAGGTGGATGTGCTGGGAAAACGATTTCGGCGGTCCGCCGCCATTTTGCCGTAGACCAAATGCATGTATGTCCTCAGGTCACGCCGGCCGCCATGTTTTTGGAGTCTTATGTCTCTTCTATGGGGGCGGCCATGTTTTGTGAGCCCAGCTACCTCGTGGAGAGCTGGGAACGCCGGAAGGCGTACACAGGGGGCGGAGCCACGTCCTTCTACCCGGGAAAAAGCAAACAGCTCCTTCCAGTCTGTGTAAGACAGACGCTGACTGCAGTTGGTTGGAAACTGCACTGCATCGGTTGGTGAGCCTTGGGGGTCCCTCTCTCTCTCTGTGGGATCGAGAAGCAGGTACTCTGAGGGGCGCTATTGCGCTAGGGGGAGACACACAAAAAAAAAAAAAAAAAAAGTTTTTTTGTTTTGCTGGCAAAGGTGTCCTGAATTAACATGGACCCTGCCACTCATGTATCTCCTCCGGATCCCCTCGAGGGGTCTGCGGGATCCTCCAGCACCCCATTGACAATTGAATCATTGTCAGCTATTATGGAAACTTTTGTGTCCCGGGTGGAAGTGGCTTGTCAGGGACAGGGCGCAAGAAAGCGACCCCCGCCTAACCCCATATTATCTGAAACCTCGGATTCAGACTCTGAGCCCATTTCTGCAGTTGCAGGTACTTCATCTGGGATTGGTGTCTCGGGTCCTGTCTCTTCAGACAGTGAGGAGGATGTTTCGGCATCCGCCATAGCCCGAGAGGAAGCGTTGGTAAACGCACTCATTGTATCTGTTCAAGAGACTTTAAGGTTACAGGGTATTCCATCGGAAATAGCTGAAACTGAAATCCCTTTTGGGACTAAAAAACGCATCAAAGTGGCGAAGGTTTTTCCATTGCCCAAATGTTTTGGCAATCCAATCGAAGAAGAATGGCGTCTGCCAAAACGCACTTTTACTATTTCTAAACGCATTGACAGGCGTTATCCGTTTGAGGAAACCCTTATTAAGAAATGGACAGAACCACCTGTGGTGGATTCACCAATTGCTAGATTGAATAAAGCCACGGTTATTCCTTTAGAAGACGCTCCGTCTTTTAAAGATCCAGTGGATCGCAAGATAGAAGCTATGTCTCGCACCATGTTTTCCTTGATTGGATCAGCTTTCAGACCTATAATAGCTATTGGTCTGGTTTCGCAGGCTGTAACTGAATGGACCAAGTGGTTACGCCGGGACTTAGAAGAGGTCCCTCAGGCGGTATCAGATTTGTTGGAACAAATGATACAGGGGTTACAGTTTGTGTGTGATGCGGCGTTAGACGCCACTCCATTATTGGCGCGAGCATCAGTCTCAGCAGTGGTTCTCAGGCGTACACTGTGGCTAAAAGGTTGGTTAGCCGACCAAGGTTCCAAAAAAGCATTGGCTAATATCTCCTTTTCAGGAGAGCGTCTATTTGGAGCCAACTTAGATGAGATCATTAAAGATCTCACGGGTGGAAAGAGCACCTTTTTACCGCAAAATTTTAAAGGTAGAGGAACTCGTCAAAGACGAGGGCCTTCTTTTTCTGCTCACAAGAGGTTTTTTCGTCCCGCGGGTGTAAAAACTAAGTCCTCCAAAGCTCCTGCAGGAGGCAAAAGCCCGCCCCCTCCAGACCTGAAGATAAACCATCCAAAGCCTGAAGGTGCGCCCCCACCCATAACTGGGGTGGGGGGACGTCTTCGCCGGTTCCCGGATCCATGGCTTTCCAGAATCCCGGACAAATGGGTTTGCGAAGTCATAAGGTCAGGGTACAAGATCGAGTTTCGATCTCTCCCACCGGCGCGATTCTTCCCTTCCAATATCCGACTATCCTCAGATCGTTTAGAAGATCTGCGGAGAGCAGTCACAGATTTACTACAATAAGGAGTGGTAGTCCACGTTCCTTGGACAGAACGGTTTCAAGGGTTTTATTCAAACCTATTTACAATACCCAGGAAAGAGGGCAAAGTGCGTCCAATTCTGGACTTAAGAGCACTCAATTCTTTTGTCAACATAAGAAGATTCAGAATGGAGTCCATTCGCACGGTAGCAGCCTTCCTGCATCCAGGGGATGTCCTAGCGTCCATAGACATCAAGGACGCCTATCTTCACATTCCCATTTTCGCAGGACATCAGCGGTTTCTACGCTTTTCCGTAGAAGAGAACCACTATCAGTTTGTGGCGTTACCTTTCGGTCTCGCCACGGCTCCGCGGGTCTTCACAAAGGTGTTGGCCCCAATGTTGGCACTTCTGCGCCAAAGAGGCATATCGATCCTTGGTTACCTAGACGATCTTCTGCTTCATGCAGAGTCTCCTCAGACCTTGCTACAAAACATAGAAATTACTATGATTTCTTTACAGGAATTCGGGTGGCTGGTGAACCAGCAAAAGTCATTTCTGGTTCCCACCCAGAGGCTCGAATATCTGGGTCTAATTCTAGACACAGTCAGGACAAGAGTTATTCTTCCGGTAGGGAAACTCCGAAAGATTCAATCAGCAGTCCAGTTGTTACTGTCCAACAGCTGGTCTTCCCTTCGGACTTGCATGAGGGTTCTGGGGTTGATGGTGGCTTCGTTCGAAGCAGTCCCATTTGCCCAGTCCCATACCCGAATTCTTCAGCAAGAGATTCTTCTCAGATGGAATCGGAATCCGGAATCCCTGGACAATCAGATCCGATTGAGCAAACAGACCAGAGAGTCACTGGTCTGGTGGCTTCGGTCTCCGATGCTCAGCCAGGGAAAGTCATTTCTGCCAATATATTGGACGATAGTGACCACGGATGCCAGTCTATCCGGATGGGGAGGAATTCTCGGTCAGTTATCTGTCCAGGGACTTTGGTCCCCGGAAGAATCCAGGTTACCGATAAATGTATTGGAACTGAGAGCGATCAGACTTTGTCTGATTCACTGGACCGAGCAGCTCCAGGGCAGCCCGGTTCGGATCCAGTCGGACAATGCCACGGCCGTGGCTTATGTCAATCACCAGGGGGGCACCAAGAGTGTCCGAGCGGCCAAAGAAGTGGCTTGCATTCTTCGCTGAGCGGAACGATTTGTTCCAGCAATCTCTGCGGTGTTCATTCCGGGGGTGGAGAATTGGCAGGCAGATTATCTCAGCCGTCAGACCCTGGATCAGGGGGAATGGTCCCTCCATCCAGACGTTTTTCACCAGTTGTGCCTACGGTGGGGCACCCCGGATGTGGATCTGTTGGCATCACGATTCAACAGGAAAGTTCAGAGATTCGTGGCTCGCTCCCGCGATCCTCTAGCAGAAACCGCAGACGCACTGATCGCCCCGTGGGGGCAATACCAGCTAATATATGCCTTCCCTCCTCTCGCGTTACTGCCAAGACTTCTTCGCAGGATAGAGGAGGAAGGAATTCCAGTAATCCTGGTAGCTCCGGACTGGCCTCGTCGAGCTTGGTACGCCGACAAGGTCAGACTGGTGGCGGACGTCCCGTGGAGACTTCCTCTCAGGGAGGATCTACTGTCTCAGGGACCGATCTTCCATCCTGCTTTACGATCGCTGGCTTTAACGGCCTGGCTATTGAGACCCAGGTGCTGAAGGACAAAGGTTTGTCAGCTTCAGTTATTCCTACTCTAGTTGAAGCAAGGAAAGCGACTTCCAGAAAGATTTATCATCGCACATGGAAGTCCTACATTGCATGGTGTGAACCTTTGGGGTTCCGTCCTCGGTCTTATTCGATTAGTCGAATATTGGCTTTTCTGCAACAAGGGGTTGAGCAGAAACTGGCCTTGAGTACTATCAAGGGTCAGGTCTCAGCATTAGCCATCTTCTTTCAGAAGCCTTTGGCTACTCATTCCTTGGTGCGGAATTTCATCCAGGGGGTGCGACATCTGGCTCCGCCAGTGCACGCGCCGTTACCCCCCTGGGATCTTAATTTAGTGTTGTCGGTTCTTCAGAAACCTCCCTTTGAAGATATTAGGGAGATTCCTCTACCTACGTTGTCCCAGAAGGTGGCCTTCTTGGTGGCTATTACTTCTGCACGCAGGGTGTCAGAACTGGCCGCATTATCTTGTCGTTCCCCATATCTGGTGGTTCATAGAGATAAGGTGGTTCTTCGTCCGAATCCATCCTTCCTACCAAAAGTGGTTTCAGAATTTCATCTGAATGAAGAAATTGTATTACCTTCCCTGTGTCCTAAGCCCAGTCATCCTCGGGAGTTTGCTTTACACTCCTTGGATGTGGTCCGGGCGATCAGGGTATACTTGAAAACGACAGACTCGTTTCGCAAGACGGATTCACTTTTTGTGATCCCAGATGGACCCAAAAAGGGGTTGCCAGCATCTGCCGCGACCATTTCCAGATGGATCAGACAGACGGTAGTACAGGCTTATTCTATTAAGGGTCGGGAGCCCCCGTTCCCTGTTAAGGCGCACTCCACTCGGGCACTTAGTGCGTCATGGGCCTTTCGCCATCAGGCGTCAGTGGTCCAGGTGTGCAAGGCGGCTACCTGGTCGTCGGTGCATACCTTTACTAAACATTATAAAGTTGATGTAATGGCATCGTCTGATGCCTCGTTTGGCCGCAAGGTTTTGCAGGCCGCAATTTGAGGAGACCAGTGGTCTACCTCGAGGGTTTTTCCGTTGGAAAATTTTTTCTTTAGTCTCATTCTTTGTTTATAATGAGCCTTTAAAACTTCTAGTTTGGCACCGGTTGGGCCTTCTAGATTGGATTTGATTTGTCAATCCCACCCCTTATTTGTGGCACTGCTTCTGGATGTCCCAGCTCTTGAGAATCAAGAAGACTACGTCTGTCAATGAGCGATAGAGAAAAATGGATTTTTGTAAGATCTTACCGTAAAATCCTTTTCTCTTAAGCTCATTGACAGACGTAGTACCCGCCCCTCTATCATTGAGTTGGGTTGGGTTAAATTCTCTGTACTGCTTTAAAACAGAACTGATTCCCTGTAGCAGAGAGAGGGAGGATATACCCTCAGGGACTGCCCCTAAGGTGGAGCCAGAACGTTTTGTCTTTCTGCCTAGTCCTACTCCTGCGGAGACAACATAACCCAGCTCTTGAGAATCAAGAAGACTACGTCTGTCAATGAGCTTAAGAGAAAAGGATTTTACGGTAAGATCTTACAAAAATCCATTTTTTTTGCTAGAAAACTACTTAAAACCCCCAAACATTATGTATATTTTTTTAGCAAAGACTCTGGAGAATAAAATGGCAGTCATTGCAATATTTTTTGTCACGTGGTATTTGCGCAGCGGTCTTTCAAACGCCATTTTTTGGAAAAATTACAAAAAATCACATTTCTCTGCATTAAAAAAATAAATAAACAGTAAAGTTAGCCCATTTTTTTTTGTATATTGTGAAAGATGATGTCACGCCGAGTAAATAGATACCCAAAATGTTACGGTTTAAAATCGCGTACACCCGCAGAATGGCGACAAACTACGGACAATAAAAATCTCGATAGGTGACGCTTTAAAATTTTATAACGGTTAACAGTTTAGCGTAGAGTGTATCTCTTTTTTTTTTAATTATTGCTCAAGCTCTGGCAATCGCTGCGATACCTCACATGTGTGGTTTGAACAGCATTTTAATGTGCGGCGTGACTTCAGTATATGTTTTCTTTCGTGCGCGAGCTTACGGTGACGGGGGCGGCTACATTTTTTTTCCTATTTATTTTTTTTAATTTTAACACAGGTTTTTTTAAAAAAAAAAAAAATCTGATCAATTTTATTAAAGAGTACCTGTTACTGCATAATACTGTCACAAGGGATGTTTACATTGCTTGTGACAGCAATATGCCGTGACAGGTACTCTTTATGGAAGGATCGCGGATCTAAAAGACCCTATACCCCTGCACTACACTTCCATGTATTCAAAACACCGAAAACTGCATTTTTGAATACACTCACTTTTTAAAACTGCCGCCTTTAGCAGCCGATTAACCCGGATGTGACGTCATGGACTCTGCCTCCAGGTTGCGTCATTGGAGACCTGATCAAAGCCGCATCAGGCTTAGATTGGGACTCCATCCGGCTGGCGAACGTGCTGGCTGGGTGCTCGGGTCTCCCGGTGGGACGGGAGACCCCGGGCAGAGCCGCGGAAGGTGGCGGGAGGGGGGGGTGATGTTTCCTTCCGCTCACCGGGGCAACGATCGAGCGGCTCCCGAGCCGAATCGGTCATTGCCACCGGAAAGCCGACTGCCGGCTCTAAAAAATGGTACCAGGATGATGCCTCTAGCTAGAGACATCTTCCCGGTACAACCATGCAAATTCAGCCGACATAGGTCTACATGGCTGGTCGTAAAATGGTTAAAAGTACATTATTATGTTAAAGCAGACTTTAGTTATTGGGTTTATATCAGTTTAAAAATTGCATTTATATTTAATATTAAAATACAGAGACATACAGTATGCAGTACAGTGAGTGGTAAAAAAGATAATTATTGGCACAAATCTTCCTTTCAAAATCCTCAAAGCTCTATAACGTTACACAGCTGATTCTATATAGTAAAGCCCTGACCAAAGCTGAGAAAAGTGTAAGCATTAACATGGTCTCTGCAAAGTGATAAGTGAATGTTCCTATTACTTTATAACAATGTACTCTTGTTCTAGTAAATTGTCAGTGATAATCCTTAAGTATTTATCTGGCATGCTTTTACTGCAGATAAAAGGTGATGAAGATTTAAGTGATCATATTGCAGAGTCAGCATGACAGCCAAGTAATGCTTTTGTTGCCAGCTAGAGAACAATGCTAATGGTAACTTACAAAAGTTTATTTTATTTGGCAATTTTATATTTCCCTTCCCTTAAAGCGGAACTTTAGCCATAATGTTTTATTGCTTGTTTTTTGTTTGTTTGGAAATAGTGAGGAAGGGTAAAATTGTATACGCTATATTATTATTTTCCCCCACGAAAGTGGAGTTACCCTTTAAGCACCTCTTTGCATGAAATGCATTAACAGCTGCTCAAGTTTCTGTGCAGTTTATCCCATCTTGGAGAAATAAAGGACTTTTATTAGAATCAAGTCAGCAGTGTGCAGCCACATTCTACTTTTCCTGCACCTACACTAGGAAACTAGAACGGGAGGTCAGCATCCATTGGGGGCATAGAAGTTGATTTACTAAAGGCTCATATGCTGTTCACTTACACTTTATAAAGAATAGCCAATCACGTGCAAGAAAAAAAAATGTTTTTTGCTTGCAAATGACTACACGATAGAACTTCACATGATTTAGTTAATTAAAGGAAAATTCTCTTGCAAAGCAAACAGCCTATTGGCCATAAGTAAATTAACCCCACAGATCGCAAAGGATAAACGTAGTGTCCCCCGACATTTTGCTGAGGCCCACCAGGGGTCCACTGTTGGTCTCACTGTGTGGGTCATCGAACATATGCCCAGGACCCTCACTAGGGCCAAACGGTTCAAGAGGTTATGTGCCAGGGAAACGTATTGGATCTATTCCCTGGACGCCCTTTCACCTGGCGGCCTCAATGAGGGCATTGAAATTGCTACTATTATGTGAGTCCTCCTTATTTACATCCTCTCTCTCTTTTTTTCCTATAAACTGTTAAAGGATTCTTTAGTGTATAAAAACCATATGTGGTGCTGTGTGCGTGTATGTATTTGCATGTCTATGCATTCACATATGCGGATATGATCTACATATACGACATGTTTTATGTATATGGATATATTGACATATTCTCATATACGTTCATTTTCACATATATTATTCTTATAATTTTCACATATTAATTACCATTATCATCGTAGTTATTGTCCCTTTCATTTTCATTGTCTATTGTTCATCTTTTATTATTTATTTACTATTTTTTATTTATCATTTTTTATTACTATTATTTTTCAATTTTTCATTTTTTCATATTCTATTTTATTTTTATTTTTATTTATTTTTATCTTTATTTTTATTTTTATTTTTAATTAAACTCTTATTTTTATTTCTATTTTCTCATTATTATTTTTATTTTTATTTTTACTTTTCTATTATCTTGTTCGTAACATACATTTTTTTCATATCCCATTCTTCATTTATTATGTTACACTTATTTATTTTCCAAAGAACAATCACTTCCGCATTAATTTTCCCTCCTCCTCCGATTGATATTTATGGCTAGTATTCTGTTCCATTCCGATTTCTGCTGCTGTGAAGAAGGAGCGCGGCTGCCTGCCCCACGGCAGCACACACGCTCGGAAACGTGTCGCTTCCTTGTGATGTCATCCATATGCTACTGCTGACCAAGCCTAGTTTTCAACCCAAGGACGCTTCCGCTCTAGCTTCGCCGCTGCTGCCGGCTGCGGTGAAGAGGAGACCAGTCCCCGAGGGATGGCAGCATGGACTGGATGACTTCTCCCTCACTGATCGATCTTGGAATTTCCCAGGAGGGTTCATGATAGTTGCCTTTTTGACACGCACAGATGTGAGTGCATAATTTTACTAAATAAATGTGTTTTTACAGTCCGCACTTAGAGGCGCCTCTCTCTCTTTTTTGTCTTCGCAACAAATCAAGAGTGGGGAAGGTTGGTACAAAACCTGTAAAGTGTTCACTGCCAGCTAGGTCCCCCTTATGGAGATTCCCCCCGTTCCATTATATTCATTTATACTCCCCAATTTCCTCAAAGGGGCACACAAGAATAAAGTCCTGACAAATGTCTTAACATTTGCCCCAAATTATTTAATTAAATGTTTTGGTTGGAATTCTACTTTAAAAATATATTTTACTGATTAATATGGAAATTTGGTACAATACCTCCTCGATCCCGAGCTGCTAAGTTATTTCCTCTTTTTAAAGTTACATCCAATAAGAACATCCCGAGATTAGGGAGTGAAACTTCTGCATTACTGTTCACCACATTGTTGATTTTCTGAAAACAAGAAAAGGAAAGAATGTTAATCTGTTGCATTTTTAAATTATGATTGTTTTATTTAAGCATAGGAAATAACAATATATTCATATTTTTGAAAATAGTTAAAAAGGAACAGATTTAAAGTGAAATCTAAAACCATTTTGAAATGCTTTAACATATCAATAGTGTTTAGTACCCTTTACATCATGGACATCATCAGAATGGGTGTAAATACCTTGATATTAATATTTTTAGGTCAGTCACATGATCATTATCCACTTGTTCTGTAGCCAAAATGCAACATGGGGGGGGGGGGGGGGGCAGAGCATGTTCTTTGTGTGTGACATTACTACAATGTGTGTTGTTGTCTTTTGCCCAGGTCCGCACAGAGTCAATTTGTGTTCTGGCGATCATGTGATTAATTAAAAAAAAAAAAAAACTATAAATAAAATAACAAAAAGGAATAGAAACAATGCTTTCTTGCTTTTATTAGCAACCAGTATTAAAAATCTACAATACTCTTTATAATGATTTCAGTGCTTGGGGCACAGATTATGCATATTAACAGTTAGAGCAGTGGCGGCCGGCCCACAAGGGGCGCCCGTCTCATTGGTGCCTATGGGGGTGGGGTTTTCCACCCGCAGAGGCGCCGATAGACGGCCTTCTGGGGCGTAGCTGTAGCGCAGAACTCTGCGCTACACCACCCCCCTTTTGGCGTCCGCCGCATTGGTGCCGATGGGGGGTGGGGTTTTCCACCAGCAGAGGCGCCAATTGGCGGCCTTCTGGGGCGTAACTGTAGCGCAGAGCAATGCGCTACACCACCCCCTTTTGTGATGTCTTGGATCATGATTGGTCCAGACTCCAGCCTGGACCAATCATGATTCAGGACATCCATGGTGACCTCGTTGGGGGCAGTGCCGGTGCGTGCATGAGTCACTCACCGTCACCGCCCGGTCACTTTCCCGCCGTAGCCCGCCGAAGAAGAGGAGTCGCGAGGAGGGGAGAAGCCGCCGCCGGGAGCCGAGCAGAAGAGGACGGACGTCGGAGTCGCGAGGAGGGGAGAAGCCGCCGCCGGGAGCCGAGCCGTCGCCAGGTAAGTGCCTATTCCATCACCTGTGCCATGCCTATTCCACCACCTGCGCCATGCCTGTACCATCTGTGCCATGCCTATTCCACCACCTGCGCCATGCCTGTACCATCTGTGCCATGCCTATTCCATCACCTGTGCCATGCCTATTCCACCACCTGCGCCATGCCTGTACCATCTGTGCCATGCCTATTCCACCACCTGCGCCATGCCTGTACCATCTGTGCCATGCCTATTCCATCACCTGTGCCATGCCTGTGCCATGCCTATTCCATCACCTGTGCCATGCCTATTCCACCACCTGCGCCATGCCTGTACCATCTGTGCCATGCCTATTCCACCACCTGCGCCATGCCTGTACCTTCTGTGCCATGCCTATTCCATCACCTGTGCCATGCCTATACCATCATCTGTGCCATGCCTATTCCACCACCTGCACCATGCCTGTACCATCTGTGCCATGCCTATTCCACCACCTGCGCCATGCCTGTACCATCTGTGCCATGCCTATTCCATCACCTGTGCCATGCCTGTGCCATGCCTATTCCACCACCTGCGCCATGCCTGTACCATCTGTGCCATGCCTATTCCACCACCTGCGCCATGCCTGTACCATCTGTGGCATGCCTATTCCACCACCTGCACCATGCCTCTGCCATGCCTATTCCACCACCTGCGCCATGCCTGTACCATCTGTGCCATGCCTATTCCACCACCTGCGCCATGCCTGTACCATCTGTGCCATGCCTATTCCACCACCTGCGCCATGCCTGTACCATCTGCGCCATGCTTATTCCATCACCTGTGCCATGCCTATTCCACCACCTGCGCCATGCCTGTACCATCTGTGCCATGCCTATTCCACCACCTGCGCCATGCCTGTGCCATGCCTATTCCACCACCTGCGCCATGCCTGTACCATCTGTGCCATGCCTATTCCATCACCTGTGCCATGCCTGTGCCATGCCTATTCCACCACCTGCGCCATGCCTGTACCATCTGTGCCATGCCTATTCCACCACCTGCGCCATGCCTGTACCATCTGTGCCATGCCTATTCCATCACCTGTGCCATGCCTATTCCACCACCTGCGCCATGCCTGTACCATCTGTGCCATGCCTATTCCATCACCTGTGCCATGCCTGTGCCATGCCTATTCCACCACCTGCGCCATGCCTGTACCATCTGTGCCATGCCTATTCCACCACCTGCGCCATGCCTGTACCATCTGTGCCATGCCTATTCCACCACCTGCGCCATGCCTGTACCATCTGTGCCATGCCTATTCCATCACCTGTGCCATGCCTGTGCCATGCCTATTCCACCACCTGCGCCATGCCTGTACCATCTGTGCCATGCCTATTCCACCACCTGCGCCATGCCTGTGCCATGCCTATTCCACCACCTGCGCCATGCCTGTACCATCTGTGCCATGCCTATTCCATCACCTGTGCCATGCCTGTGCCATGCCTATTCCACCACCTGCGCCATGCCTGTACCATCTGTGCCATGCCTATTCCACCACCTGCGCCATGCCTGTGCCATGCCTATTCCACCACCTGCGCCATGCCTGTACCATCTGTGCCATGCCTATTCCACCACCTGCGCCATGCCTGTACCATCTGTACCATGCCTATTCCACCACCTGCGCCATGCCTGTGCCATGCCTATTCCACCACCTGCGCCATGCCTGTACCATCTGTGCCATGCCTATTCCACCACCTGAGCCATGCCTGTACCATCTGTGCCATGCCTATTCCACCACCTGCGCCATGCCTGTACCATCTGTGCCATGCCTATTCCATCACCTGTGCCATGCCTGTGCCATGCCTATTCCACCACCTGCGCCATGCCTGTACCATCTGTGCCATGCCTATTCCACCACCTGCGCCATGCCTGTACCATCTGTGCCATGCCTATTCCACCACCTGCGCCATGCCTGTACCATCTGTGCCATGCCTATTCCACCACCTGTGCCATGACCTTACCATCACCTGTGCCATGCCTATACCA
Organism: Pelophylax lessonae; assembly: GCF_965119305.1. Lineage (NCBI taxonomy): Eukaryota > Metazoa > Chordata > Amphibia > Anura > Ranidae > Pelophylax > Pelophylax lessonae. The sequence goes on from NC_138768.1 coordinate 161,615,891, forward strand.
TCTGTGCCATGCCTATTCCATCACCTGTGCCATGCCTGTACCATCACCTGTGCAATACCTGTACCATCACCTGTGCCATGCCTATTCCACCACCTGCGCCATGCCTATTCCACCACCTGTGCCATGACCTTACCATCACCTGTGCCATGCCTATTCCATCACCTGTGCCATGCCTATTCCATCACCTGTGCCATGCCTGTACCATCACCTGTGCCATGCCTATTCCACCACCGGCGCCATGCCTATTCCACCACCTGTGCCATGACCTTACCATCACCTGTGTCATGCCTATTCCATCACCTGTGCCATGCCTGTACCATCTGTGCCATGCCTATTCCATCACCTGTGCCATGCCTATTCCATCACCTGTGCCATGCCTGTACCATCTGTGCCATGCCTATTCCACCACCTGCGCCATGCCTATTCCACCACCTGTGCCATGACCTTACCATCACCTGTGTCATGCCTATTCCATCACCTGTGCCATGCCTGTACCATCTGTGCCATGCCTATTCCATCACCTGCGCCATGCCTGTACCATCTGTGCCATGCCTATTCCACCACCTGTGCCATGCCTGTACCATCTGTGCCATGCCTATTCCATCACCTGTGCCATGCCTATACCATCTGTGCCATGCCTATCCCATCACCTGTGCCATGCCTATACCATCTGTGCCATGCCTATTCCATCACCTGTGCCATGCCTGTACCATCTGTGCCCTGCCTATACCATCACCTGTGCCATGCCTGTACCATCACCTGTGCCATGCCTGTACCATCTGTGCCATGCCTATTCCATCACCTGTGCCATGCCTATACCATCTGTGCCATGCCTATTCCATCACCTGTGCCATGCCTGTACCATCACCTGTGCAATGCCTGTACCATCACCTGTGCCATGCCTATACCATCACCTGTGCCATGCCTATACCATCACCTGTGCCATGCCTATTCCATCACCTGTGCCATGCCTATTCCATCACCTGTGCCATGCCTGTATCATCTGTGCCATGCCTATTCCATCACCTGTGCAATGCCTATTCCATCAGCTGTGCCATGCCTATACCATCACCTGTGCAATGCCTGTACCATCACCTGTGCAATGCCTATTCCATCACCTGTGCCATGCCTATACCATCACCTGTGCCATGCCTATACCATCACCTGTGCCATGCCTATACCATCACCTGTGCCATGCCTATACCATCACCTGTGCCATGCCTATTCCATCACCTGTGCCATGCCTGTACCATCTGTGCCATGCCTATTCCATCACCTGCGCCATGCCTGTACCATCTGTGCCATGCCTATTCCATCACCTGTGCCATGCCTATACCATCTGTGCCATGCCTATTCCACCACCTGTGCCATGCCTATACCATCTGTGCCATGCCTATTCCACCACCTGTGCCATGCCTATACCATCATCTGTGCCATGCCTATTCCATCACCTGTGCCATGCCTATACCATCTGTGCCATGCCTATTCCATCACCTGTGCCATGCCTGTACCATCTGTGCCATGCCTATTCCATCACCTGCGCCATGCCTGTACCATCTGTGCCATGCCTATTCCATCACCTGTGCCATGCCTATACCATCTGTGCCATGCCTATTCCACCACCTGTGCCATGCCTATACCATCTGTGCCATGCCTATTCCACCACCTGTGCCATGCCTATGCCATCATCTGTGCCATGCCTATTCCATCACCTGTGCCATGCCTATACCATCTGTGCCATGCCTATTCCATTACCTGTGCCATGACCTTACCATCACCTGTGCCATGCCTGTACCATCTGTGCCATGCCTATTCCATCACCTGTGCCATGCCTATACCATCTGTGCCATGCCTATTCCATCACCTGTGCCATGCCTGTACCATCTGTTCCCTGCCTATACCATCACCTGTGCCATGCCTGTACCATCACCTGTGCCATGCCTGTACCATTTGTGCCATGCCTATTCCATCACCTGTGCCATGCCTATACCATCTGTGCCATGCCTATTCCATCACCTGTGCCATGCCTGTACCATCACCTGTGCAATGCCTGTACCATCACCTGTGCAATGCCTATTCCATCACCTGTGCCATGCCTATACCATCTGTGCCATGCCTATTCCATCACCTGTGCAATGCCTGTACCATCACCTGTGCCATGCCTATACCATCACCTGTGCCATGCCTATACCATCACCTGTGCCATGCCTATTCCATCACCTGTGCCATGCCTATTCCATCACCTGTGCCATGCCTGTATCATCTGTGCCATGCCTATTCCATCACCTGTGCAATGCCTATTCCATCAGCTGTGCCATCCCTTTACCATCACCTGTGCAATGCCTGTACCATCACCTGTGCAATACCTATTCCATCACCTGTGCCATGCCTGTACCATCACCTGTGCCATGCCTGTACCATCTGTACCATGCCTATTCCATCACCTGTGCCATGCCTATACCATCTGTGCCATGCCTATTCCATCACCTGTGCCATGCCTGTACCATCTGTGCCCTGCCTATACCATCACCTGTGCCATGCCTGTACCATCACCTGTGCCATGCCTGTACCATCTGCGCCATGCCTATTCCATCACCTGTGCCATGCCTATACCATCTGTGCCATGCCTATTCCATCACCTGTGCCATGCCTGTACCATCACCTGTGCCATGCCTATACCATCACCTGTGCCATGCCTATACCATCACCTGTGCCATGCCTATTCCATCACCTGTGCCATGCCTGTACCATCTGTGCCATGCCTATTCCATCACCTGCGCCATGCCTGTACCATCTGTGCCATGCCTATTCCATCACCTGTGCCATGCCTATACCATCTGTGCCATGCCTATTCCACCACCTGTGCCATGCCTATACCATCTGTGCCATGCCTATTCCACCACCTGTGCCATGCCTATACCATCATCTGTGCCATGCCTATTCCATCACCTGTGCCATGCCTATACCATCTGTGCCATGCCTATTCCATCACCTGTGCCATGCCTGTACCATCTGTGCCATGCCTATTCCATCACCTGCGCCATGCCTGTACCATCTGTGCCATGCCTATTCCATCACCTGTGCCATGCCTATACCATCTGTGCCATGCCTATTCCACCACCTGTGCCATGCCTATACCATCTGTGCCATGCCTATTCCACCACCTGTGCCATGCCTATGCCATCATCTGTGCCATGCCTATTCCATCACCTGTGCCATGCCTATACCATCTGTGCCATGCCTATTCCATTACCTGTGCCATGACCTTACCATCACCTGTGCCATGCCTGTACCATCTGTGCCATGCCTATTCCATCACCTGTGCCATGCCTATACCATCTGTGCCATGCCTATTCCATCACCTGTGCCATGCCTGTACCATCTGTTCCCTGCCTATACCATCACCTGTGCCATGCCTGTACCATCACCTGTGCCATGCCTGTACCATTTGTGCCATGCCTATTCCATCACCTGTGCCATGCCTATACCATCTGTGCCATGCCTATTCCATCACCTGTGCCATGCCTGTACCATCACCTGTGCAATGCCTGTACCATCACCTGTGCAATGCCTATTCCATCACCTGTGCCATGCCTATACCATCATCTGTGCAATGCCTGTACCATCACCTGTGCAATGCCTATTCCATCACCTGTGCCATGCCTATACCATCATCTGTGCAATGCCTGTACCATCACCTGTGCAATGCCTATACCATCACCTGTGCCATGCCTATTCCATCACCTG